>NC_134699.1:16341781-16941781 GCF_050947455.1 Rhinoderma darwinii
AATTATGCCACTTTGCAAATAACCTTCATTAAAAATATCCCACCGTTTTACGTCAACAGTTCCTATGCAGACCTTTTGTGTATCCACGGTTACAGAATACAAAGCAGCCTTCTACTCATACTGCAGACTTACGCTCTTCGTCCACTTTTTCTTGTAACTTACTGAATGTATGCTAGCAAGAAGAGTAGAATAGATGTAAGGGAGCTGCAGGATCATTGTAAACAGGGTTTGTTTGTAGTCTGTAACCATGGAGACACATAGGTCTGCATAGGAGCTGCCGATGCAACGGTAGGATATTTTTCAAAGTTGCTTCGTTTTTCATTTTAGATGGACTGGGGCAATAAAACAAATGCGTGCAAGTATGGAAATAACCTCTGCTTTTTACTTTTTGGTCACCCTTTTGGTATGTTTAATATTTTATTTAATAAACATTGTGGTCATTTCTGGGGACCCACTGTAATTTTTTCCCTATGTCACGGGTTTTCTGTGTGGATAATGCACTGAAAATCTCAGAGAACTACTGTACAGTGTATGTGGACGGGGTTTTGACAACCCTTTCCACATGTAGTGGAAAGGATCTGCGCGGACATGTTGCAGTTTTTCAAATCCACAGCGCGTCAATTGTGTTGCAGATTTTCACATGTGGATTTACATTGAAAGTAGAAAATATTTGTCATGTATGAACTCGACCTAAGGGCTTATTCAGACGAACAAGTGCATACTGATGCAATGCACAACTCACTGGCAAAATACATTGCAGGTATGTAAATGCAGCGTTTGTCAATAATACAGATAATTTGAATAGAAACGGAGACAAGCAAATTAGATTGTATTTGCCAGACACAAAGTACAGCACTGGGAATCCGAGGAGCACAGAGAAAATATTTGTGTATATATGTGTTTGTGTATATGTGTATATGTGTGTGTGTGTGTGTATATATATATATATATATATATATATATATATATATATGATAATGGTTGCTATGGTAAGCCACTCACATTCTCAAACCCAAATATAAGATTTACAGAAAGAAATGAATCTCTGAATTCTATGCATTTGTCTTTAGATAGGGATTCCCAGTCTGCCCTGCTGCGGTTGATGATCACTCATTTGTATAGGGCTGCTCTCAATAATCCTAGTTTATTAACCTGTTCATTTCTCTCGATTTGAGAGACATAAACAAATTTAGACTGGGTTCACACTTTGCAGTAGTGTGCCGCGCTCTACCGCAACTTGTTAACCATCTGTATTCATAAAGAACTGGCGTGTAGATTGCATGGATGAGTTTCTACCCCTCTGCTTGAAATGTATAACATTACTCTGCTGACATCATGACTGGTAACTAGTTCAGACTGGCTGATAAACCTTTGATAACTTTCCAGTTAGGTGATGTGCTGTGCTATGATGTCATGATTTTTGAATCTGCTTCTCTCTTTGACTGGTGTATAATATACTTCAGACGGCTACATCAAAAGCTCAGTAACACTGCCACCTAGTGGAATATTAGGTTCTTGTCCCCTACATCAGGGCTTCTTAATCTTTTTCTACTGCCTCCCCAGCTGCACATCACCAACAACTAGGGGCGCCTTACAGTTTGAGAAGCACTGACCTACCTTATACGAACTTTAAAAGGATAGTGCCTTTAAAGTTGGGCATAGATATGTGATCATTGTTGGCAGATACCACTGATTTCAATTGGACCTAAAAACAAATTCATTACTATGGCAGACAGTCTTAACATTTGCGTTCAGAGATATAAGGATCAGACTTATGTTTAGATTTTTACCTATCCAACCCTATTGTTACACCCCAACCACTCACAGGATAATCTTTGCAAGAGATATCTGGCAGTGGTTTATTTCCTATATTCACTGATAAGTGAACATTCATGTTAGCCAGGGAGTCCCACAGGGACGGACATACCGTAAGTGCAGCATGTGCAATTGCACAGAGGCCCAGTAGGTAAGTGGTCCCACCGCAACCTTAAAACCAGCTTCCTGCGTGTGTCAGAGACTGTTCTGATGAATACCATAGATCACTATAAGGATTACGGTATGTGCACACGACCTCTTTTCAGATGTAATTCAGGCGTTTTACGCCTCGAATTACGCCTGAAAAGACAGCTCCATTACGCCTGAAAACATCTGCCCGTTGCCTGCAATGGGTTTTACGATGTTCTATTCCCACGAGCCTTTATTTTATGCGTCGCTGTCAAAATACGGTTCGTAAAATGACGGCTCGTCAAAAGAAGTGCAGGACACTTCTTGGAACGTTTTTGGAGCCGTTTTCTCATAGACTCTATTGAAAACTGCTCCAAAAACGGTCGTAAAAAACGCAGCGAAAAACGAGAGTTGCTCAAAAAACGTCTGAAAGTCAGGAACTGGTTTCCCTTAAAAACAGCTCCGTATTTTGAGATGTTTTTGACTCTGCGTGTGAACATACCCTCAGGCTGGATTCACACGACCATGTTACGTCCGTAAAGGACGGAACGTTTTTCGGCCGCAAGTCCCGGACCGAACACACTGCAGGGAGCCGGGCTCCTAGCATCATAGTTATGTACGACGCTAGGAGTCCCTGCCTCACTGCAGGACAACTGTCCCGTACTGTAATCATGTTTTCAGTACGGGACAGTAGTTCCACGGAGAGGCAGGGACTCCTAGCATCGTACATAACTATGATGCTAGGAGCCCGGCTCCCTGCACTGTGTTCGGTCCGGGACTTGCGGCCGAAATACGTTCCGTCCTTTACGGACCGAACATGCTCGTGTGAATCCAGCCTTATTGGTGGATTGTTAGAGAGACGTGAGGGAGATGCTCTATGCTAGGATATTTGAGACCAAGGGGCTCATATATTATTCTTGCATGGGGGCTTTCTGTGTCCACCTGTGGAGTCACCAATAGGCAGGAGTCCACCAAAACGATCTTAGGTTGATAGAACAATAATTCAGCTGATAAGATCTATGTCGATAAATTGTCCCTGGTGGAATAATGCTGGATATTTATTTCATATGTCATGACATTTATTGATTTTTGCAGTAATTTGTACAATTCTCCGCAGGAAAGTACTTTATATCATAGCAAAATGATCTGCGTGTATATAAACTGGTTGTTTGAACATGCAGGTATGGCCAGCTAAAGTGGGGTTTATTCTGCATCCATCTGTATGGCATCAGTTAGTCCATAGAGACTTTCTTATGGGCATTTCTTTGTAAGCAAACACTACCCCAGCCGGCATTGGTGGTCCCTCAGAACTCCTATATGTACAACTTCAGAACACATTCAAGGTCCATTTCGATACTATAGGCCTCATCCCATATCATAGCCGCACAATACTTTAGGACTTACCTCAAATTTCAGTAATTGTCAGTTCTATAGACGACATGCACACACATACCTGTCTTTATAAAATTCAGACCTGAATGTGTGCAATTCCTCACTAATAGATCTGTCATTTTACTGCATTGATTTTGCTTTCCCTTTAATACAAGACTTGTGAATACAATAGTAAAATTGGTAGTAAAGATGGGGTTACAATGGAAGAAGATTAACCCAGCACTTGGCAGAGTTCCCAGACTGCTGCTATAGCAATGTCTTGTCTTAACTTCCAAAGAAGAAAGATAAGACTTGTTATTTGTGCTCAGTCCTCTGTAGTCTGTCCATATGTGTAGCTGTTTGCTATCAATAAACTTAAACCCAGGCTGTATATTTATAAATAATCGCACAATTTGCACCTAGAAGACGATCTAGATACTTTTTGTTGTAGATGTAAATATATTTACTGTGTGTTTAGTGCAAACAGTATCGTTGCTTATTTAGCAGGTGGTCCCATAAAAATGGTAACTTTTTTTCTGACTGTTTCTGTAACAGATGGTGGTTTATCTGTCTAATAAAAGAAAAAAGCTATGAATCATGTTTTATATTGTCTTTAGTTTTGGCATTCTGAGTCTTTTAGGACTTTTTATTTTTAGTTTTGTTACGTGTTTTAGGGCATATGGGCATCATCCCACTGCTCGCTGTGTAAATCTATATTTCACACGCAGGCGGTTTACTTTTCAGAAGTTGCCCAGTTAGGGCAGATCCTTTTTGAAGTATTAATAATGGCGGCACACAATGCGTATTTGCAATAGGCACTGAAAATACTTTTAAGGAAAAAGGTAAAAATGAATATTAGGACATTAAAAATATTCAAGGTGACTATCATTGTCTGGGAGAGTTATGACTGCCCCAGTGGCCATTGGTTGTCAAATAATTGGGTGAGAATCAGAAGAAAAAAAAGCGTAGTTGCCTGTGGCCATATTGAAAATGAAACATTTCCTTTTCCTCATGACATCAAGACAGTCTCATACTTAATACTTAGTTTCTTAAATCAAAATAGCCAAATAAAAGCCTATATATCATTACCGTATATTAAATGGAAAAAAGCAACAAGAAAAAAAAACTTTACCTCTATCCCGAATTTAGAGATTAGTATAAGAAGTTACAGGCCCAGCAGCTTCTCTTCTCTTTAGGGCTCATTCAGACGAGCGTGTATCTCATCCGTGTGATGGCGGTTAAAACAATGGCCGTCACACAGACTCATGTATTTCAATGGGGCCTGTTCACACGACCGTTCTTTCAACGGAGTGTGTGAAGGTTCCGTGAAAAATAGGACATGTCTTATTTTACTGCGTATCACGTATCCCTCCATAGACTCTAGTCTATGGGGGGATCTGTAACAACGCGTCCCGCACAGGTGCACCTCGGACGTGAAAAACACCTGTTATTCACGTCAGAGGTTGCCGATGCTCGTCTGAATGTAGCCTTACTTGTTCTCTGACTTGTTTGCCATGTCATAGGGATATTTTGGGGATTCAAATCGCCCTCCATATCAATGGGTGGTTCTTATTGGTTTTAAAGGGGTATTCCCATATTAGACATTTATGGCATATCTACAGGATACACCATAAATGTCTGAAAGATGTGGGTACCACCACTAAGAACCGCACCTATCTCGGTGACCAGGAGTCCCACAACCATGTCCAACTCGTAGTCGTGGACGCCGGCCACCGCATCCAGGCAGAGAATGAATAGAAAGGTGGTTTGGATTTCTTGCAGTGCTGCGCGGTTTTGGTGTCTTCCATAGACGTGAATGGGACCTATAGCAACCACATAGCTTAGGAGATAGGCGGGGGACCTGCATCTTTCAAACATTTATGGCATACACTTTGGATTTGGTCAGTGTCTTCCATCAATGCTTCGAAAACCGAAAGGTTTATATTTCTCTTCTTTGCATCCACTTCTAATTTTGGCTTTAAAACGCTGATGCGAAAATACTGACAAAATCTGCAATGTATGAATAAGGCCTTATAATTATGTCGATGTGGACAGTGATTTGATTGGAAATTTGGATCCACAAAACATCACTATAAAAACTCTAGACGATTGAGCTCAGTGCACGGAGTATTTTCATGGGGAACACAGAAGCAGAGGACCTGCAGGTAATAGGCCTGCAACTTTTAAACACTGATCGCTTCACTCTGGTCTAAGGTAAAGACAAAGTTTTCCACAGTAGAAGAACAAGAAGTACAAGAAGTTTTAAATGTAACCCTGCTGGTAGTTCTTGCTCATAGCCTTGCAGTACACCCTTATGTAAGCTAAAAGAATGGTGTGGGAGGGTGTACATAAAGAGGACCTGTCATCTCCCCTGACATGTCTGTTTTAGTAAATATTTGTATCCCCGTGAAATAACTATGCTGCAGCACTTTCTCTTAGAACTCTCCCATTCCTCCTTTATTCCTCCTGGAAATATACAAATAAACGGACAACGATGTGTTACTATTCTCTTGACAATTACGCTTCGTGCCCACTTCAGTCTTTTTCTTCAGGGTGCTAGCCGTTTTTTAGACGGCTAGCACCCTGACCCATTCATTTCAATGGGGCCATGCACACTTCAGTTTTTATGACGGTCCCGCTGCTCCGTTCCGACAAAAGTAAAGCATGTCCTACTTTGGTTCGAGATTCCGTGACCGTGAGACCCATGCAAGTCAATGGGGCCGTCAAAAAAAGTGAAGGCACACGGAAGCCATCCGTGTGCCTTCCGTGTGTGACGGAGCCGTTGCCTAGCAACAGCCAGGCGGGCAGAGGTACACATACAGACAGATACTGCACTGCACTGCACTAATCGGCAGCCCCTTCTGAGGGGCTGCTGATCAGTGCTGGAACGCAGCGATATTAAGAAAAATAAGTTCATACGTACCCCGGCTGTTGTCTTGGTGATGCATTCCTCTTCTGACATCCAGTCCGACCTCCCTGGATGACGCTGTAGCCTGTGATTGGCTGCAGCGGTCACACGGTCTGAAACGTCATCTCACGCGGCCGGACTTGAGGAAGAAGCAGGCAAGCAGGGTTCTGGGTAAATAGTAACTTTTTTTTTTGTTACAGTTTTTTTTTTTAATGAACCATTAATCTATATTGTGAGCGCCGCGCATGGTATTCCCTGTCCAGCGGTAGTCTCTGTCTAGGGTGCTGAAAGAGTTAAAGGGCTGCACTGATCGGCAGTAACTCTTTCAGCACCCTGGACATTGAGTACCGCTGGACAGGGAATAGCATGTGCGGCACTCACAATATCGTGTGCATAGTGTGAACGGGTTTCAGTTTCCTCTCGGAAACTGAAACACAGAAGTGTACACGGAGTACACACGGGAAGCACACTGTTCCAATCACGGACACACGGATCCATGAAAACGGTGATGGAAGTGTGCATGAGGCCTAAGATGTGACTCTGTCATCACTGATTGGAGTGATAGTCATTATTAAAGAGACTCTGTCACCACATTATAAGTGGCCTATCTTGTACATGATGTGATCGGCGCTGTAATGTAGATTACAGCAGTGTTTTTTATTTAGAAAAACGATAATTTTTGATGAAGTTATGACCTATTTTAGCTTTATGCTAATTAGTTTCTTAATGCCCAACTGGGCGTGTTTTACTTTTTGACCAAGTGGGTGTTGTGGAGAGAAGTGTATGCCGCTGACCAATCAGCGTCATACACTTCTCTCCATTCATTTACTCTGCACATAGCGATATAGCTATATCGCTATCTGCAGCCTCATACACACACACTAACGTTACTCAAGTGTCCTGATAGTGAATATACGTTACCTCCAGCCAGGACGGGATGTGTATTCAGAATCCTGACGCTTGTCTAGCGTTTGAGGTTGATTTACAGCAGAGCAGGCGTAGTCTCGCTGTAAATGACCATTTAAAGCGTAATCTCACGAGACTACGCCTGCTCTTCTGTAAATCAACCACAAACGCTATAGAAGTGTCAGGATTCTGAATACACATCCCGTCCTGGCTGGAGGTAATGTATATTCACTGTCAGAACACTTGAGTAGCATTCGTTTGTGTGTATGTGGCTGCAGATAGTGATCTAGTAAGATCACTATTGCAGCGTACATTAATGGAAAGAAGTGTATGACGCTGATTGGTCACTGATTGGTCAGCGTCATACACTCCTCTGTACAACGTCCACTTGGTCAAAAAGTAAAACACGCCCAGTTGGGCTTTAAGAAACCCATTAGCATAAGGCTAAAATAGGTCATAACTCCGTAAAAAATGATCGTTTTTCTAAGTAAAACAAACTACTGTAATCTACATTATAGCGCCGATCACATTATGGTTTCAACTGTATTTTTATTGAAAAATTTCAAAATACACACAGCACCTTAAGGACGTCTGTATGGGCAGGCCATACAATCCATTTGACATATTAGAAAATCCAATCAGACAAAACTCGGAGAAAGACAAAAGGGAGGGGGGAAGAAAACAAAAAAGGTCAATCAAAGACCAATCAAAGTTCTAACTCGGAGATATCGGTAGCCAATACTTATCCCACGGATCCCACACCACTTTAAATCTGTCCAGCGTATTGTCAAGTGAGGCCGTCATATGTTCCATGGTGCGAATTTCCCTAATTCTAGTCAGTAAGTCGATGTGAGAAGGAGGGACATCTCCACTTCCAAGCAATCGGGTTTAGCAGCAGTGAGAAAGTGGCGAAAAAGTCGAGCTAGGGGTTTCTCCAAGGACCTAGGAGGGACATTCAGGAGATAATGAAGAGGGTCTAGAGCAGGGGTCTCAAGCACGCGGCCCGCAGGCGGCCCCTGGGGCTGTCCTCTGCGGCCCGCGGGACACAGAGCCGCTAGTATCGGCTCTGCTCTGAGACTCTGGAATTCCCGGACATCACTGTCCACATATGAACAGCGATGTCTGGGGCTTCCCCAAAGCCGGAGTCCCGGGCAGAGCGCTAGTACAGGCTCTGCTCCGGGACTCTGTGGAATTCCCTGACATCGCTGCCCATATATGGACAGTGTGTCAGGGTCTTGCCCAGAGCGGAGCAGAGCGCTGGTGTCGGCTCTGCTCCTGGACTCTGTGGAATTCCCTGACATCGCTGTCCACATATGAACAGCGATGTCTGGGGCTTCCCCAGAGCCGGAGTCCCGAGCAGAGCGCTGGTGTCGGCTCTGCTCCGGGACTCTGTGGAATTCCCTGACATCGCTGTCCACATATGAACAGCGATGTCTGGGGCTTCCCCAGAGCCGGAGTCCCGGGCGGAGCGCTAGTACAGGCTCTGCTCCGGGACTCTGTGGAATTCCCTGACATCGCTGCCCATATGTGGACAGTGTGTCAGGGTCTTCCCCATAGCGGAGTCCCGGGCAGAGCGCTAGTATAGGCTCTGCTCCGGGACGCTGCGGAATTCCCTGACATATCTGCCCATATATGGACAGTGTGTCAGGGTCTTCCCCAGAGCGGAGTCCAGGGCAGAGCGCTATTATCGGCTCTGCTCCGGGACTCTGGGGAAGCCTCTGACATCTCTGTCCATACATCGACAATGATGTCAGGGGCTTCCCCAGAGCAGGAGTCCCAGTGATGTCAGGCGCACAGCTGGAGTCCCAGCAAGAGCCTACTAGCGCTCTGCCTGGGACTCCAGCTCTGGGCAAGCCCCTGACATCACTGGGGCAGCCTCTACAGAGGGCACTGGGGCAGCCCCTACAGAGGGCACTGGGGCAGCCTCTACAGAAGGCACTGGGGCAACCTCTACAGAGGGCACTGGGGCAGCCTCTACAGAGGGCACTGGGGCAGCCTCTACAGAGGGCACTGGGGCAGCCTCTACAGAGGGCACTGGGGCAGCCTCTACAGAGGGCACTGTGGCAGCCTCTACCGAGGGCACTGTGGCAGCCCCTACCGAGGGCACTGTGGCAGCCTCTACCGAGGGCACTGTGGCAGCCTCTACCGAGGGCACTGTGGCAGCCTCTACAGAGGGCACTGTGGCAGCCTCTACAGAGGGCACTGTGGCAGCCTCTACAGAGGGCACTGTGGCAGCCTCTACAGAGGGCACTGTGGCAGCCTCTACAGAGGGCACTGTGGCAGCCTCTACAGAGCGCACTGTGGCAGCCTCTACAGAGCGCACTGTGGCAGCCTCTACAGAGGGCACTGTGGCAGCCTCTACAGAGGGCACTGTGGCAGCCTGTTACAGAGGGCACTGTGGCGTTATCTACAAGTGGGTGTGTGACAGTATCTGAAGAGGACACTGGCATTATCTAGGGGTGTGTTGCATTATCTACAGAGGGCACTGTGGCCTTATCTACAGAGGGCACTGTGGCCTTATCTACAGAGGGCACTGTGGCCTTATCTACAGAGGGCACTGTGGCCTTATCTAGGGGTGTGTTGCATTATCCACAGAGGGCACTGCGGCAGCATCCACAGAGGGCACTGCGGCACTATCTAAAAAGGGGCTGCCCAATCTTGACATGTGTGCTAACTGAGCCGCCGGACTGCATTTGGCGACACTTAAACTGGAAAGCTGGATTGTTGAAATAAGCACGTGGAGAAATATGTCAAATTTTAAACCTAGCGCTATTATTATAGTAATGTAGTGTTATAGTAGTTCAAATAACTTATTGATTAACAATAATTTTGTATTGTATCAAATTTGAAAGTAATGCGACCCGTCAACTTCCCATTTTTTCTATATGCGGCCCACTTACCCGGCCGAGTTTGAGACCCCTGGTCTAGAGGAATATCCTGCTGCAACACCGCCAATCACATTATGTAGAAGATAGGCCACTTATAATGTGGTGACAGTCTCTTTAATTTCCCTGAATGCATTGTTTTGAAGGTTCGTTCAGCCCACAACATGACTGTTTGTTTTTATTGTAGTACGTCTTGTTTTTTTTTTTTTGCATGATACTAAGTACTTGTAATGTTAGGGAATGTCTGTCATTAATAACTGCTTGTATTGAACAGGTGGCTCCTCTTCTGAAAACGACTGTGCGTTTGAGCCGGATTACTCCATCACCCCTCTCCCTGTGACAGAGGGCATGCAACACATACGTATGATGGAGGGCATGTCCCGCTCGCTACCCTCCTCGCCCCTGCTTACCCACCAGGCCATCAGCGTGCGTCTGCAGCCCGTCAAGAAACTTACAGGTAAGGACAGTGTCTAATCCATATTGAAGGAGAAACCCAGGCAAAAATAAAAAAGGTACTTGCGAAGTATAAAATGTACTTCTTTCAACCCAAATCCATTATTAATCATTCATACAGGCAGGAAAGCCAGGACAGAGACACGTGCGGAGATTGTACAGCTTTTAGGATTCTGGCATTAGACCTCAGTCTATCTGAGCGGCTAAAATTGATTTGCCTTGAGATTTTCTTGTTTGTCCATTTCTATTTTGTGCTTGACTGAGGCTGTTTTCAGACCGGCGAAATGCGGCTGCATTTTAGCATCTGTATTAAAACACCCATAACCGGACCTCCCACGGTTCTACTGAACTGAGCTTAGATCACATATGATTTTGCAGGGAGGTTCAGGTGTTGCAACTCGTAATATGCAGGCTAAAATTCGGCAACACTGTCTGAATCCAGCTTTATGGTTATAAATCATTCCAATTTGTTTGAGGAATTGTGCCAAATGTTTCTTATGTTCTATTCCAACTGTAAAACTATTTTACATCGCTGTATCTTATATACAGATTCTGGGCCTATCATACAGGTGTCAGCTGGGTCATTGGCACCTTTAGTATAACGTCTGCTTGTCTGGTACTTGTCACTGGTCGACGTCTACCTCCTGTATGACAACCCTCTTTATTAGATTGTATGTTCTAGTTGGCAGAGCTCTCCCTTCTTGTGTCTCATTATCTTTGGAGGGTTTTGTTCATATAAGTTACAATGTTTCTCACTTGTATGTCCTTTGTATTCTCGGATTATAAGGTGCTGTAGGAGATATTGGCACTGTATACAAAGTAACGCTGTGTAACTTAACCTCATATCGGTCATCTTTATTTTTAAAGAAAGTGATATTTTGTTGTGTGCAATTTTCATGCAAGTTGCTTACATTTTTCATCACAGAAAAAAAGACCACTGCATCTAGAGAAAAGAAAAAGTTGCTTGGCAGTCATATATATATGTCGTTGTCTTCCTTTGGCATGCATCTGTTGCCCGGCATGCCTGTCTGTAGTGCTAGGGTGGTAACAAGTAACTGGGCAGTGCTCGATTTCACTCACAGGCTCCTGAATTCTTCATTGTTTCTCTCAGACTCTGCCTAATTTGTATTTGGTTTTCCGAGGTTTTTGATTCATTACATACAATCCCAACGAAAACCCTCAGTTGCGTCTGTCTCAATTTTATCTTTATCTAGTCTTCTGTGTATACATGTATAATGTACATACACTTCTGTATTCAATTATTAAGAGCTGCTGTGCAGTGTGAGAGACCATTGTGATTTTTATTAAGGCTCGCTTCTGTGTGCATTAATATTAATATCATTATTAGATAACATGTCGCGAGATGTCCGGATTAACCCTGTCATGGAAGCACACGATCATAGCAGGATTCCTCCTGTGTTTACCAATCCACTTCAGAATTGTAGCATTGTTGCCCAATGTGTTTTCTTATGACACGATAACTGACTGAATACATAGATTGTATAGTGTAACTAGAAACAGCCAGGAAAAATAACAAAAGTCCTTAGTTTTGCTCTTTTTTTTTCAACAATAACAGTGATTTGAATTGTGTCTGGGTACCTTGAGTGAGGGGTTCTTCACGATTGGGAGAATGAATCAGCTGTTTTTTTTCCCCAGAAACAGCGCAAATCTTGTCCATGAGCTGCGTCCGGCATTGCAGCTTAGTCCCCTTCACTTAATAGACAAAAGTGGCGCTATTTCTAGAAAATAAAAGATCATTTTTTCTAAAACACATTTTATGCTAAGTCCACACGCGGCGAATCAGTCTGGTCTTCGCCTAAGATCTGTGGCAAAGCTACAGTAAAATCAGCATGTGTAACATGCGGATTCAGCGTCCGATTTCACTCAATAAAAGGGGTCAAATCCGCAGTGAAAATCTGTGACAATTTTGCAGTCTGCACGTTTTAAAATCCACACCGTGGGTCATTTTCCACGCAGAAAAATTCCGCAGCATGTAAATGAGATCTGTTCAAATCTCCTCTAGATGGCTGGTAATGTATTCCATTGCAGAGTTTCTGTCCGCCAACACGGACGGAAAATCGACAGCATTTTCGTGCCCAGTGGATCCGGGCTAAGATGTGCGCCGTCTTCTGTAATGCTAATAAACACACGCTTTATCACCACATGAGACTGACAGTCATGTTCCATGTGGAAGAGACTTCCTCTAGTTATAAACATGCCTGTTGTTTCTAGGGGCAGCACACAGACCCTTTGTCAATAAGTAGCACTGGGTTGTAGTAGTATTGGGTCATCCAAAAATGAAATGGCTGCTTCCTATGCTTATAGACAGCTGCATTTTAACTGCGAACCATATGTCCCTGGCACCACGGCAGTTCTGCACATGATCATTTGCTAGGTGGTGCTGCTGCTGTATTAATATACATCTGAGAAATCTTCACAATCAGAAAATGGCTTTAACCCTGACTAGTGTTCGGCTGCTGTGGCAGTACATTTCTCGATGTCGTCACCTTAAGAGACTTAAGACTTGCTTATTGAGTTAACTGGTTTGATTGTCTAATGAGGCTATGCAGGTCTGACTCACACAGAGAGCCGAGCGGTATACATCTCCCAGAGGGCCACTACGCCATAAATTTTGCTTTAGGGATCGATGCAGACTTTGTAACCTGCATCTATTGCAGCAAGGCAACGTGTTATGTAAGCCCCGTGCGCTTCTATCAGAAAACGTTAAACAGACGCCCAAATAAATGGTACAGACGCCCGTGTATTACAGGAGCATGTCGACTAGCTGCATGAATACATAGACCAGCTGTATAGCGCAGTCCCCTTCTGTGGCATTGTACAATATAAAACATTTTCAGCTATTATACGTATAACAAACACGTAAAACAACAATGCAGCTTACAATTCATAATGTATCAGGACAAATGTAGGTACAAGATAAACTAGCCCATATAAGATTGCAATCTATAGGGCTGGATGTACGTGCCAGTATTCTGAGAAGATCTGACTTGAAGGGAACATGTCATGTGGAACATGCAGTCTGATCTGCAGGCGGCATTTTATAGAGCACGGGGAGATGAGTAGATTGATGTATAGTAGAGTGTGAAAAGATGGATAATCTGTAATTCATGAATTTAAATCCATGCCCACTGTGGGCTATGGAGTCCAGTGGGTGGTCTCAACTATTGATTGACAGCCTTCCCTGTATGAGTGAACATCAAGAATTAGGCACCAATCACTGAGTAGGACCGCCCACTGGACTCCTAAGCCCAGACTGTCAGCTGATAGCTGTTATTCTTGCACGGGCCAATGATCTTGGAATGAGCGTTTGAAAGTGTGCTCGTTCATCCAATCATTGGTCCATGTAAATGGGCCTTATAGGATACCTGTCAGCAGTTTTAAGGCCTCAAAACTACTGACAGCGCTATATAAGGTTAGGGGAAAGGCATTGTCTCAGTCATGCAAGTTGCATTTGCAAGTGTCACTCTGCTCTGAGGACGACTCTGCTGTCAAACGGCTGCCTCAGCGGCTACGGGGGAGTAGACCATCGATTTCTCTGTCATTCAACCTGCATGACCGAGCCAACTGATATCATTAAAATGCACCCCCCCTCCCCTATATAGAGCCTCAAAACTGCTGACCGATTTCCTTCCAAGTGTCCTTTTTACATGGCCGTGAAAACGAACACAGCTCTTTGATCGGCACTTGTTTGCTCCTTCCAGCAATGATCGGTTATGTATAGGGACGAGCGGTCGTTACAACATTTCCGTTATGTCAGCGGCGCATGTCCCCCTTTACACAGGCAGATGTGCTGCTGACTAGCGACCATTTTATTGGCAGCCTGAACAAGCAGAAGCGCTCGTTCATCAGCTGATCGCTGCCCTGTTTACACACAGGAATGAGCGGTCATATGAACGCTCCTTTGCAAGACCGTTGGCACGTGTAAAGGGGACAGACGGCTCTGTTCATACTTGTGTCAAGGTTGATCCACGTGCCCCCCCTTTAAATGACAGTGGGTTTGTTAGGTTTCCTTTATTTTACTGGATAAGATGGTGTAGCATGCTGTTATTACACTTCATTCTGGATCCATTCCCGGTTTTTGTTTAGAAATTGCAGCAAAACCGCACCAAATCCACACCGTGCAAACAAGACCTAAATGTATTATGTGCTAAGATTTATGTTCTAGTTACAATGTCGGATTTAATTACATGCAGTAGAAAACATGCCGCTGTAAGAAGTAGTGGTCTGTATGTGGAGTAAATGGGTCATTTGTTTTGATGACAGAATATCTGTAGGTCTATTTGCTGTCCGTGACCCCTGAATTTGTGAACTCTGTCAGCTGGCACACAGACGCCTCACCGACACCTCTGATTGATGAGTTGCCTTCCTGTTCTCAGACCTCTGCTGTCCTTGCAGGAAACCCTGCCGTTTCTTTACCTACATAGTTATTGGAAGATATTTCACTAGATTTCATTGTTACACTGAGTATGATCGGCTTTAGTGGCATTGCTTTACCCTCCATCCCATCTCCAGCATATTATAACAGCAGAGATATCCACTTTAATAGTGAATGCACCTTTAATGCACCGATATGGGCTGATCAACGATCGCCGATCAACAAGGAAGCTCGTCGATCGTCGTTTGTTTGCTCCTTTCAATGTGTATATGGCTTTTATGCGTTAGGAACACTTCATGACGCGCTTGGTTACTGGCTGCCGTTCACGGCTGTCAGTCATTGCGTAAGATGAAGGAATCCTATGCTGGGTTTGCACATTGGTCCACATTTAGAAATGCTCTCGAATAGTTAAACAGCGTAAACTTAGACCAGGCAGGCACACAATGCGCCAAATTGATCACATTGCTGCTTGATCATTCTGGCGCATCTTGCATGATCTGTTAGACACTTCTCTTTTCCTTATACCCCTTTTGATTTGGCTTATTTTGCCCCAGAATTTTGTGGCCCTCTATGGCTAGATTCACCCCTCCCAGCTAAGCCGCATGCCATTTTGGAACACTTTTAAAAAGTGTATGGTAAGATGCCCACAACCCAATTGGCACCTACATTTGGTGTTTTTTTTTTTTTTTTCTTACATTTTTTAGACCTAGACACAGAAATAAGGCCTCATGCACACGACCGTATTTTTGTCCACCCGTAAATACTGGCGTAAATACGGGTCCTTGGTCACACGTATTCGACCCGTATTGCACCAGTATTTACAGACCCGTGCCCATAAATACGGGTCCGGTGTCACCCGTATTCCACCCGTATTTACGGGCACGTTTTTGGCTGCAAAATTGCACTGCAGTAATCGGCAGCCCTTCTCTCTATCAGTGCAGGATAGAGAGAAGGGACAGCCCTTTCCGTAATAAAAGTAAAAGAAATTCATACTTACCCGGCCGTTGTCTTGGTGACGCGACCCTCTCCTGACATCCAGTCCGACCTCCCTGGATGACGCGGCAGTCCATGTGACCGCTGCAGCCTGTGATTGACCTGTGATTGGCTGCAGCGGTCACATGGGCTGTAACGTCATCCCAGCAGGGATTTCTGGGTAAGTATGAACGTTTTTTTGTTTTTTTTTACAGCTTTATCTATATTGTGATCGGTAGTCACTGTCCAGGGTGCTGAAACGGTTACTGCCGATCGTTTAACTCTTTCAGCACCCTGGACAGTGACTATTTACTGAGGTCACCTAGCAACGCTCCCGTAATTACGGGAGCCCCATAGACTTCTATGGGCCTGCCCGTGCCGTAATTACGGCCTGAAATAGGACATGTTCTATCTTTTTCAACGGCACGGGCACCTTCCCGTAAGCATACGGGGAGGTGGCCAATAGAAGTCTATGGGCCCGTAATTACGGGAGTTTTTACGGTCGTGTGCATGGGGCCTAAGTCTGTCCCATTGTTTCTACAGTAACCAAAAATAACACAACCTGCAACAACACCATCTACAGCAGATTAATAATGGTATAATGGTAATGATAATGGTATTCTGATGAATACCATTTAATAAGATTGGTCTGTTTGGGGACACAATACTATGTATACCCAGCCTAGCTGTACCTGGTTATAATGATAAATGATTGCATATGCTGCTCCAGTATATTTGATGACTGTGAGCTTTCTGTGTTTGTTACTGTGTGCAATGCTGTAGTAGTCTGTGTGCTGTGCCAGTGCTGAGTTGGTAAGCTGGGCTGCAGCAAATCCCAAGGAGAGATTAATGTGTTGTTTCTTTAAACCAAGTTTAACCTACTGGCTCGCACATGGCTTATTGAATATTCTGCCCATAACCTCTGCTGAGCAGCTTCTCACACCGTGCAGGTTTGTGGAGATGTGTGAGGAATTAGCAAGACCTGCCGTGTAACTGAGCGTCAGAGTCAGAAGGAGTGACGTGCTGATTCCTCGCTCCGCAGCTATCTGTGGGTCCCAGTGACGTGCATGGGAGGGATGTTCTTGCTGCAATGGTCCCAGACATACAGATGCATCGCAAGCGCACAGCAACCCTTTCCATTCTTCAATAGCAGAGATCGTACACAAGCCAGACATGTCTCTGCTGATCAGAATTATTGGAAATGATTGCTACTGTGTCTGTTCTCCACAACACCATCTAGTGTTGTTTTAAACCCTCCGGGCTGTAAGTCGGAGACATGCAAATCAGTTAGGAGACGTATGAAGAACACGACTTGAACTGGACCAGGCTGCTGTTTGTTCGGTTTTAGAATGGGAGATTGAGAATAAAGATCTCCCATGTTAAGACTAATGTATCTTGACATTCATATTGATGTGGGAGCCTAAGGTTCCTCTTACACGGCCCGACGTGGGTCGTGTAAACGAGCGCCGATCAACGAGACAGCTTGTTGATTGGTGTATGTTTGCTCCTTTCACAAGGAGCTAGTATGGGGATGAGCGCTCGTTACTATGATCGCTCTTTCCCATACATTTCTATCATGTCGGCAGCGAGTCTCCCTGTTTACAGGGAGATGTGCTGCCGACCGATAATATTTTTGGCTGCATAAACGATACAATGAGTCGATGGACGCGAGTTTGCTCATTTATCGGCTGATCGTTGCCCTGTTTACACAAGGCATTGATCGGGAACACTCGTTAGCTCGATAATTGGCCCAAGTAAGGGCCTTAACATATATGTGCTCTAGTATCTCCATACAGTTCTATTAATTTACAATGCGACAAGTCACCTAGGCCTTTACAAAAACATATTGGGGTAGAATTGAAAGTTAATCTAAAATTTGCTTTGATAAAAACCTGTCGATGCGAAGTTTAAGGGGCCTTTTACACGGGCCAATGATAGGGCAAACAAGGGTTAATATGAATACTTGTTCCCGATCATTGCCCTTTGTAAACAGGGCAACAATCCGTCAATGAATGAGCAAACGCTCGTTCATCGGCTGATTATATCATTTATGCTGCAAGAAATATTTTCGTTGTCCGCAGCACATCTCCCTGTATAAACAGGGAGGTTTGCTGCTGACGTGATAGAAATGTATGGGGACGAGCGATCGTAGGAACTATTGCTCATCCCCAAACATTACTGATCATTGCTTCTTTTGAAAGGAACAAACAAATGCCTATCAACGAGCTGCCTCGTTGATCGGCCCATATCGGGCCACGTAATAGGACCTTTAGTTCTGCACCTTGGTAATCAAAGGTTAATTATCAAGAATTATCTAATTTGCATTTCAATGTTGAATTCTTAAAGAAGAAATGTGCAACATGTTGCCCTGTGAGACATTTTTATGCTTCTTTGTGCACAATCTTTCAATCCACCATTTGTCCAGAAAACGGGACACAATTTGGCTCCTTTTACATTTGTGTTAATGGGGCTGTTTGGGTTTCTAGTACTTTTGACAGCAAGAGGAGCGCAGTCTGCAGCACTATTCTTGCCTTAAAAAATACCGGGACCCCATCTAAGTCAAAAGAATCCGTCAGAATTTGCCAGTATCAAAGGAATCCGTCAGAATTTGCCAGAATCAAAGGAATCCGTCAGAATTTGCCAGTATCCATGTAAAAACTGATTCAACACAAGTGTCCTGGCTATAGCACTAGTGGGAACAGAGCCTTTCCTACAGAGAACAGGGAGTGGAATTGTGGGTAATTAAAGAGGAAACATTACATATGTATAATGGACGGATGAGGAGCTTGTAACATATGACTGTGGTCAGAATGGTAAAAAAAAAAAAAAGGTCATAACAGATACCAAGCAAATTTGTCACCAAGTAAACTGAAGATTTACGAGCACAGGATTTCACATTCATAGACACACGGCAATAGATTTCATCAAATGCTATTGCTATGATGATACATCGAGCCTGTGCTAGTAATGCTTTACTATAGCAAGTTTAAATGGGCTTGACTTTTTTTAAATCCATACAGTATGCTATCTGGTAAATTATAATTCTGTCTTATTTCCAAATTAATGTCCCTGGCTGTAGTGGATCTTCACACAGGAACTCAAAGAGAGAACAGTTTGGGGAGAAAGGAGGGGGAGAGTGAAGCAAAAATAGTACAGTAGTGGGCGGAGGGAGGAGAGCGTTTTATAAGCAAGAGGTGGGGTCCTTTCGACATTGATGAATGCAGAGTCACAGTTCTTTCAAACGTTGCCCTACATCAGGGGTTTCATTTCAGGTGTTGCGGAGCTACAACACTGGCCTCATTCACACGGCAGGGTTTCCCGGCCGGGTGCCGGCCGTTCATAAATCGGCCGGCACCCGGCTGCATTAGGAATAATAGACCCCTAATGGGGCTATTCACACGACCGATTTTTTGACGGCCGGGAAAACCGCCCGTCAAAAAATAGGACTTGCTCTATTTTCGCCCGGGTACCCGGCCGCCCGGCTCCCATAGAAGTCTATGGGGCCGGGTAATACCCGGCCATCACCGGGATGTGTCCCGAGTGACGGCCGGGTTTTCCGGCTCTTGCGCTCTATCTCCTCCTCCTCACAGCGCAGAGTGCATGTGAGGAGGAGGAGTTGATGCCATTCTGACGAATGGCATCGCTGTACACGGTGTGGCAGGGCCGGGGTGTACAGCAGGTGGAAGGGAGCGCTGCGCTGGCTCCCTTCTCCTGCTTGTTTTAAAAGCGCCCTGGCCCGGCGACACCTTTGATGGCGTCGCTAGCAGCTGCAGCAGCTGCTGCTGCTACTACTGTAGCGACGCCACTATAGCAGAGCGGGGAGGTATCTCCCCGCTCTGCTATGTGCTAGCCGCACTTTAGCTCCTTGAAGGAGTGGAATCCCCGTGTTTTCGGGGATTCCGCTCCTGGACAAAGCGCTTGATGTCTCTGTCCATATCTGGGCAGTGACATTAGGGGAAACTCCTGAAGCGGAATCCCCGAACACATGGGGATTCCCCTTCAGGAGTTGCCGCTGATGTCACTGTCCGGATCTGCCCGACACGGATGCATAACTTTATGCAAACCGGCCGGGCAGAATGGCCGATTTTACCGGCCGGCACTCGGGCTCGGACGCCACCCGGTCGTGTGAATCCCGCCTTAGGCGGGATTCACACGACAGGGATTCCCAGCCGGGTGCCGGCCGTTCATAAATCGGCCGGCACCCGGCTGCATTAGGAATAATAGACCCCTATGGGGCTATTCACACGACCGATTTTTTGACGGCCGGGAAAACCGCCCGTCAAAAAATAGGACATGCTCTATTTTCAGCCGGGTGCCCGGCCGCCCGGCTCCCATAGAAGTCTATGGGGCTGGGTAATACACGGCCATCACCGGAATGTGTCCCGAGTGATGGCCGGGTCTACCGTCGCTCGCGCACTCTCTCTCCTCCTCCTCACAGTGCAGAGTGCATGTGAGGAGGAGGATCTTTTATTGCTCGCTGTAGGAGTCGGAATCCCCAATCCCCGGCTGGGGATTGGGGATTCCGCTACAGGAGAAGTGCGTGACTACACTGTCCATATATGGACACAGCGAAGTCACGCACTTCTGCAGCGGAATCCCCGACTCTATGGCCGGGGATGCCGCTACAGGAGAAGTGAGTGACTACACTGTCCATATATGGACACAGCGAAGTCACGCACTTCTGCAGCGGAATCCCCGACTCTATGGCCGGGGATGCCGCTACAGGAGAAGTGAGTGACTACACTGTCCATATATGGACACAGCGAAGTCACGCACTTCTGCAGCGGAATCCCCGACTCTATGGCCGGGGATGCCGCTACAGGAGAAGTGAGTGACTACACTGTCCATATATGGACACAGCGAAGTCGCGCACTTCTGCAGCGGAATCCCCGACTCTATGGCCGGGGATGCCGCTACAGGAGAAGTGAGTGACTACACTGTCTATATATGGACACAGCGAAGTCACGCACTTCTGCAGCGGAATCCCCGACTCTATGGCCGGGGATGCCGCTACAGGAGAAGTGAGTGACTACACTGTCCATATATGGACACAGCGAAGTCACGCACTTCTGCAGCGGAATCCCCGACTCTATGGCCGGGGATGCCGCTACAGGAGAAGTGAGTGACTACACTGTCCATATATGGACACAGTGACGTCACTCACTTCTGAAGCGGAATTCCCGACCTGTGGCAGGGAATTCCTCTTCAGGAGAAGTCAGTGACTACACTGTCCATATATGGACATTGAAGTCAGTGACTTCTCCTGGAAAGGGGGGGGGATGGGTGCAACCTACAGGGGGCAGGGTGGGTGGCATCACCTACAGGGGGCAGGGTGGGTGGCATCACCTACAGGGGGCAGGGTGGGTGGCATCACCTACAGGGGGAAGGGTGGCATCGCCTACAGGGGGCAGGGTGGGTGGCATCACCTACAGGGGCAGGGTGGGTGGCATCACCTATAGGGGGCTGTGTGGCATCACCTATAGGGGGCTGTGTGGTATCGCCTACAGGTGGCTGTGTGGCATCGCCTACAGGGGGCTGTGGCATCACCTACAGGGGGCTGTGTGGCATCACCTACAGTGGGCTTGGTGGCATTACCTACAGGGGGCTTGGTGGCATTACCTACAGGGGACTTGGTGGCATTACCTACAGGGGACTTGGTGGCATCACCTACAGGGGGCAGGGTGGGTCGCATCACCTACAGGGGGCAGGGTGGCATCGCCTACAGGGGGCAGGGTGGGTGGCATCGCCTACAGGGGGCAGGGTGGGTGGCATCACCTACAGGGGGCAGGGTGGGTGGCATCACCTACAGGGGCAGGGTGGGTGGCATCACCTACAGGGGGCTGTGTGGCATCACCTACAGGGGGCTGTGTGGCATCGCCTACAGGTGGCTGTGTGGCATCGCCTACAGGGGGCTGTGTGGCATCGCCTACAGGGGGCTGTGTGGCATCACCTACAGGGGGCTTGGTGGCATCACCTACAGGGGACTTGGTGGCATCACCTACAGGGGGCTGGGTGGCATCGCCTACAGGGAGCTGGGTGGCATCGCCTACAGGGGACAGGGTGGCATCGCCTGCAGGGGACAGGGTGGCATCGCCTGCAGGGGACAGGGTGGCATCGCCTGCAGGGGACAGGGTGGCATCGCCTGCAGGGGACAGGGTGGCATCGCCTGCAGGGGGCTGTGTGGCATCACCTGCAGGGGGCTGTGTGGCATCGCCTGCAGGGGGCTGCGTGGCATCACCTACAGGGGGCTGCGTGGCATCACCTACAGGGGGCTGTGTGGTATCACCTACAGGGGGCTGTGTGGCATCACCTACAGAGGGCTGGGTGGCATTACCTACAGGGGGCTGGGTGGCATTACCTACCAGGGGGGCTGTGGCATTATCTACAAAGGGCTGTGTGTGGCAACAAATTTTAAATGAAATTCATCCGATTTTAAAACGGACAGGGAAAAAAACGGATTCAAATCGGGTCCAAATCGGCCGGTAAAAACGGCAACTCGGCCCGGAACAGAATCGGAACGGATGCAAACCGGCCGGGAAAATCGGCCGATTTTCCCGGCCGACACTCGGACCCTGTCGTGTGAATGAGGCCTTAACATTCACATCCTTCGTCAACAATTACTTTCTACTGATTTGCTATTCTTATTCATGCAATATGTGTATTGGGAGATATAGGTGCTGAGGGTAAAAGGCTCACAAACACCATTCTGGAGAACTGGAAGAGCCTATAGAGGATCCGGCAGATCCACATTCTGACATCCTATATTAGATAAACCTGCTTGCCATATAAAGCTCCATCTCTCCTATCACTGTGGTTCTGCTGCTGTGTAGGAAGTTGCTGCCTCTGATAACTGGGAATGGAGCCGCTGTCACATGACAGTTGCTCTGCTTTTAGTAGTATTGTAAATACCAGGGAAGGACCCAGGCTGCTATCCCACTAAATGCCAATGTCTTGCCCTACTTTTCAGTTCTTCGACTATTGTTGATATGTTAAATCTTGATACAAGTGTATCTCTCACAGTCCTATTATATGGCAACTGGTTCTTGCCCATTATGATTTCTCAAGTATTGATGAGTAGACAAAACTTTGCTGATATATATATCCCGTTCCCTTAAAATGAAATATTCCTTTCTTGTTTGCTAGGAACCCAAGTATTATTTTGCTCCTCAGGTATCATTGTCTGCTCCTTCACCTTCTCATCCCCAGCCGATTTTCCATTGTTTTCATTGAGATTTTATCATTGATTACAGGAGAATCACATTTCGTTAGGTGCTGCTAATTACACTAACTGCAGGGTAATTAAAAAGGAGCTGGTTGTAAATTTCTTTTGATGTAATTACCGTGATGTATACAGTGACTTTAGTTTCTTCGTGCTTAGGATTTCTTAATTAAGCCAGAGTCCCTATGGGAAACTGCATTCCAGCGGTCACAGGCAAAGCTCTGTGATGGTGTGTTTTGTCTCACTCATTCGGCCTTTCAATAATCGATTGTCATAAATAAGACTGGGACATGCCTGACAACATCTTCTACTCATTATTTACCATTTGTTTTGTCCCAGGTTTCTACCGCGTTGGTTGCTACTTCTCCTTTCTGTGATTGGCTGAAAACCTAATGTATAGTTATCTGGCAGTATTGGTGACGCCAGTGCAAGAAAAACGCAGTGATTCCTGTTACACATTGTAATAGTATTTTCTACATCAAGCTATAGTAGTTGGTTCAGTGGAGAGAGTAAGCTAAGCTGCCTATATAGCCCCCCTCACTGGCCCACCTTTGGCAGACGTAAAAGGAAACAAGGATTGGACAATTATCCACGAAAATGTCGTATGGTGTCTGGCAGAGGCTTATCTCCTTTTACGTATGTCAGTAAACATGCATTCTTGGCCGAGTCTACAGGTTTAGTGGCAGAATGAGCGATTGTCTGACAGCTATCCTATGCATAGGGTCTGCCTTACTGTTACCTTAAAGGGGTATTCTAGCCTTTAACATTTTTCACCTAACCACTTGCCAAAATGGGGTACCCTTGTACCCCGTTCTCTTCAGCCGCAAGTTGGCGGCTAGGATCAGTTTGAGTGGAGCGGAGGCTGGACATGCACAACTCCGCTCCATTTAATGTTTATGGCGTTGATGGAAACAGCCGAGCACAGCACATATGGACGTATTGTCAAGGATCATTACCATGTATATTGTTTGCAAAAACATTATTACTTTATATAAACTAAAAATCTGTATATTACACAAAGATTTGTAAATGAAACAAGATGGAGAATGTATCAGGGGCACGCCTATGGAGACACCGCCCCTGGAATGCAAGAGGAGTGTACAGAAGAACTTACAGCTGAGGAGCCTATGGGGCTTAAGCACGTCCCACCTTCCTATAGAGGAGAGTTAGTTCACTTCCTATCTCACTGAGGTAGTATCTATACCAACTTGTCTCGTGGTACATTTTCTACAGGCATGCCCTCAGTTTCCAATTTACAGAGGTGGTTATTCGGTGTGAAATAACAGGGAGAAGGAAGCTACCCTGACAGTATATTACATTGTAATGTATACTGACCCATACTGAAATCAACAATTGGCATATTGGACAGTTTGTAATTCTGGGTACCTGGAAACAGGCCATACACATTAGATAAAAGTCATCCAAACCCATTGATGTAAACGGCCAATGAGCTCATGTGTGTGGAGGCCTCCTGTCTGTCCTCTGATGGCAGATTTCTGAAGGAAAGATTGAGCATGTTGGATTTTAACATGCGTAGTCTCTGGTTTCCGTGGCAGATAAGCCACTGCCAGAGATAACGTGTAAAATTGCAGGTGATGTCGTGCAGTCGTAGCCTTCATTATAGAGACACTAAATGTAAAGTCAGCAGCTAATAAAAGCACAGCTCATAGAAATAGCTGCTGATAAAGTTCACACATGTGCATGTAGATATATATATAACGTATCCGGAGATTATATGAGTCCTCATCAAGGATACACTACAGTTCCAAGGCTGTTGTGTATAAATCTTAAATCTATCTCTTCTGTATCTGCATTATGGTTTATCTATTGCTTCCTGTTATCAGTAAAATCAGGATAGGCTGCCACTAGTAGTGTTTTTACAATAAATTACTATCTAGAAGTCCAAAAAATATCTGCCCCCATGATTTTATGTCTTTGTAAGTCTGACACCTCCAAAAAATATTTACATACATAAAGTGAACGATAGTAACAATTAATCTTTTATAGCACTGCACTTTTGTAAGGTGCCAGGTTTACTGGCCCTTTAATGACTTCTGAGTAGATCCTAACCTTAGACAATGGTGGAGTCTCAAACCGAGATGCACCTGTAGGTTGGTGGGATCCTCATCCCCCAAATCCGGTAAACAAAGCTCACACTGCAGTCTTACAGCATCAATCTGTGAATGACTTCACTGAACACAGGGGTCACAGCACAATGTATGGAGGACCTCCACTTTATTAACACGTTTGCTGGTATACCATCAGTGGGCGAAATCCTCCCTCATGCTTGCTGAATAATTTACTAAGTGCAGTGTTACAGCAAAATGAGACATGGAAGGTTTGTGACCTCAGAGAAATGAGGAGTGCAACAGCACGCAGTGAATTGTGTGCACCGAGGTATTCATCAGCTCTACTTCTATATCTGTTGCATTATTTGTCTTCTGACCCTCCTCACCCTCACCCTTTTCATAATCTGCTGGTGCAAGAGGGCTTTCTATTGCGTTAGGCTTTCTTTATTACACAAAGTATTTCACTCCATTTGTTTGTGTCAATTGTATTTTGCTTTCATTTAATTTCCTGTGAGCATTTTTAATACAAAGGTTATATAATCAATATGGTAGTAATAAGACTAATCCAACAAGTTTTAAGCTTTCATCTAGCAGTGTTGCGCTTTTTTGTAGAGGATGTGTATATGTATATAACATGTTTATTACTTCATTGCTTTTATGTAGTTGAAAAGGTTGTTGAATGTAGGGGCTTTAGTTGAGGAGGAAAAATGGTTGAAAAGGGTTATCCCATATCAACAACCCCTTTCCATATGCTCTATTAGGGCATATGGGCGTCATACAGAGGGGTTCCCTGCTTTGAAAAATCCTCTAAGGCCCTATTCAGACGATCGGGAGGTTTTTTTTTAACGGCCGTCACATGGCTGCATTAAAATCAATGCATGTCTATGGGGCTATTCGCATGGCCGTTTATTTTTTAACAGACCGTGTGAACAGCCTTGAAAAAAAATAGGACATGTCCTATTTTTTCCCCTTTTCCCGAATCCCTCAATAGATTCAAGTCTATGAGGGATCAGTGAAAACGGGTCCCGCATCGGTGCAAATCAACCGTGAAAAACACCCGGTCCCCATTCATTGGCCACACTGAACTACCACTACTCATAACAGCGGATTGCAGGGGTTAGAGAAGCTAGACCCACGGCAATCCGTTAAAAAGTAAAGCAAAACTGTGTTCGAATATACATTTTCTTTTGTTTTTCTCTGCTACTGATCTTGCGTTGTGGCATCTATTCATAATGGAAGCCGCAACACTGCTGGATACCACCAGTGCCCAGCGGAACCCATTGACTTATTATTGGGGTCTGTTGGGTTCGAGCGTGGTGTCCATCTTTTTGAAGGGAAAAATAATTCTGCAGGCAACAGTATTTTTCTTTTCTAAGATTACGGTCTCTGCTATGAAGGCACCAACGCAGACTTGAACAGAGCCTTAGGGTGTAGTAATGTAAATATTGTGTATTTCTGCTAGCTCTGGAACGTGCCATGATCGCATCAACAGACTGCCAGGTATGTCCTTATGTATGTGTTCTCATGAGTAGAGGTCACATGACAGGATGTTCATGGAAAGTAACATGTAGATATGAATTAACGTGGGCAAAACATTTGACTGACACCACTACAAATGTAAGCAATTATTTTCCGTGGTCAATTAATTACAGGTATTATGGGTAAATAGTGGAAATTATCAATTTCTCACAATATTTATGTCAAGTCCATGGCCAGCTTTAGGCCTCATGCACACGACCGTAAAAACACCCGTTATTGCGGGTCGTTATTACGACCCGCAATAACGGGCTCATAGGCTTCTGTTAGCCACGGGTACCTTCCCGTTTGCTCACGGGAAGGTACCCGTGCCGTTAAAAAAGATAGAACATGCCCTATTTCATGCCGTAATAACGGCACGGGCATCCCATAGAAGTCTATGGGGCTCCCGTAATCATGGGTGGCTGCGTGTGTTCACCCGTGATTACGGGAGCGTTGCGAGGTGAGGCGAGGTCAGGGGACTACCCGGTCTGCAGGCCACAGCTCAGTGGCGTAACTACCGCCGGGACTACAATGAAAACTATGGCAGAGCGGGGAGGTATCTCCCCGCTCTGCCATAAACAAAAGACATGTATCCCCTATCCTGTAAAAAATAAAAATAAAAGACGTTCATACTTACCGACAACTTCCTGCTTCTCCAGTCCGGTCTCCCCCCCGTTGCCTTGGTGACGCGTCCCTCCCGACATCCGGGCCGACGTCCTGGATGACGTTTGAGGCCATGTGACCGCTGCAGCCAATCACAGGTCAATCACAGGCTGCAGCGGTCACATGGACTGCCGCGTCATCCAGGGATGTCGGGCTGGATGTGAAGAGAGGGACGCGTCACCAAGACAACGGCCGGGTAAGTATGAATTTCTTTAACTTTTATTACAGAAAAGGCTGTCCCTTCTCTCTATCCTGCACTGATAGAGAGAAGGGGCTGCCGATTAGTGCAGTGCTATTTTGCTGCCAAAAACGTGCTCGTAAATACGGGTGGAATACGTGTGACACCGGACCCATATTTACGAGCACGGGTTCGTAAATACTGGTGCAAAACGGGTGGAATACGTGTGACACCGGACCCGTATTTACGCCAGTATTTACGGGTGTGAAAAAATACGGTCGTGTGCATGAGGCCTTAGTCTGATGGGTATCATTATTTTACATTTAATGTCTATAAGTTTATATATATATATATATATATATATATATATATATATATATATACACACACAGCACACAAGAAAACGGTGACAGCACACTGTGAACACCAATGTCGCCTAAGCCACTAAATATAAATAAATATGCATTACTGCTAAATCTACTTACAATAGGGAAGTTCTTAGTGCACATTTTGATAAAATTGTGTGGGCCCACCTGCCACGACAAAGCGTCCTTTATAGGTGGGAACCTACTCTGCACATACACCCAGAACTGGGACTGAGCCTACATATATCTGGGGATGGTAGGAACCAGCATTAAACTAATTAAAATCACCCAGGGCAGAATTGGAGGAGTGCAAGATCAAAAAGTCGAGGCAGTCAATGTCCCAAGTCACGTCAATGGCCAGCTTTAGTCTGATGGGTATCGTTATCTTACATTTAAAGTCTAAAAGGTTTTATCTATCTATTATATATATATATATATATATATATATATATATATATATATATATACAGTGAAGGAAATAAGTGTTTGAGCCCTTGCTGATTTTGTAAGTTTGCCCACTGTCAAAGTCATGAACCGTCTAGAATTTTTAGGCTAGGTTAATTTTACCAGTGAGAGATAGATTATATAAAAAAAAATAAAAAAAATAACATTGTCAAAATTATATATATTTATTTGCATTGTGCACAGAGAAATAAGTATTTGATCCCTTTGGCAAACAAGACTTAATACTTGGTGGCAAAACCCTTGTTGGCACGCACAGCAGTCAGACATTTTTAGTAGTTGATGATGAGGTTTGCACACATGTTAGATGGAATTTTGGCCCACTCCTCTTTGCAGATCATCTGTAAATCATTAAGATTTCGAGGCTGTCGCTTGGCAACTCGGATCTTCAGCTCCCTCCATAAGTTTTCGATGGGATTAAGGTCTGGAGACTGGCTAGGCCACTCCATGACCTTAATGTGCTTCTTTTTGAGCCACTCCTTTGTTGCCTTGGCTGTATGTTTCGGGTCATTGTCGTGCTGGAAGACCCAGCCACGAGCCATTTTTAATGTCCTGGTGGAGGGAAGGAGGTTGTCACTCAGGATTTGACGGTACATGGCTCCATCCATTCTCCCATTGATGCGGTGAAGTAGTCCTGTGCCCTTAGCAGAGAAACACCCCCAAAACATAATGTTTCCACCTCCATGCTTGACAGTGGGTACGGTGTTCTTTGGGTCATAGGCAGCATTTCTCTTCCTCCAAAAATGGCGAGTTGAGTTAATGCCAAAGAGCTCAATTTTAGTCTCATCTGACCACAGCACCTTCTCCCAATCACTCTCAGAATCATCCAGATGTTCATTTGCAAACTTCAGACGGGCCTGTATATGTGCCTTCTTGAGCAGGTGGACCTTGCGGGCACTGCAGGATTTTAATCCATTACGGCGTAATGTGTTACCAATGGTTTTCTTGGTGACTCTGGTCCCAGCTGCCTTGAGATCATTAACAAGTTCCCCCCGTGTAGTTTTCGGCTGAGCTCTCACCTTCCTCAGGATCAAGGATACCCCACGAGGTGAGATTTTGCATGGAGCCCCAGATCGATGTCGATTGACAGTCATTTTGTATGTCTTCCATTTTCTTACTATTGCACCAACAGTTGTCTCCTTCTCACCCAGCGTCTTACTTATGGTTTTGTAGCCCATTCCAGCCTTGTGCAGGTCTATGATCTTGTCCCTGACATCCTTAGAAAGCTCTTTGGTCTTGCCCATGTTGTAGAGGTTAGAGTCAGACTGATTAATTGATTCTGTGGACAGGAGTCTTTTATACAGGTGACCATGTAAGACAGCTGTCTATAATGCAGGCACCAAGTTGATTTGGAGAGTGTAACTGGTCTGGAGGAGGCTGAACTCTTAATGGTTGGTAAGGGATCAAATACTTATTTGTCTGTGCACAATGCAAATAAATATATATAATTTTGACAATGTGATTTTCTTTTTTTTTTTTTTATATAATCTATCTCTCATTGGTAAAATTAACCTAGCCTAAAAATTCTAGACTGTTCATGACTTTGACAGTGGGCAAACGAACAAAATCAGCAAGGGATCAAATACTTATTTCCTCCACTGTATATATATATATATATATATATATATATATATATATATATATATATACACACTACCGTTCAAAAGTTTAGGGTCACTTAGAAATTTCCTTATTTTTGAAAGAAAAGCACAGTTTTTTTTCAATGAAGATAACATTAAATTAATCAGAAATACACTCTATACATTGTTAATGTGCTTAATGACTATTCTAGCTGCAAACGTCTGTTTTTTAATGCAATATCTACATAGGTGTATAGAGGCCCATTTCCAGCAACCATCACTCCAGTGTTCTAATGGTACATTGTGTTTGCTAACTGTGTTAGAAGGCTAATGGATGATTAGAAAACACTTGAAAACCCTCGTGCAATTATGTTAGCTTCGCTCTAAACAGTTTTGCTGTTTAGAGGAGCTATAAAACTGACCTTCCTTTGAGCTAGTTGAGAATCTGGAGCATTACATTTGTGGGTTCGATTAAACTCTCAAACTGGCTAGAAAAAGAGAGCTTTCATGTGAAACTCGACAGTCTATTCTTGTTCTTAGAAATGAAGGCTATTCCATGCGAGAAATTGCCAAGAAACTGAAGATTTCCTACAACGGTGTGTACTACTCCCTTCAGAGGACAGCACAAACAGGCTCTAACCAGAGTAGAAAGAGAAGTGGAAGGCCCCGCTGCACAACTGAGCAACAAGACAAGTACATTAGAGTCTCTAGTTTGAGAAATAGACGCCTCACAGGTCCTCAACTGGCAGCTTCATTAAATAGTACCCGCAAAACGCCAGTGTCAACGTCTACAGTGAAGAGGCGACTCCGGGATGCTGGCCTTCAGGGCAGAGTGGCAAAGAAAAAGCCATATCTGAGACTGGCTAATAAAAGGAAAAGATTAATATGGGCAAAAGCACACAGACATTGGAAAAAAAGTGTTATGGACAGACTAATCGAAGTTTGAGGTGTTTGGATCACACAGAAGAACATTTGTGAGACGCAGAACAACTGAAAAGATGCTGGAAGAGTGCCTGACGCCATCTGTCAAGCATGGTGGAGGTAATGTGATGGTCTGGGGTTGCTTTGGTGCTGGTAAAGTGGGAGATTTGTACAAGGTAAAAGGGATTTTGAATAAGGAAGGCTATCACTCCATTTTGCAACGCCATGCCATACCCTGTGGACAGCGCTTGATTGGAGCCAATTTCATCCTACAACAGGACAATGACCCAAAGCACACCTCCAAATGATGCAAGAACTATTTAGGGAAGAAGCAGGCAGCTGGTATTCTATCTGTAATGGAGTGGCCAGTGCAGTCACCAGATCTCAACCCCATAGAGCTGTGGTGTGAGCAGCTTGACCGTATGGTACGCAAGAAGTGCCCATCAAGCCAATCCAACTTGTGGGAGGGGCTTCTGGAAGCATGGGGGGAAATTTCTCCCGATTACCTCAGCAAATTAACAGCTAGATGCCAAAGGTCTGCAATGCTGTAATTGCTGCAAATGGAGCATTCCAAGACGAAAGCAAAGTTTGAAGGAGAAAATTATTAATTCAAATAAAAATCATTATTTCTAACCTTGTCAATGTCTTGACTATATTTTCTAGTCATTTTGCAACTCATTTGATAAATAGAAGTGTGAGTTTTCATGGAAAACACAAAATTTTCTGGGTGACCCCAAACATTTGAACGGTAGTGTACACTTTACACTAGCACATACGCTAAGTTATTTCGCGGTTTGTACCTGTATTAACGACGATGCCGCCTTCCGTTTGCAGTGAATCACTCGCCTCTACAATTAATGAGTTGGATCTCAGTGGATTGTGAGTATGACTTGTTAATAACAATTCAGGTTGCACATCATTTGCCACAATTTATTCTTTCATTTGCTTGACAGATGAATTATAATGGAAGAGAAGAGGAAAAATAAAGTGCCTTGCCGCTGAACAGTTGTGTTTTTTTGTTTTGTTTTTACATACAGTTGAAGGGATATTAAATTCTCTCTTAAAGTTTGAAACAAAGGGTCTTTTAGGAATCTGGCAAAAAAATGGCGGTCAATATTCTCCTGTTCCCTTCCATTTCTCATATGCGGACCAATTGGGGGACATGTCTTAGCTTGACTGGTTTTCTTAGCTACCCGCTTGGGAAGGAGAATTCTGCGGTCAGCAAGCTACCTCCCAGCCAGAGCCAAAGCAACATAAGCCCATTTTCTCAAATGTATTGTTTGAGAAGGACTAATTTAATTCTTCCTTAGAAACATGTTCTTTTTCACTCTGAATTGTGATATATGAGAAATGGGTGTTACGTAAATGTTGCAAGTATTTCTTATAGTGTTTTAGTTCATTCGGATGTATCCTACATCCACTGGAGGTTTATCAAGTTACAAATGAATGATGGTATCTGTGTCTGTTGTATGCTGGGAATAAGCTGCTTTAAAATTTGGACAGTCTTTCTCTTATTTGCTTCAGATGTCTCCCCCTTTCGTTTCTAAGCCAGGTAATAGACATCTGACCGCTACCATATTAGCTCTCATAAGGCTGCTTTTTCTGTCACTTGGTCACCTAGGTGGTGCTTGCCCCTCTCTCTGTCAGCTCTCCTAGCAGTCACAGTAAAGAGATAATAATTGATATTGTCCCCCTCTCTCCCTCGTGAGATAGCTGTCATCTATGTGCGTTCCCCAACACCATCCCTCACCTTAAATCCATATATTGCTACCCCCTCCCTCGATGGCTGCTTCTCTGCCTACCCCTCGTCCCGGCCCTGACCCTGAACATCTAATTTTCATGTCATTTTTAATCAGAAAAAAAAGTGGTTGTCAAATGTAATGCATGAAGCAGTATAATTGCTGTAAGTGCATGGTAGATCTCATGGATGCCTGATCATCATTTAGTATGGCTGAACATGGGGTAATTATCTTCAGACTATACTGTATAACCTTCTATTCTTCGCTACTACAGAATTCCCTGTCTATGACACCGATATATAAAGCCTCCCCGTGTGATTTCCCAGTAGCTATTTTTGTAAATTGGTGACGAGAAGTGCACCGTCCCGTCGATAATCTGCTCATGAATGAATTGGTTATTGCTAAGATATTTATACTTTCGGCTTCCTTTGTTTGACATTAGATTGCTGTGAAATGGGCAGGTGCCTCCTGCAGTAAAGTGAGGGACGCTGCCTTGGGCAACTGGCTCACTTTATGGATGGTGCACCATCGCTTTAGGGCAGATTTGTGACACTAGCTATAGTGTCCTGGAGAGTGGAGGGATCACTGATACTCTGTAACATATTATGGCATTTTCACAATCCCATTCACAGTTCTCTCTATTTTTTAGCGAATGTTCTGTTCATACAGCAGCTATTTTATCTGCTTCTATAGATTTTATGCGGAATCTGTTTGCAGACGAGGAGAGGCTTCATATGACATCACTTGGGTTTCCATCATTGGGTTTCCATCATTTTATTAGCGTACTCAGCCCGGGCTATCAGTATGACAAGGTAGATCTTGGCATAATGGAGTATTTCTCTTCCTCCCTGGTAACTTGATTATATGTATTTCTATGCTTAATCAAATAAATTTACTTCTAAAAGGGATGGATTGCTTGAGAGTGCCCTGTGGTACATGTATACTGTGACGAGTCTCTCTATTATGACCACAAGGAAAATGCAATGCATGGAGCAGTGATTTTATTTAATCCCCTCTCGAAGGGGAACATTTTGATCCAAACGAGTTGCTGCTATAAGTCGACTTTTGGTTAGGAAGTGGTTAAAATTCCTGCAGCTTCATTGTGCCGGTGGCGTGGACAGGCTGCTTCTTCCTGTCAGTGGGCCACCTGTCGCAGAAACCCCCTCCTTTCTTGCTATCGCTCCCTTCTGATCGCGGCAGGGCCTTGCTTGCACGCACAGCCATGCCAGGATGTGTGCTCTCTACCTTGAGCTGCATCCCCTAGCTGCGCCGTTTTTACCATCCGTGAATTAAAATTTCTGTCTGACATTCACGAAACGTACATCAGCAGCTCTCCTTTCTTTTTTTTTTTTCTTTATATTTTATATATTCTAATTTGTTCCCAGAATCCATGTCACCGCTCCTTGTATGGCGATGATTTTTTCCTCTTTGCGTTTCCATGACAACAAGAGCACTGCACCATTCATTAGCTCAGGACCGAACTGCATCCCTACGCCGCCTTTTGCATCTCTCTCTGTACTGTTCTGCACCATCCCACTCCCTCCTGTGTGCTGCCCTAGGAGGAGGGGAGTAACGAGGACTGGGGGGACACAAATTTTGATGCCCTCTGCAGCCTCGCTGGAAGAAGAGTGCTAGCTGTGATATCACAGAGGAGAAGAGAACAGATAAAGAGGGGAGGGATGTGTCTGTAGCTTGAGCATCAGTGCCTGCTCTGAGGAGACCGTATTACATCTTGCGAGGTCAGTATCACTAACCAGGACACAGCTGGACCTGTGACACATTATATATATATATATATATATATATATATATATATATATATATATATATATAATATATATATATATATAATGGACTATTTATTGTTATCTGCACCATAGCTTACAAAGTGCTGTTGGAAGAACAGAGCAAGTGCAGCTATTCCGGAGCTTGGGATTTTCAAGGATTTCTGCAGCCACGCTCCATGTAAGTCATTTCCCTAGGACGGCGGGGGGTTTGTGACACTACGTGTGAAGGGGGTCTTCTGAGATGATGGATATCTTGAGATTTCATGCATGAGTTAAAGCCAAGTCATGGTTTTGCACCTCTTTACTGATCGGTAAGGGCTTACTCCTGAACTGCGATCCTGATCTTCCCTTCCTACCTATAGAATTGTGTGGATTTCTAATCTTTGTGATCGTATTTTTGAGATGGAGGGGACAGAATGTTGACATTAGCCTTTACTTAGTGGAGGCCATCGTGAAACCGAGAGCTGCTTCTTACTGACTCCATGCTCAGGAGGACCAGAATGCACTGGGGTGCGGCACGCAGGAGTCATTTTTACTTTGTTGATCTGTAACCAAGCACCGCTGTACCTTTAGAAGTAAGATAATGGTAACCTTGAGCATAATGTTGGTGTCACCTACCTGTTAAGGCCTTGGTTTACATATGAATGTCCTCTTCTTTGTGGATTCTTAGTGAATTGGGAATCCAATCGTTCTTGTCATTCTGCAGCCTAATTGAACAATAGCCTGCGTGTCTAACCCAGGTTATAGATAGAGGTTTTCTAGAACAACATCCATCTACTCCTGCTTGTTTAGAAGGCAGGAGTTTTTTATTTTATCTCAAATTGAAGTGATTCACTGGGCACGGTGAAGAATTACGCGGTTGTGATTTGCCTTTCTATACAGAATTCAAGGTAATATTTCTTTCATTGCAAGAAATTGACCAGCTTCCCTGATACCTTTTACCATGTGAAAAGCTGCAGTGGTAATATATTTGCAATGCTTCTGGAGGCAGCCATTTTATTGACCTCTGACCTCTGTCCTGTTACTTTTAAAAGGGGGGTCTAATGTACATTTGCTTTATAGGAGGAACTGCAACCAACATGATGATAAAGGCATAGGCTATGTCTATCATGTTAATAAGGAAAATGGCTGTCATTGCGTTTGCACTGTCTTTTTACACCATCACCATTTCATTTAACGTATTCCATTTACTATAAGCATACGAATCGTCTCCTACTCACAAGCACGGGCGGCCTCTTTGTAACACATCCTTCTTAATTTGCTAGGAGGCATTTGTCATTCTGAGGTATGAGGCACCAAGTGACTTTGTTGTGTCCTTCTCTTTGAGGGTGAGGATGTTGTACATGTATATATTATTTGTGTGTAGATACATCCACAATTTATTTCTGTTCTCCATTCCTGGCGCCACCACACTCCTTAACACGCCATAACTGATGGTCTTGAGGCAGAAATGACGTTTTCTATGGTGAAGGATGATCTGATGCTCCTCTCCTGCAGTAATTCACCAGTGAGATATTGAAGTGCTCCCTTACAATCCATTTGACTTGAATGATGGCTTTCGGAGATCAAGCGATAACCTGACATTTGTACATGCACTTATGGTTTTCTTTTACATCATTAAGTGGTCTTCGTATAGTTTCTTTGGATAATGTCCACTGTGGATAAAGTCTGGACTGGATCAGTGGTCCTCTGCTGGCTTGTCATATGAGTCTAGTTTTGTTGATACTGGTAGCTGCCACCATTTGTTTCCTTTTCCATGCCCTTATGCCCTATAATAACGATTTACCAATTCTTTACAACTACATTAATTTAATCTAGATGTTGGCATTATTTTAATATTGGTGGTGGTATAAAAGTATTGTTCATTTAGTGAGACGCCGTTATGGTCAAGGTGGTCTGCAATGTGTTCTAACTTCTGCAGTACCACATGTGACCAACAGGTGATTCTCACTCAATTCATGCATAGGCCTCATGCACACGGCTGTTTTACGGATCCATGTTGTAAGGAACCGTGATACAGTGCCCATACTGTATATGCCTGATTTTTGTGGCATGCCATATAATGCTTCTTTGGGAGAATATGATGCCACGTGGAGTGCCAATGGACCTTTCATATGCTGCCATAAATGCTCTGGGCATGTGGCTTTTGCCAAGTGCATGAAGCCTTAGGCCTCATCTACATTACTGCTGGAATATTAAGCAATGTTTTAAGGAATGGAACGTCCTGTATCAAACATTATAGGCAATTTTGTTTTTGACATGGCTCTGTCGGTGTATATGTGAATGAGTCCTTAGCGCGCCATTATAAGCATCCTGCAAATGAGGGTTTTAATGTTCATTCTGTGCTCTCCACCCCCTCGTCATCCTGGCAGTGCTGAGTGGGCATATACCTTTTATACCATGAATATAAAGATGTCGTTTTTATTTTGTAATGCTGTCTAATTGCCACATATCGGTAAAACCTATATTTGAGTGATTGATGGCTACGTTGAAATCTAGTGAAGAAGCCGTCGTGGCTACTACCGCCTCCCGGCTGAGCTTCATGTCCGTTAGGTCTGGCTAAGGCCCCTATTCAGATCGCGTTTGTAATGTACATTTAGCATGTACACCAGGAAAGGTCCCGACGTACATGATAAACGTGTCCATAGGGCTCCATTAGCTCGATAGAGACCAAAATAGTGAACTTTTTTATTTTTTATAGCACCAAGACTGTGCTATTCCATACAGTGGGATCCCACAACATATACTACATGAAAAGCTCATGACGTATATGTTTAAACGGGTGACTATTATGGGATCCATTTAACCAATGCGTCATGAAATGGTCCTGAAAGTTCATGATGTATAGGATAAATGGATCCAGTAATAGTCGGTGATGGATGCCACATTTAGGTATCCATCAGAGCCTACGTTTAACACATACGTCTGGAGCTTTCTCTCTGGATATACGTATAACCTATGCCAAAAACTGGATGTGAATGGAGCCTTAATTCTTTGGGCAGTGATGCACCCTTTCTTTGCACCTGTTCTCCTCCGCATCTCTCTGTGTCCCCTGGTACAATAAATCCTTCTGGAATCGTAGCTCTGAACACATACAATGCAGGTCTCTTTTCCTGTAACCAGTTCAGGACTTTACAATGCCCTTAAAACGCGGTCAGATTGATCTTGGCCCATAAACACTTGCTGAATGTTTGTGAATGTAGTTCATTGATCATGGTGAGACGCAAGATGCTCAACGCTGGATTATAGGTCATGTGACGTATTTCCACCCAGCCGATTTACACAGATCAGGAAAGAGCATTAATGTGTTCTTCTGAAGGACATCAATTCTACTCATTAATGTTAGTGCTGTTTATTTTTTTTTACTTGTATCATTGTGTCTTCTTATTTATTTATATATGTAGTATTTATTCATAGTCATCCACCTTGATTTTTGGCCTAATTCAGTGAGATGTCTTGATCTGCTTTGCTGCCTGCTCCTGTGTTCCTAAGCTTACCCTGCTATTTGTTGTTGACCGTGATAGTGTTACATATCTGATGTATGTGTGTGTGTTTCAGGAGATGCGCTTTCTTTATCCTGAACATCAATGAGAGAGACTTGTTTAAATATGTTGTGACATAAAGATCAGGCGTTTTGTATTATTGGGTTTATTATAGTGGGATCTTCTCTGGGTCTCTTATGCAAATATGTATTTATAGTGTTATGAAAAGCAGGTTTAATGGTTTGTATGGATAAGCCCCGCTAGATCCCCACCACCCAGTCACTAGTGTGAACATTAAGGGTATGTTCACACAGAGTTTTTTGCAGGCTGAAGATTTTGATCTGCCTGCACGCTGTTTACCGCGTTTTTCGCCCTTGGCCATTGAGCGCCGCGAGCAAAAACGCAGCAAAAAACGCTTTCTCTACCTCCCATTGGTGTGAATGGGAGGTCAGAGACGTAAATGCCCGAAGATAGGGCATGTCGCTTCTTTTTCCCGCAAGACTATTTTACCACTCGCGGGAAAAAGCGCCTCCGCCCCTATTAAAATCAATGGGAGTAGTTTTCGGACGTTTTTTGGTGCGTTTTTTCCGACGTGGTTTCCATGTCAAGAGACTTCTGTGTGAACAGGGCCTAAAGCTACTACACAGAGTGGAAAATGAACACTTCTGATCAGGTTTGTGATTGGGACATAATTAGTATTGTATTGTGACATATGAGAGGGGCTGATGACCTGTTATCTTGTCTTTGACGGGCCTGATGCAATATATTTTTTTCCCATTCTTGCCTAATTTAAGTGATATTAGTTTTCTTAGTGCAAAAATGGCATAATCATGTTCATGTTTAAGGAACCCTGGCTTAATGAATCACAATCATCATGGCCTATTCTTTGGGGTAACATATATTACGGGGTTGCCATTTGACGACATTGATATTTGTGACCTATTGCTCTATCCACATCCTACCAAATTCCTTGATTCGCCATCTTTTTCTCTTTTTTTTATTTAATTTTCCAAGAGTACATGACAAACAAAAACATGTCCATGTAATCTGGTCAACAAGACAATACAGCTGAAGTTCTCTTTGTATATTAAATAACAATGATGAAATCTTAAATTTTTTTATAACAACTTCCAGATAGATATGAGATGGATGGATGGATAGAAATGAGATAGATAGATATGAAAAAGATAGATACACAAACTCTAGTTAAAGGGGGTTTCCCAACAGAGACATTTATGACATATTCCTTAGGATATGTCATAAATGTCAGACAGATGCGGGTCCCATCTCTGGAATGGGGTCCCTAAACCCCGTTCTACAGCTCTTTATTGTGGTTGAATCGTGTGATTTCCGACCATGAGCTACACTGTTTCCGTAAGTCCCATATAACTGAATGGTAGTTACAGAAACCACGTAGCTCGCATGCTACGCTGCTACTGTAACTGCCCTTCACTACTATGGGAGTTCTGGAAACCGCGTAGCTCAGCGAGCGTTGCTGTTTCAGTAATTCATGGTCGGAAATCACACGATTCAGCCACAACACGGAGAAGTAGAACGGGGTTTAGGGTGTCCTGTTCTAGAGATAGGTGCGGGTGCCAGAGGTGGGACCTGCATCTATCTGACATTTATGACGTATCCTGTGGTTATGTCATAAATGTCTCTGATGGGAAACCCCCTTCAAATGTAAAAGAAAGAAGAGGGGGGAAAAGAAAAAAAAAAGTTGGGAAGAGGCAAGGAGCAGATGGTAGATCCTAGATAAGTGCCGAAGTATTCTGCAGATTTCTGGAAGCTAACCCAATGAAAACAAGTTTGATAGAATTTGTCCTGGTAGACCAGAGGACATTCCCAGAAGATATGTAGTACAGAGCCCAAATCAGGGTCCTCTCTACAGCAGAGAAGTAAAAATCCATGTATCATGGCATGTAGTTTCGTGGGGACCGTTTACCAACTATAGAGCACTTTGAAACCTCCGTCTTGTGTCCTACTGGAGACAGACGACCTGTGGACAAGTTTATACATTCTATCTCCTTGTTCCGATGTGAAAGTCCTCTTTATCGGTCCAAAATATATGTAGGGCGAGGGGCATCAGATGGGAAAATCCCTCACTTACTTTTTATATATTATTTGCAACAATAACTTCTATGTATGGAGCCTTTGTGTGACTGACAGACAATACCATTTGATATGTTTGTAGAGGTGTCATTCATAAGACTAATGGTCTATATCACCGGTTTTCCATTGTGTCTTCCATCTTTCATCTGATGGACATGTACCCCTTTAGTTGTGATAAATATCTACTCATGGATATTATCCCTAAGGTTTCACTGTATTATTAAGCAAGTACATGTGGTATATACAAAGCATGCAGCCATTTCATACTAGTAATGTCCGTAATCCCCAGAGTATATACAGACAACTGTACTGTATCATGAAAATTGTTTTAGGGCACACAATGTCTGTTTCCACTATAACTCCTTTCTGCCTTTTTTAAGTCCAAATTGGCTACCAGAATCATGATGTGCATTACAGCTTCTCTCAGTTGAAGTTTATCTCCCTCTATATCCCCTCCCTTGTCGTTTCATGAAACACATAATTTTTTTCTGTAATCATGGAAACATTGAAGTATTGGCTTGCTTCATGCTATTTCACCTGCATCATCTTGACGTAGCAGAATGTGCATCTTGGCGTCCATCTATCTATCATTTATCATATTCGACTGTGCCATCTGTGGGGTTTCAATGAGTGTTTAGCTACACACATGATCAAATATGCAGTTGGCTTGTGTATTTCTGTATATTCTCATGGAGATGTGTGTGTGTGTGCGTGTGTGCGTGCGTGCGCGTGTGTGTGTATATACATATATATGTATATGTGTGTGTATATACATGTATATGTATATATGTGTATATACATATGTATATATATGTGTGTGTGTGTACGTACGTGTGTATATATATATATATATATATATGTGTGTGTATATATGTATTATATACATATATATGTATATATATTAAACAAACATTTCTATAGAATTTGCACGTCTTTATTTGGTGATCTATTTTGCTTTATTTAACCCAAAGGGGTCTTCCGTACTCTGAGCTGCAGACAATTAATTAGCAGCAATGGAGCCACCTATTGTTTTCAAACACTGAAGAATGACAAGCCATTGTAACTGGGCCACTCAAGCTTTAAGGACCGCAGCTGAACCATGTAGCCCATGTATAGCTAAAATGAATCCATAGACAATGTAGATTGTGTCATTAAACAATAGCGACATCTATCCTCTGGAAAGCTGCATGTAGAGCGTAAAATACATTAGAAGTGACTGTCATGCTGGTGTCTCTTAAAGGTTAGTAGTGGTACTCCAGATACAGCGTTCTTCGTCAACTCACTTTACAACAGCAGCTCTGGTTGTCTGCCCTTGGGGTGACTCGATTTAGGTCAGGGCCTGGGATAAAGGCCTGTGTATGAGGGTGGGGAGGTGGGTGGATGTATAGAGAAGACGGGAGCTGAGATGTAGGTGGAATTATTGATGCAGTAAAAGAAGTGAGTGGGCAGAGATTAGTATAATAAGGGCTGCAGACTGCAGTTGCTTTTTGGACAAGGAAAGCAATATATATTAACCTCTAAACAGTCTAGACGTCAAGCTCTTTGGTACAGCTTTCTACTGCAGGATAGTTCACCTGATATGCAAAAGGATTAGGTTTAGAGGACAAGTGCTCCTGAAGTCCAATTCACTAAGTACTTCTGTTATCCTCCTTGGAGGTTTAGGGTATAGGCCCACGTTGTGGCCTCCACATGGCTGAGGACAGCAGGGACATACACTTTAGCGTATTTTTCAAATTGATTGTTTATGGCTGCTTGATTTTGCGGGTAAAGCTAGGGTTTGCCTGTAGTATCGTACAGATAAGGGCCTACATGCCTATACCCTTAAATGGACTTTAACCTTTCAAACAACTTATGCTAATCTAATAGTATACCTGATCTAGATCAACTTTGTAATTTACTTAAAGAGGTTCTGTCACCAGATTTTCAAACCCCTATCTCCTATTGCAGCAGATCAGCGCTGCAATGGAGATTAGAGTAACGTTTTTTGTTTTTTTTTCAAAAACGAGCATTTATGGCCAAGTTATGACAATTTTTATATTTATGCAAATTAGCCTTTCTTATGTACAACTGGGCGTGTTTAAAGTTATGTCCAACTGGGCGTGTATTGTGTGTGTAACATCTGGGCGTTTTTACTTGTTTTACTAGCTGGGCGTTGTGAATAGAAGTGTATGATGCTGACGAATCAGCATCATCCACCCAGCTTCTGGCAGTGCACAGACACACAGCGTGGCCTCGCGAGATCACGCTGTGACGTCACTCACTTCCTCCCACAGGAACTTCATTGCGTCGGATGAGCAAGGACACGCTGTGTGTCTGTGAACTGCCAGAAGCTGGGTGGTAACGAAGAGAAGTGGATGATGCTGATTCGTCAGCATCATACACTTCTATTCACAACGCCCAGCTAGTAAAACAAGTAAAAACGCCTAGATGTAACAAACACAATACACGCCCAGTTGGACATAACTTTAAACACGCCCAGTTGTACATAAGAAAGGCTCATTTGCATAAATATAAAAATGGTCATAACTTGGCCAAAAATGCTCGTTACTGTTATCTACATTGCAGCGCCGATCTGCTGCAATAGGAGAAAGGGTTTGAAAATCTGGTGACAGAGCCTCTTTAAGGCCCTTCACACGGGTCAATTATTGGGCAAACGATCGTTCAGGGAAGTGATCAGCAGATGAACGAGCAAACACAAATTCATCTGATGGTTGTATAGTTTTAAAAAAGTTAAATATTATCGTTGTCGGCAGCACATCTCCATGTGTAACAGGGAGATGTGCTGCCGACATGATAATAATGAGCGATCGGAGTAAAGCGCTCTCGTCCTCATACTAGCTCCTTGTGAAAGGAACAAACAAGCAGCGATTAACGAGCTGCCTCGTTGATCGGCGCTCGTTTACACGGGCCAGAGGACCTTTACTGTTAAAATGTAGTTTTATCTATGCAAATTCTGTGCGACGTTACTGCCACTAGGTGTCTCCCTTCCTGTAAACTTATGTTCACCCCATGTTGTCAAGCAAAATCCGTGCCTGGTTATAGAACAGAATTGATGGACTGCAGAAGGTTGGGGGGGGGGGGGGTGTCTCTTCACCGCCTGCCCGTAGAAGTCTATAGAGAATGGATGGGAGAAAGTGTAAAAAAGGCACAGACAGACGCAGCACCTTCCTGGCAAGTTCTATCTCACGCCAGTGCTGGATTCTCAGCTGCACTGTTTATTATTGCTGTATAATTCCTCCATACTGCTGCAGCTTTTATTTATGTGTGTATATGTATATATGTTTGTGTGTGTATGTATATATATGTATATATGTATATATATGTATATATATATATATATATATATATGCTAGAAATAGAGAGGAGAATCCTGCTCTCCTATGTGTGCATTGTATAGAAGACATGATAGTAAATTAGGCTCCATCCATTAGTTAAGAGTGGGCTGAGAGTCCGAGAGACAGATCTTTGACTCCTAAACCACTGGCGCTATTTTGTTAGTAAGGGAAAAGTTCAATGGTCTCCACCTTGTGCCCTTCCTCCAGCTAAAACCAGTTTTTCACTTTAAGGACCCTGCAATCCGTTGTATAGATCTGAACTTTGTGGACCTGTGTGTGTATGATTATGTGGGAAAAGACTGTTATTAAAAGTGGTTTTCACACCACATTTATTAATAGCTTATTGATTAGATATGCCATCAATGTGTGATTGATGAGGGACTGACCACTGGAGCTCCCACTAGATCCAAGAACGAATAAGTACATCATTTGGTAAAACGCAGCGGCCTATATGGTTTTTCTTCCCCTTAAATTAGCACCAAACCTAGCAGTCGGACTGCCTTAGATTAGACCTCAATGGCATGTTTAATTCATGTGACATCAGTTTTTATGTAAGAAATCCCCTTTAGCTCCTCTCAAACCTGCATTCTCAGTGTTTGAGAGAAATTAAGCTTTAAACTAACACTAAAAAGAAATTCAGAAAAAAAACCATATTCCAGCAATTCCTTGCTAAAAGGGATTGTGTCATTAGAGACAACCCCTTTCAAAATGTGTCCTGCTCTAGGCAGTTCATTTTGCTGGGAAAAGCCGTAGCCAGGCGTTCGTAATACAAGGATCGTTTAAAGAGGCTCTGTCACCACATTATAAGTGGCCTATCTTGTACATGATGTGATCGGCGCTGTAATGTAGATTACAGCAGTGTTTTTTTATTTAGAAAAACTATCACTTTTGAGTTATGACCTATATTAGCTTTATGCTAATGAGTTTCTCAATGGACAACTGGGCGTGTTTTACTTTTTGACCAAGTGGGCGTTGTACAGAGGAGTGTATGATGCTGACCAATCAGTGACCAATCAGCATCATACACTTCTCTCCATTCATTTACTCTGCACATAGCAATATAGCTATATCGTTATGTGCAGCCACATACACAAGCCCTAACCTTACTGCAGTGTCCTGATAATGAATATACATTACCTCCAGCCAGGACGTGATGTGTATTCCGAATCCTGACCACTTCTGTAGCGTCTCTGTGATTTACAGCATAGCAGGAGTAGTCTCGCGAGATTACGCTGTAAACTGTCATTCACAGCGAGATCTCGCTGTGCTGTGCTGTAAATCACACAGACGCTACAGAAATGGTCAGGATTCTGAATACACATCACGTCCCGGCTGGAGGTAATGTCTATTCATTGTCAGGACACTGCAGTAACGTTCGTGTTTGTGTATGTGGCTGCACATAGCGATATAGCTATATCGCTATCTGCAGAGTAAATGAATGGAGAGAAGTGTATGACGCTGATTGGTCAGCGTCATACACTCCTCTGTACAACGCCCACTTGGCCAAAAAGTAAAACACGCCCAGTTGTCCATTGAGAAACTCAGTAGCATAAAGCTAATATAGGTCATAACTCCATCAAAAATGATCGTTTTTCTAAATAAAAAACACTGCTGTAATCTACATTACAGTGCTGATCACATCATGTACAATATATGCCACTTATAATGTGGTGACAGAGCCTCTTTAAGTCCGCCAGAACGAGAGCCGCTCAGAAAAGAGCTACTTTGCGTTCTGGCTCATAGAAGTGGTCCTGAGCAGGGGACCCCCTCCTCTATCATGTCCATATGTCCTAAGAAGGTATATGAAGAGGGGTTGTCTTCATGAGTCAACCCCTTAAATCTTCTCTTTTCCTTTGATTCTCTTTCGTGTCATATTGCAATTAATATTTATAAATATTGGAAGAATCCTTGTCTGTGTGTCCCAGAGATCAGCCATTTCCCTTTTCCTCCTTCTCCTCACTATCCTTTGTCTGGCTGTAGGACAACTGGCTGCAGCAGGAGCCTCCCTTCTCTGCTCAATCTGCAGTAGGACACACAGATTAAGACCGGCGCACTTTACTAAGCCACACTCCTTTAGCCATTCACCAGCCGAAAATGGAACACATAAGCAGGAAATAACCCCTGTGTTCTCTGCAGGATTTCTACAAGAATTTTTGTTTCATGAGCTTGCAAAAAATCCTGCAGACTGACGACACACAACTGTAAACTCCTGTTTACTTTTATTCATGTCTAGGTTTAGTGTTCCTTTAATACTTTATCTAATATTACCCTGTTATACCTCATGACTGATTTCACTATAGCTGTACTTTTACTATGACAACATATTTATGCAGAGATTTTTGATCTGACATTTCTACCTGTACCGCATGGTAAATTTCTTTATATCATTATAAAGAAATAATATTGACTTTTAAAGGGGTTATCCAGTCGTTAAAAATTCATGGTCTATCCTAGGCCATCAATTGCTGATGAGTTGGGGTCCGACTCCCGGGACCCCCGCCGATTGGCTGTTTTGAAGGGGGTGTAGCGCTCGTATGAGAGCTGCTTCCCCTTCATTTCTACTTCCCTACTTGCTCACTGTGAATCGTCGACACAGATGTAGTGGCGATTCACAGGTATTGCAGCCTTTTCTCTGATTGAAGTGAATGGGAGAAGAAGGCTGGAATATCTGTGAATCGACGCTAAATGATTCACAGTGTGCAAGAAGAAATGAAGGGGAAGCAGCGCTCGTCTGAGTGCTGCACCCCCTTCAAAACAGCTGGTTGGCGAGGGTCCCGGGAGTCGGACCCTGACCCATCAGCTATTGATGACCTATCCTGAGGATATAAATTTTTAGCGACTAGATAACCCCTTTAATCTCAATAAATGTTAACTTTGAGGTCATGAACTGAAAAATAGGGGGATACTTTTTGTGTAATGGACCAGTTCTAAAAACAAGTAAATTTTCCACCAATGAATGCACTGATCTGTCAAGTTACAGTGCCCCCTGCCCCAGTTTCTAGAACAGTTGATGCTTCTCTTCTGCAGTTCCCTTTGCTCAACCAATCGTGACAGAATGTTTCCATCTTATTAAGTAGTATGGGCCGCAGGGAAGCATTTAAGAGATTGATCTGCTGAATTCATGTAAATAAGGTTAAAAACTAATTACATCTCCTATATTTCTTAATGAGAGATAAAGGGGGGGCCTGTCGATATAATGTTTGTTCCGGTTCTGGGTAACTTTTGTCGTGTATATGTACAAATCATGTTAGGTGCCGTTTAATACTGAATTCAATTCTATTGTGATTCTATTTGCAGATGGATGATGTCATTATTGTTACATTTCAGTTACAAGGTTACTGAAGGAGGCAGTCGTTTTTTGTTTCGTGTAGCGCTGTCACTATTGCCTACCTCTGGTCTCGATTCTGGGTTGACGGACAGGTCACAGCGCTAAACATGTGCCAGTCTATACGATGCCGAAATTGTGTTTTTTTTTCTTTTCTTCAATTTGTACATATTCTATTGTCATTTGCACTTTTACTGTTTTGGTTTATACACTTAACCCCTCTTAGTAACAAGTGTTGCTAGGACTTGGTTGATGTGTCCACCACTCTCCGTGTTCCAGGCCGCACGGTCTACAGATGACAGGATGACACAGCCCGTGTCCTGTACATGATGCGTGACAAGCCTCATTAAATTGCACCGAGGCAAATGTCTTAATCATCCTCCATTCATCCCTTTTGATAGGGTTGGTGAAGCGGATCTAGGAAACACCAGGCTGTGTGAGGGCCTGGCAGAGGCGGCTGTCATGTCTCGGCTCGATTACGGCTGAGAGACACACTAGCATTTGATGGGCTGTGAAGAGCCGGCTATTACAGCAGAATGGTGCTGGGGGTGAGTCAGTATTACTGGATAATATTGAACACGTTGCCAGCTCCCCCTGGAAGGGGCTGATGTCCTTCCATGACCTTTCCATAGCAACAGGCTGCGATTTGTAGTAAAGACCCCCCCTCCTCTTCCCTTATCAGCTTGGCACTGGAACTTCTCCATATTATTGTTCAGCCCTTCACAGTATCTGCGCTCGCTGCAGCTAGACTTGCCCATACCCTATTATCACACCTCTGACAATGTGAATTCTGCCACACTCTGCATCCTTTCACACATGGAGCTTGTCAGATCTCACTGGCACGGAGCAGAAGTGAAGCACTGAAGAGTTTAGTGGACTGCCTTCTGCTAATCCATGAGCTTATACTACTATAGCTATGTGCGTGATTGTAAATACGGGCTGATAATAATGGCTTAATAGACATGTTTCACTGATGTCATAAATTTGACATTTTCATTGTTATATTCTCTTATTTTATAGAGCATTTCACCCCTGATACAAAATCACCAGTCATGAAGGTGTTAAACATTCAGCTCGAAGCCATGTCTTAAAGAGGCTCTGTCACCAGATTTTGCAGCCCCTATCTGCTATTGCATGTGATCGGCGCTGCAATGTAGATTACAGTAACGTTTTTATTTTTTAAAAACGAGCATTTTTGGCCAAGTTATGACCATTTTCGTATTTATGCAAATGAGGCTTGCAAAAGTACAACTGGGCGTGTTGAAAAGTAAAAGTACAACTGGGCGTGTATTATGTGCGTACATCGGGGCGTGTTTACTACTTTTACTAGCTGGGCGTTGTGTATAGAAGTGTCATCCACTTCTCTTCACAACGCCCAGCTTCTGGCAGTGCAGATCTGTGACGTCACTCACAGGTCCTGCATCGTGTCGGCACCAGAGGCTACAGTTGATTCTGCAGCAGCATCCGCATTTGCAGGTAAGTAGCTACATCGACTTACCTGCAAACGCCGATGCTGCTGCAGAATCATCTGTAGCCTCTGGTGCCGACACGATGCAGGACCTGTGAGTGACGTCACAGTGCTGCACTGCCAGAAGCTGGGCGTTGTGAAGAGAAGTGGATGACACTTCTATACACAACGCCCAGCTAGTAAAAGTAGTAAAAACGCCCCGATGTACGCACATAATACACGCCCAGTTGTACTTTTACTTTTCAACACGCCCAGTTGTACTTTTGCAAGCCTCATTTGCATAAATACGAAAATGGTCATAACTTGGCCAAAAATGCTCGTTTTTAAAAAATAAAAACGTTACTGTAATCTACATTGCAGCGCCGATCTGCTGCAATAGCAGATAGGGGCTGCAAAATCTGGTGACAGAGCCTCTTTAATTCTGAGACAGGTAGATGTTAGACCGTGACCGCCATCGCACGGGGGCTGTCACCCCTCTTTTCTACATGAAATCTACCAGCTTGTGTCGTTTTATACCTCTTTTTTTTCTGTACCGTTGTCCTTATATGCAGATTTGCAGGATTCTTAAGAACGTTTGGAGCTGCATTTCCACGAATATATAAATACGTTGTATTATTTACTAAAAAATGCAGCAATGCTTATCAAAATTGTCTTGAGAAAATAGTATAAATAGGGTCTACTGGTTATCCCCCCTTCGTTTGATATGTGTTCCATGGATTTTTAGTAGTATCTACCATGTCAGGCCAATTTGTTAACATGCAGCACATCTATGCATAAGATATGTGTACACAGTCCTGTGTTTGAGTTCTACGTACACACAGCTTGTCACAAAGTCCTCTTTAAAGGGTTTTTTCCACGGAAGACACTTATTGATTTGACATGCAATAAGTTTACGATCCCAACTACTGGGAATCTCACTGATAACAAAAACGGGTTCCTGGTTCCCTTTACCGGCAGAGAGGTCACGGTCGTGTGATACTTTCTACATTATAGTCTATGGGAGATACAAAAACAGATGATTCCCCATGCTTGGCTTTTCCTGTATCTCCCATAGACATTATGGATATCAGACACCTACCAATCATATTGATATGCCATAAATGTCTCATTATTATTATTAGACCCCACTACCTGACGCCAGACAAAAACTCTTCCTTGTCCTCGTCGATCTTTCTGGAACTTGGACAGTCGCTTCGCAAACAGTGCAGCTGGGAAATTATTTCTTAGGACTCCCAATTTTTTTGTCAAGTCATATTACAGTATATGTATGGTTACAAGAAAAGCTCAGGGAACCCCTTTAAACTAGGGTGCGGCTCTGGGGATTACTTTCTTATCTCTGTTTATTTGCGCTCTGGTCTCCATATTTTACCCTCATGAGTTTTTGGTTTTTTTAACTCTTGATGGGTTGTGTTAGGCCCTATTCACACAACAGGGATTCTCGGCCATGTGTAAACCGGGGTGTCAAAAAAATGGGACATGCCTTATTTTGGGCCGTTCTCGCGGCCTCATGACGTCTATGCTGCCGTGTAAAGAACGGCTGTCACTCGGATGTGATCCGAGTGACGGCCGTGCCGCTCGGTCTCTTCTCATTCTCACAGTGCGAATTGAATTTTGTTGCTCCCTGTAGGAGTGAAATCACTAATCACCGGCCACAGCGTTGCTGAAGCTGTGGCCGGGGATTCCGCTCCAGGAGAAGTCCCTGACTTCACTGTCCATATATGGGCAGTATAGTCAGGGACTTCTCCTGGAGCTGTTCCCTTACAGGAAGGTATGGGGGGGGGGGGTGGCGGCTATGTACAAGGGTGCTGTGTAGCAGTACCTAAAGGGGCTGTGTGGCATTACATACAGAGGGGCTGTGTGGCACTACCTACAGGGGGGCTGTGTGGCACTACCTACAGGGGGGCTGTGTGGCACTACCTACAGGGGGGCTGTGTGGCACTACCTACAGGGGGGCTGTGTGGCACTACCTACAGGGGGGCTGTGTAGCACTACCTACAGGGGGAGCTGTGTGGCATTACATACAGAGGGGCTGTGTGGCACTACCTACAGGGGGTTGTGTGGCACTACCTACAGGGGTGATGTGTGCATTACCTACAGGGGGGCTGTGGCAGGAACTACATAGGGCGGTGTGTGGCAGAAAATTTACAAATTAAATTCATCCGTTTTTAAAACGGACAGGGAGAAAAACGGAAACACGTCCCGAAATGGAACAGATGCAATATGGCCGAGAAAAACTGACCAAGACGGACGTTTTTATCGGCCAACACTCGGACCCTGTCGTGTGAATAGAGCCTTAGTAATGGGTGTTCCAGGACAGTCTGTCGGTCATTACAAATAGTTTGTGGGTTGCCTCTGTGGGACACTAGTGATGCATTCCCCTGGGGTGTGCTGCCTCTGAGTGTGAACAAGTATGTCTCATTTTGCTGTTCTTCTATATCGTGGTGGTGGGAGGAGGAGGATGAACACGGATAATGGAAAGGAGGAGGTTAGTCATTACATAGAAAGTGGTTGGAAATAGATAATGATCTGAATATTAATATCTAATTCAGAAATGATTTAGATCTATTCTTTATGTCTCTATGCAGTCGCTTGCTTTCAAACAAGGGTGGAGGAAGAGATTTACATCAATGACTCATAGGTTTTATCCCTATGTACTGTGCATGAGAAGAATGCTTTATTTGACAGGAGTTTGTTCTTCAGAAAACACTGTAGTTTACACCAGTCTGTAGAATGAATCCTAAAGTTTGGACTAACCTGTCGATTGATAAAGGAACCGCGACAGGCAGCTGTAGTTTTTAAGATGTTCTAACATTTTCTGAGATGCAAGGTTACGCTTGAAATGGACCTATGTGCACCCTGTATTTTTGTATGGTTTTATTCTTATGAAGTATATATTTACCGGAAAAAAGATGGCCATATATTTTCCATAATAGTCTATGTGGGATGTGGAAACAGATGAGCGACCGTGCTTGGCTGTTTCCATATGATGCATGACCCCCTGTCCACCCTGTGGTCGGACACCCACTGATAAAACCAATATGATATATATATATATATATATATATATATATATATATATATATATATATATATATTAGATATAGATTTATTTTGACTCAATACCTTTCTATTACCTAACACTTTAGAACATGGCTTGTCAGCTGTATTTGTCAATTATATAATTTGTTTTTATGTCCAATACCCTTCTAGAATGTGTGTATTTATATCTACTTTATATGTATATAGGGTTGTAGCCGAACACCATTGTTATAACTGAGGTGAGAGGCTGTAGGTTTACCTGCACTCTTGTGTATATATACAAATTGTCACATTATGAACTTATGATGAGCTGGTCCAAAGCTGACCAAGCAAAGTTGAAAATGTAATAGTCTTTTAAGTTTGTATGGTACCACGGCCCGCCTGGGCTTTCTACTGTTCAGAGAATGCACTAGTGCCCTGTGCCACATCTATGGCTGACTGTAGAGTGGGTCGCTCTCTACTACTTTGTCTGTCCAGTTTCTTGTCAAACTGTGACGATGCCACTGTTTTGCACCTACGTTGTGGCATCATTGGTTCCATCTGCTTGGCTACTTGTAGTAGCTAGTTCTGCAGTGGGACTTGAAACACCACCGGGCATGCTCAGTGTGTGGTGGCTGGCATTGTCAGAATGGGTGGAGAGGCAACGTGGCTGAAAATGTCAAGGGTGTGATTTAAAGCATTAGGGGCTGTTCAGTGAGTTGTTATAAGAGGGTGGGGTAGACAGTGGGCTCCCTGTGAATTTGTCACCCAATAGACTACATAAATCTGAAGCTGATCCTGAGTTTTTCCAAGCTCAGCTCTGCTACATGTGTGTGTATAATTAGAGTCCAGGAAAACACAGTGGTGACTGAAGCACCATAAACAACTGCTCGATAACCTGCATTTATCGGTGACCATCTTGGTTTCTATGGTTATAAAGGATTCTTGTTTATCTCTCACAGAGCTGATTAGCATTAGGCTTGCTTCCTTGAATAAAACAGCCAGTCCTGTTAATGTCACTGCTGCCCGGGTTACAACAGGGGCTTTAATTTATTAATTGATTATTTATTTGGTTTACTTCTCTTCTGAAACGGCCGGTGGTTCTTTTTTTTATGGCACATGTTCACATCTTGTGTAGAAAGGGTTTGGATTAATGAGCTTTACCAAATTCAGGAAAGTATCTGTGTGTTAAATTTATATAGTATCACAGAGTGGGAACTCTTCATAAAACACAACAACCTTTATTCATTATTCAGATTAAAATACTCTAGCTAATTCTTTTGAATACAAATAACTCAGACACAACCAGGGTTGAATCAAATAAGCAATCCACAATAATCACCTGGAGCATCCAGAAAATTATATCTAGATGGCGTGGTACCATATACCACCTATGGACAAACTCCAGGGATACCAAAATTTCTATCACACACAATTAGTGTAATTTCTAAGCATCAAATATTGCATAAAATGACCACAACACTGACACTTCATAACCGTCCCAACGCATTTCCCCAACCTAGCTGGTTCATCAGGGGACAATATTGGACAATTTGTGTGTAATTGGAGACCTATAAAGGTGTATATATACATATATGATACATTTTTGCTTGTATAGGCACATTTGGGCCAGTTTACAACTCATGACTCCTGGGAGTAAAGATGACAATTGGTTGAGGAAGGAACAGGTAATGTAATCCATTTTACAAAAAGATACTGGTTTGTAGAAGGTGTAGATGGAGGCTTGGCATGACTTCCTGGGGAGACCACACCTCCCCAGGAAGTCATCAGAGACCACACCTCCCCAGGAAGTCATCAGAGACCACACCTCCCCAGGAAGTCATCAGAGACCACGCCCCCCAGGAAGTCATCAGAGACCACGCCCCCCAGGAAGTCATCAGAGACCACACCCTGCAATACAAGCAAAAATGTATCATATTTATATATACCTTTTATAGGTATCCAATTACACACAAATTGTCATGGTCACAAATTACATGGTCAGGAGTTACCAACACTAACTGCTCTGCTTTCCGAGAAAAGCCGATCAGAAACCAAGTGGCTCAGTGCTCAACCGAGCGCTTCTGCCGACTCGTTTTAGTGTTCGGTGGGGGTCTCCATGCTCGGACCCCCACTGATAAAAACTTCTGACATGTCACTATGACACGTCAGAAGTTTTCTGAACGTTTAGTTACCATTTAATGTATGTATTGCCTGTGTATAAGCTGCTATGTAGACAATATGTGATGAACCTCGGAATCCCCCACAAGCCACGGTACCTGAGACTATACTATGTAGTTATATACGTGCTCTTGGAGAAAACTTGTTTAGTTGCTTACTCAGTTTACATAAACCAACCATGTATTTCCAACAGGTGCTCTAGTGACGTGTCTTCTACCAATAGCGCAAATAGTAGAACAAAAGGAATATAATGTGAAATGTGGTACAGTACAAAGGTTACGCCCTCTGCAAAGTGTTGTCTACAAATAAGAGATTTTGTTTTCTCACTAGTGCGCATAGCACAGCTACATGTACTGGATTAGAGCGTCAGCTAAAAACGTCAGGATCTCTTTCCTGAACTTTTGTGAATAAGGACTGATAGATTAATCATTATGTGCTTGGTACTTCGTATATGTCTGATGTTGGGCAGATTGCTGAAATTGCACCGCGAAGATTACTGTGTGGGCCGGGAACGGGAAGTGGTTATGGCCTCATTTCTGTGTCCTTGTTCTGTTATTGCAGAAGCCGTACATTCATCATTTTTCTATAGTGTCCTTGTCGTCTTGAGGTTGCTGGGGCACCTTGGACAGCAGCCTGTGGAAAAGTATTTGAGTTCTGCATATAACTCTGGGAGCTGAAACAGTAACTGCCCTACACAGTTCTTGGCAGGTAGATTGATGGTTTTCTAGTTTCATGCTGCCCTTACGCACTTGGCGTGGCCACCCGCTTGTGCTGCTGTTGATTAATCACTACCTGTTTGCTGAGCTTTCAGTAATGACTAGATGAGCATTGGTCAGGGGGACGCGGCCTCGTCACAAGAAAGTAGCATCACGTCGATTTAACCTTTTATAGTAAGGGATCTATTCTGTAGTTTTGTTTGTGGACACCAGAAGGGCATAACCATATTTGCCCAGTCCGTGGGTATTAATATGAAGCTTATCCCACTTTTCCTACTCTAATGGCTTCCCTCCTACTGGGAAGACTTTTCTCTAGAATTTGAAACATGACTGTAAGATTTCATGATTGTTCAGTCCAAAGAACATTAAAGTCTTGTTTCGACAACCCCTGGCCATGTTAAGACGCCCTCTATGAGCCAAAACAGAGGGAAGTTCTGTAAGTATCGCTGGCGCGACTGGCATTGATGCATTACATAGGGCACTGAGAATGTGGCCTACTGCTTCGCTTTTCCACTTCACAAGTACAATTTACTAAGGCAGAAATGTGACTAACCGGCATGTACGAAAGGTAACATCCTACGAAAGTGCCATGTTGGAAGTGACGGATCTCTTTTAGTGCAGTCCTACTGCTCATATTTGTGTTTTTTTTTTCTAGGACAAGGATTCAGATTTGCGGTTTAAGTGAGGACCCCATTGTTTTTGGATGGTGGTATCTAGAACTTGCCCTCACAGTGGCATTACTATTGTATTGTAGGAGTAAACCATTCCTTTTCACCATAGCTTCATCTTACTTTCATCAAAGCTTCAGGAATCCCCTGTGTGTAGATCTATTTCTTCGCTCCGTCAGGCAAACTTCATCAGCATGTTTTCCTATCCCAGCAGCCATCTGTAGTGTGAACCTGAACATTTTCTTCTCCTACACAGCTCAGGGCGACTGAATCCCTGACAGGTGTTTGCGGCAGGAAAGGACCAAGCTAGAAGACGTACAAGCTACAAAATATGTACAGGAAAAAGTATTCCTGACGCCTACACACAGCGGAGGCGGCCATTGTGTCATTGCTACCCGTCAGTTCGACAGAAATGTTGTTCACCAGCAATGTGTCTGGTTTCTAGTAAATGGATTTTAAAGAAAGCCGATAAGTCATTTAGCACATCAGTGATTCAACTAGTATGTATAAAGTCTTCATTCTCCCAAAAACACAATGCAAGTATAACTAGTGTCCGTCTCCTCTTTGATCTTCAATCCAATCCAGAGTGTGAAAAACAACGTTTTCCTCACTGATCTGTCTATAGTGGAGACCAGGGAAGCTAAACTTTTAGTCTATTGTTAATCCCCAGCAGAAAGTAGACCGGACTTGGTTTTCTTTGTTTTTTTGGGTTTTATTTTTGTTTTTTTTCTTAAAATACGCATTGTGTGCATTGAACCTTCGTATTCTTTGAATCCGCTTCCTGAGGACATGCACCAACCATGTCTGTGTATCTGCTTTACCCTCAATGTTTATTTCATGTTTTTTTTTTTTAATCTTTGTTTACTTTTAATTTGTTTTTAATATCTTTCTATTGGTAATTATTTTCTTACTGGACATCAGTCGTATAGGATTGACCATGCGAGTTATTACATATTCACAAATAGTATATTAAGCCAGTCACTTCCTGTGTTAATTCATATAAATCCTTTATAAGCCACTCTTCAGACTGAGTGATTATTATTTCTTTAATCATTTATATCCATTAATGTACCAATGCAGTATTTAATGTAATATTACTACCACACATAAATCTACTCACCAGAGACAGTACATAAGTGAAATTATCTTATAACCGGAGACGAAAATATGAGCGCCTGGATGAAACCACGTAGAAGTTACAGAAACTTACAAATGAGCTTCATTGGTTTCTGTGGCTTTAATTCATATCAATGAAAAGGACCCGTGCATGCCCACCTGCCCATTTTGCCCGGCCGGTTTGCATAAAGTTATGCATCCGTGCCGGGCCGGGCAGATCCGGACAGTGACATCAGCGGCAGCTCCTGAAGGGGAATCCCCATGTGTTCGGGGATTCCGCTTCAGGAGTTTCCCCTGATGTCACTGCCCAGATATGGACAGAGACATCAAGCGCTCTGTCCAGGAGCGGAATCCCCAAAAACACGGGGATTCCGCTCCTTCAAGGAGCTAAAGTGCGGCTAGCACATAGCAGAGCGGGGAGATACCTCCCCGCTCTGCTATAGTGGCGTCGCTACAGTAGTAGCAGCCGCAGCAGCTGCTGCTAGCGGCGCCGTGGAAGGTGTCGCCGAGCCAGGGTGCTTTTAACAAGCAGGGGAAGGGAGCCAGCGCAGCGCTCCCTCCACCTGCTGTACACCCCGGCCCTGCAACACAGTGTACAGCGATGCCATTCGTCAGAATGGCATCAACTCCTCCTCCTCACATGCACTCTGCGCTGTGAGGAGGAGCAGATAGAGCGCAAGCGCCGGGAAACCCGGCCATCACTCGGAACACATTCCGGTGATGGCCGTGTAATACCCGGCCCCATAGACTTGTATGGGGGCCGGGTGCCCGGGCAAAGATAGAGCATGTCCTATTTTTTGACGGCCGGATTTTCCGGCCGTCAAAAAATCGGTCGTGTGAATAGTCCCATTAGGGGTCTATTATTCCTAATGCAGCCGGGTGCCGGCCGATTTATGAACGGCCGGCACCCGGCCGGGAAACGCTGCCGTGTGAATGAGGCCTAAAAGAGAAGGCTGGAACCTGCTTGTTCCTGAGCTTGGGGAGACCCAGCTGCCAGATCCCCAATTTATATAACTTTTATGCCATGTCTGTTTGGACGGTCATAAAAGTGCCACGTGGTAAAGTTGCATTGAAGACCATTATTTAATAGAATGTGCTCTGTAGGCTAATAGCCCGAATGACGCTCAACCAGGCCTTATATGAAGCATTCTCCGCCTTTGATGAACCATCATACATCAACTACTTTCTATCCCTATTTTTATGAAAACTAGACTTTGTATTATAGGAAAGATAAACAATTGATCAGAACCCTATAATGGGCCTTTCCTTGATTCCGATTGCTAAGGTATTGTCCATTAATTGCTGTCTGTCGTCTTGAAATATAAAGGGTAATTTCAGAGAAAAAAGGATAACACGTGTCTAATGCTTATAATGTACGTCCTTCATATCCAGGAAACCTTGCAGAGAATATCATTGACCTGCGTTCTGTATGCAGCATTTAGAGAGGTAAATGTATTATTATGTAAAAACAATAGACATGGGAAACCATGCTTTACACCCAGGAGAAAACCTTCTTAATCTTTTTAGGGCCAGTTCACACAGAGTTTTCTGGCGCTGATTTTGACGTGGAAACCGCGCCGGAATCGGCGCCAAAGAACGGCCGAAACTGCCTACCGTTGATTTCAATGGTAGCCAGAGGCGTTTTTTTCCAGCTGCGGCTTTTAGCCACTTGCGGTAAAAAAAAGATGGCATTCCCTTTCTTGCTGCAGTTCCGCCTCTAAATCAATGGGAGGCAGAGAAAGCATTTTTTGCTGCGTTTCTTGCCCGCAGCCCTCAATGGCGGAGTAAGATTTTCTTTTGTGCCTGCAAAATCCTCTGTGTGAACAGGGCCTTAAAGTGTTTAGTTTTGGCATAGCTGTCACTCTCCTTTCTGCACATGGGTTAATAAATGCACATAGCTGGCATATCCGCTGGTGGTAAACATTGCCTATCTCATGTTTCTTTGTGTCGGTTGGTGATGCCTCAGAGACTGCAGGTATGGAGATGTTCTAGTGATAATCATAGGAGAACGCAGTATTTCTTATATTCTATATTTTTCTTCATAGCTTCTTTATATAATGAAGATGTACACATACACATTTGAGATTCAGAAAGAATGCCGTTATAAAAAGGGTTTTATCTACTTTGGGCAATCTTTATTTGTTATAAGTTTCCCCTGTGATAAACGGATCACAAGGTATCTTAACGCTGAGACCCCCACGTTCAGCTGTAATCTGTAGGAGAACCCAAGCATTCAATTTCCCTGCAGTGGCACCACTGGGCAACACACAAGCCAATAAGAATCAGCGCATTAGCAGAGCCGCCTTCTCACTGGCAATGGAAACATTAAATGGACATTCTAAGAGGGAATCAAAAGAACAGCAGGGGGCGCCATAACAAGTATGTAACAGCTACATCTAAACAGGAGCATTTTTTTTAACATTTTTATTTTAAAATCATTTCAATTGAATAAAAAAATTGCATGATCTAACCGAGAAATTTAATATTTAATCGTGGGACAACCCCGTTAAAGAAGTTCTCATTCTTCATTTTCTATTGTCCACTGCAGTTGATACGAGCAGCTACCAGTGTTACATTTTAATATCATTGAAATGATTGATGAGACTTGTACTTGAGCAAATTAGTAAATGCAGCAATACAATCACAAAATCGTGTTCATTGCTGGTGGAGATCCCAAGTCATGTCTTGTGAGCCTGAGAAAGTGTTAACCCGCAAAAAAAGGATGTAGAGTTTGATAAGCAATTGGCTTGCGCATACTGATTATCAAGTAACTGGCTTTATCTACCAGTTATCTGTTTCTGAATATTCAGGATCAATGACACTGCAGCACTTAAAGTACTTTTCTCTCTGAGAAGAATGCAGGATGTAGTGCTCTCTACTGAATTAGTGCAGACATTAAGATGGGAGCAGTGTCTCCGCAAGCAGCAGGCTGGCGTAAGCTGTCATATTGGGCACTAGAAGATATGCTTCACCACAGTCTAGGATATTTATTTCACATTATATAAGAATAAACACAAGGAGCGGTGTATGGAGACTTGTAATTTCAGGATAACTATCTTCCTGTTACATAATATTGAGTGTTCTAGGGTGTTGGACTATAGGGCCCTGTTCACACAGAGTATTTTGCAGGCAGAAAAAATTTGCCTCAAAATTCTTTCAGGAATTTTAAAAGAAGGTTTTCACCTGCCTGCATTTTCTTGCCGCAAGCACCACGGGCAAAAAACGCCCCGAAAAACGCTTTTTCTGCCTCCCTTTGATTTCAATGGGAGATCAGAGGCTGAACCGCGGCAAGAAAGAACATGCTATCAATGGGAGGCGGTTTCGAACGTTTCTTGGTGCTGATTCCAACGCAGTGTCCGCGTCAAAATTAGCGCCAAAAAAACTCTGTAAACTGAGCCTTAGATGGGCTCAAAGATATTTTTTCTATAATGACAAAAGTTGCAATGACCAAATATATTGACATTCTGTGCATTATATGCATATGATATTTAATATCCTAAAATAAATACTAGAAATCCTTGTCCACCGTTTTCAATCTGCAGGATTTTCTATATGTTCCTGAATCAAACACAGGAAGAGAAGTAAATAGAATACAAGTGTTCATTTTTTTCAGATCCCTTCCATTTTCAACGGTCAGGCCTCATGCACACGACAGTGTTCGATCCGTTATATACGGACCACGGCAGCCGCATTTCCCAGACTGAACACAGCTGAGGGAGCCGGGCTCCTAGCATCATAGTTATGTATGACGCTGTGAGTCACTGCCTCCCCGTGGGAATACTGTCCCGTACTGAAAACATGATTACAGTACAGGACAGTATTCCTGCAGGGATTCAGGGACACCTAGCATCGTACATAACTATGATGCTAGGAGCCCGGCTCCCTCAGCTGTGTTCAGTCAGGGAAATGCGGCCGCCGTGGTCCGTATATCTGGTTGCTATTGGAACCAGTCAGCAGTCTGTCAGAAATACTTCTAGCTGTCTAGCTTGGGCTCTTATAATGTGATTTAGATAATGACACATTGACGATAAACAAGCTGGGTATCCTGGAGATTTGAGCTGGGAGCTTGTTGAATCGTTAATACAGCTGAGGATGAGAATAAATGGTAATACATGATGCTATTAGGACCAGTATGAGATATTTTATCTGTGAAGCGACTGTATAACACCTTTATTTTTCATTCTTTTTTTAGATGTAATTTTTCCTATAGAGCAGCCATGTTTCTATATACACCATTTTACTGCTGTGATCTCTCCATATAAGCATTGACAAGACCTACAAGAATAACATGTATTTCTTTGCTTGGCGCATTCAGATAATAGTTTTCTGTCCTTACTGTGCAATTTGCGGTAAATGGATATTACTCATTTGCTTTCTTATCCTAGATGATTTGTGTATTTGCTTGCGTTGGCCACAATCCGCCTTCTTGTTGATAAGATTCAGTAAATTGGAAACAACTGTTGATGAGTAGGTTCCTTAGATTTCCTTGCCTGCCCCTACTGTGCCTCACAAACTGTATTGAAAGAACATACATATGCTGCATGAGAAATGTCTTGGAATTGAGAAACCTTCGTTCAGGGGCATTTTTCACGTTTGTTTACAATTTTATTGTGATTTCTAACTGTAGCTCGCTGCTAGGGCTTGTACTGGAGGACTGAAGCGGCTGTTCAGGTCTTAGGCCCCATGCATACCGTGCCCGTAAGCACAGTCCGTGATTACGGGCACAGCCGGCCACATTTGCGGGCCGTGCTCCCATTATAAAGTATGGGAGCACAGTACGTAAAATATGAAAATAGGACGTCCTATTTTTTACAGAAGGTATTGTAAATATACGGGAATGTGTCTGTCGGCCATAGAAATGAATGGGTCCGTAATTATGGACCGTAATTAGGGACGAACTCCACGGTCGTGTGCATGGAGCCTTAGATAGTGATGGCCTATCTTTAGCATAGGCTATCAGTATTTGGTTGGTGTCCAACCCCCTGGACCGCAGAATGAAGGAGCTCCAGTGACCCCATCATTGTTTGCACAGGCCGCTGTGCTAGGTACTGCAGCTCCGTCCAGTTCAAGTGAATCTTTTTCTTAATCATGGACAACTCCTCTAAGGACTGAGATCCTCCAGGAAGGCGTACAGTTTATAGTAAAATAATGACCTATGAAAATCCATAAAAAACATCAACTGCTATCCCTTTATTTTGTCGCAGTTTTATTTGGCTATTTGCAAGAGAGATTGACGAATGTTGGAAAGCTTTGATGATAAAAATAAAGTTGCACGCTATTGTTTATTGGATCAGAGAAATGTTACTGTGTATACAAGGTTCAATGGAGCAATACAAGCTGCATAACCATTTTAAACCCCCGGTAGCTTTGATGAGATTTGCTTCGTTGCACATGTTGGGTGGAAAATACTTCCGTCATATCTGTGCATAGCTAGAAAGATTTGTCATTCCAATGTATAGAAAAACTGGGTGACGACACCTGCGGGAGCTGTAATGGCAGCTATATAGGTTGTCCAGTTTCACAAAAATGAAAAAATAAATGGGGGCTATAAAATAGAAATATTTTGGTTTTCTTGGGTGCATAATCTGTCATGGGTGGCTAGGAATTGTAGAAATGCTGACACCACCCAGTAGGGGGAAGTGATCCATTTATGTTACCTGTAAGGCTGGGTTCACACGAGCATGTTCGGTCCGTAATGGACGGAACGTATTTCGGCCGCAAGTCCCGGACCGGGCACACTGCAGGGAGCCAGGCTCCTAGCATCATAGTTATGTACGACACTAGGAGTCCCTGCCTCTCCGTGGAACTACTGTCCAGTACTGAAAACATGATTACAGTACGGGACAATTGTCCTGCAGCGAGGCAGGGACTCCTAGCGTCGTACAGAATTATGATGCTAGGAGCCCGGCTCCCTGTAGTGTGTTCGGTCCGGGACTTGCGGCCGAAAAACGTTCCGTCCATTACGGATGTAACATGCTCGTGTGAACCCAGCCTAAGTGATTCCTCAACATATTGTTTATATAAAGCAGAGGAGACAACCATTCCAAATGTAACCGGATCCAAATCTGGAGTCCTTGTCCCTGTGCGGATCTGGAGGTGATGACAATACTCTTAGAACACATAAGAGCCTCTTGCCATTTGTCCAGGTCTTTTGTTAATCAACAAGTTCTATAAATAATTGTGGTGGCCACACAAGGGCAGGGCTGGAATGTTCTTGTCGAGATGGAAAAAGGCTACGTAGAAGCTGCCGGGATCGATATGACTGTTAGGAGGCTGTTATATACGAGTGTGTACATGGACAACCAGTGTGTTCACCAGACGCATTCATATAGAACTTCATTTAAGTGATCTTCTCCCCTTGTTCGCATTCAGTTCCATTCTCAGGATACAAGGACACCATCTGTCTGCAATGCGTCTGAGTGCAGCTTGTGTGAAGAAACCATTTCTTTCATTAAATTTCCTTTGGTAAAAATGTTTTATTTTTCTTCTTTTGTGCTGAAGTTTTGCAGATAATAAAAGTTGTGGCACTTTTGTTAATGGATAAAGTCTACAATTTGTGGAGAGTTTAATGTAATAATTGATGTCACTTTGTAGATCTTGCACTGAATCCTACGTTGCAGTTTTGTCTTGTGTTTGTCGTATGTAGTACTGATCTTTAAAGGGTATACTACGACATGTGACCTTGAACTATTCACCTTATAGCATTCCTGTCATCCTCGTTCTAAGAGCTGCACATGCCAAACCAACTCTGTTGTGCCGCAGGTTCCCTCGCTCTGCCCTTTAATTAGCTATACATTCTAGAATTATATTTAACTTTTCTACCATTGCTATTTCTACCAGTACAGAACAAACTTTATTTCGGCTGGCTTCCCATAGTCTAGCAGGCAAACAATGCTGCTGTTTAGAGCAGTCGGTTTTCGCATTTAAGAATGTCTTCAGAATGTCTACCAAACCCTCTGTAAAGGTGGCCATACACGTTAAATAACTGGCGGCCGACAGCGACTTCTCTCAACTCCCCAATAAACATGCATGCTGGGCCGAGTGTGTGTTTTTTTTTTTAGTGGGGAAAGGGGAATTGGCTGCGGTCATACACCTCTGGCAGGGGAACAATGGTTTGGCATGTTGGAATCATACATTTCAGATCCTTCTGCCATCGGGGGATAGTGGGGTGGCCCACATGTATCTATAAGATCGTTGGCCGATCCCACTGAAATTAAGCCTAAGTCTAAAGTGTATGTGCACCTTAAAGAGGCTCTGTCACCAGATTTTGCAACCCCTATCTGCTATTGCAGCAGATCGACGCTTAAATGTAGATTACAGTAACGTTTTTATTTTTAAAAAAACGAGCATTTTTGGCCAAGTTATGACCATTTTTGTATTTATGCAAATGAGGCTTGCAAAAGTACAACTGGGCGTGTTGAAAAGTAAAAGTCCAAGTGGGCGTGTATTATGTGCGTACATCGGGGCGTTTTTACTTATTTTACTAGCTGGGCGTTCTGATGAGAAGTATCATCCACTTCTCTTCAGATCGCCCAGCTTCTGGCAGATCACGCTGTGACGTCACTTCCCCAGGTCCTGCATCGTGTCAGACGAGCTTGGACACCGGCACCAGAGGCTACAGTTGATTCTGCAGCAGCATCAGCGTTTGCAGGTAAGTAGCTACATCGACTTACCTGCAAACGCCGATGCTGCTGCAGAATCATCTGTAGCCTCTGGTGCCGATGTGTCCTCGCTCGTCCGACACGATGCAGGACCTGTGAGTGACGTCACAGCGTGATCTCTCGAGAACACGGCTGTGTCTGCACTGCCAGAAGCTGGGCGTTCTGAAGATAAGTGGATGATACTTCTATACACAACGCCCAGCTAGTAAAAGTAGTAAAAACGCCCTGATGTACGCACATAATACACGCCCAGTTGTACTTTTACTGTAAACACACCCACTTGGACTTTTGCAAGCCTCATTTGCATAAATACAAAAATGGTCATAACTTGGGCAAAAATGCTCGTTTTTAAAAAATAAAAACGTTACTGTTATCTACATTGCAGCGCCGATCTGCTGCAATAGCAGATAGGGGTTGCAAAATCTGGTGACAGAGCCTCTTTAAGGCTGTTCTGTAAATAAGAGAATGAGCATAGTGACTCTGTTCAGATGATCTGGGCTGAATCTAATGAGATGCTGCACCCATGTTGATTTCATATTAATCCTGTTGAATACTGCGTGGCCATGGGTCGCGAATGAGAGAATATTGAAATTCAATAAAATTTTATGTTTATTTACATTTTTAAATAATAAAAATTCTATCAATCAAATCTATCTACTGGCCTTTGAGTACCAGGGGCTCCTCTAGTGGGCACATGCTCTGGCACAGTAATGGGCTCTAATACAAACTGGCACCAAAGGTCCAACAGAAGACAACCCATGTGGAGCTGACTTTGGTGCCAATCGCTTGACAATATGATCTATCTCTTCTCTATTTAATTTTTGTCGCCTTGCCAACTTATTGCTGTCAGCATCATTTACAGTGTCGATTCTCAGCCTTTCTTTTTATGATCTTGTCAAAGCCCCTTCTACTTTATTGTGTTTTTGTCTATTGTTACACGTTGCTTTTGATCTGCTTTCCTGTATTGCTTTACTGCCGTCAGCAGTTTTTACATTCATGACGTGCTCCTAGTGACAGCACTTTTGTTTCACAGTAACTTGCAGCCGCTGTGTGATATGCCATACATTGTTCAGGTACCTTGTAAGGAATCATTCTGGCATCTATGGGTCAGATGTGACAATAAGACTGTTGAAAAAAACACTAGGGTTACACATTGTGATGCAGAAAAAATCTTAAAGGAGCACTATAAAGGGGGTATTACTCTGGGCGATTATCGGGCAGACGGGCGTTAATAGAACGCTCGTTGCCGATAATTGCCCTGTGTAAACGGGAATGATCAGCAGATGAACGAGCAAACTTTGTCGGCAGCACATCTCCCTGTGTAAACAAGGAGACGCGCTGCCGACATGATGATGTATGGGGACGAGCGATCGGAGTACCGACAGCTCGTCTCCATCCACCGCTCCATGTGACAGGAGCAAACGAGTGTTAATCGTCGCTCGCTGCACTGGCCGATAATCGTAAAAGGCCCTTTAGTATAATATAGTATATTTCAGAGTTCACCTCTTTACCAATAAAAGTTCAAATAGCAAAACATTCTTGATTGATTCTTGGAACAGGGCAGATCAACTGGTCATAGGTCTGTGAGGAGTCTTCTGAGATGATTGCTTTTTAGAAAGGGCAGGAAAAAGGGCACCCATGAGGGCTATGTGGTGTAGTCAGCAGTGTAGAGCGCTATTGAGGGAGAAAGGAGATAAGTGGCCATCCAACAACTATCATGCTGAACTTCAGGGGCCAAGGGTGGGTGACGGGCAAATTTGGGAACCCCTGCCTTGTGCATTAAGAAAGCTTAGGGGTTGTTGTCCATAAATAGTTTTTGAGGAGCCAGAATCTGATAGAAAATGAAGAGAATGCCAGCTTTATGCTTAGGAATGAGTAGAAAGTATGTTACATGTTCCAGTCTTCATCGCAATAGTTAATTGACCACTGGTTGCTAGCGACTCTTAAACTTCTTCGGTTGATTCTTTAATGCGTTTTAGTCATCATTGAACTTTTGCAGATACGGCATATTTGAGGTTGTATATAGACTCGCCCATCTTGTCAATCTTTTCATAATCATCTCAGAGAAATTGGCTTAGTTCATATTATGACTTTTTGATTTGTGAATCATCCCATCTCCTTGTGCGCTAAGATGATGGGGTTATTATATATACCTGACAACCCGCGACCTGTGTTTGGAAATAATAAGATCTCGTTGGGCTGCCACGCACGTCAAGTTTTTAAGGTGTTGTGTCCCTTGTGGTCTGACCCATGTATATTCTGTCTGATCTCCAGTGGCATCTCTAATGTTTTGTACTACTTGTTATAATAGGATTTCACAGTGGCAGATACAAGTATTTGACACACGTACTTTGTTTTGTCATGCCAAACATTAGTAACCGTATTAGGATGTTCATCCTAGTTGTTTGCCTTAAACATTTTAGAAAAAACATTGAATTGTTTATTTTGTACAGGTTGTCACTTCTCAGGGCATTTGTCTTTTCTTACCAATAAGCTGAAGTTGGTGCCAGTCTGCCCTTCTAAAGGCCCCCATACACATTACAACATCTGTCGTTGCCATGATGAAATTCTGTCATGTTTTCTAATCTTGAGGACAAGTAATCTGTTGGAAAATTGATCTGTCAACTTGGACTTTTTTCGTCCGTCAGTTGTAGGACTATGGGAGTTTCAGGCCAGTACCACGTTTGACAGAGCATGCATTATATTTATTTTAAAATCTGAGTGGATACCATACATATAATATAAGCTAACCCCCCCCCCCATAGAACCGTGCTATGTATAGAAACCCATTGACCATTCAGTTTTAACCTTTACCAAAAACGCCTGCACTTACTGTTTTTATTTTGCAAGAATGGCCTCCACAACGGGCATGGCAATAAGTTTAAAAGGTTTTTCCGCTTTAGAGATATATAGCATATCCATCTATCATGAGAATGGGGGGTCCCATGATGCCCACTTGGACAGGGGAGACGGTCAGTGGTGCCTGTATCCATGCTTAGAATGAATGGAGAGGAAGCTGCTCATGTACTGTATGTAGTTCTTTTTATGTAAGTCCATGGGGGGGGGGGGGGATTATGAAAATAGCCGAGCATCGTATTTAGGCAAGGTTATTTAAGTCCCACACAATGTTGTTAGTTGTGATAAATTTGTACCAGCACAACGAATATCTCCCTCCATAACTGTGCATGTAGAGGCAGCAGGATGTTCCTGTGTTTCCAGATTGTCATCCCGCTGTCATTACCTGATCAAATTTTGAAGTGCGTTACGGAGGACTCTTCTCAATAACCTGTATAATCCCATCAGCGGGTTATTCCCCCAGCCCTCAAAGATTGGTGGTAGCTGCAGATGGGGAAATTACTGAAGTGTTCAGTGAATGGCATTTTACAGTTTTAAGTAGAATAAAAATATCTTAATACTCATCTTGTAGACGGCAGAATAACTTTAATTAGTCAATTACCTGTTGGAGAATTCCATTAATGCAAGCTTTCATGTAGGAATAACACAGGGCTGCGCACCTCAGTAGGAAAGAGACCTTTCAGACAAAATATCTGCGCTGACTGCCGTATACTGTAGCTAAATATTTTGTATAGAAGTACTCATGCCGCCATGTATTTTTTTAAGAAGCAAAGATGTGGTGTGTAGCACACAGACACAGCTTCAAAACAATGAAGAATTATCAGATGATCAACGACCTTATGGTTACAATATGGGATGTAACCACCAGAATGTTCTTTGTGGGCTTCATCATAACTATGGCTAGGTTTCTTTATTACCAAATGCAGCATAACCAGATGAATCAGAATAAAATTTTTACCTAGATGTCTGGTGGGGTTCGGTATACAGCATAGACGGTCATTTTTTCTTTTTATGTTAAAGTTGTTGCCCACTTTAGACAATCCTTTTTTGTTGGGCCCCACACCGATAAACTGATCTCTAGTAGACCAGATTCTAGGACCCCCAGTGAACATAATCTGTGGGGGAACCTGTCCGCAAGTGTACAATTCCGAATTAGCGCAACAACAGAAGTAATTAAATGGACACTCATTTTTTTAAACAACTTCACATAATTTGCTGTCCACCGCTTGTTGTAAAGCAAAAATAGTCACTAGTTACAGAGCAGAATTGTCTCTTCACAGCCTGCCCATAGACGTCTAAGGGAAGGGGAGGATCAGATTGAGTCAGACACAGACATTCTGCCCATACAAGTCTATGAAGGGGGTGAGAAAGAAACACAGACCTACTGCAGCTTCCTTGTAAGCGTTATATCACACCCCAGTTCTGGATTCACAGCTACACTGCTCATTACTGCTGTATAATATCCTCGATGCTGCTGCAGCTTCTATATGATAGGTGGAGATAGGGGAGCAGGATTCTCCTCTTCTCTGTGTGTGCAGTGTATTGGAGACTTGATAGCCATTAGGCTCCACCATCTAGCTCAGAGACAACTGAGAATTAGAGAGAGACCCTGCAGAGGGGAAAACTGCTAAAAATGGCTTATAAAAAGCCATAAAATGGCAAGAAATAGTGTTATTCCTCATGTAGACACATATTACAGCTTATTCTGAAAATTCACCCTAAATTCATAAGTATTACATATATTGGTAACTATTAAAAAGACAGTAAAAATCCTTACAGTCGTGTACATTGGGCCTAAGGCTGAGATTTCACATTTAGGTTTAAATATATTTTTCCTGCAAATTGCAGGAAAACCGTGCCATGTTGCCCCAATTTTCATAGAATTTCTGCACAGTGGTGCGGTTTTGCCACGGTTCGCAGAAAGAAATGTATTTAACCGCGACGAGGCGGCCTTAGTGTTGTATTCTTAGAGCTGGGGATGATTGAGGCTTCTCGTTAGCCGAGAGGCTTCAGCGTTAACCGCTAGAATAAAATAGCAATTTTCCGTGGCTGTAGGTATCTTATGACTTGTCATGGTTATAAATCGCAATGAATGACAACTCGTTCTGACACCAGCCACAAGGTATAAAAGCTGCAGTCACAAGTAGAGAAGAAAATATGACCCATACCAGCACTGAGATCTTGAAAATTCTTGAAATGGTACACCTTCAGCTGTGTGTGTGTTTGTTTGTGTGCGTGCGTGCGTGCGCGTATATATCATACTTGGAAAGCGTGGCAGCCAGGGGCAAGTACGTAATGCCTAAGGCAGGGGTAACAGAATCAACCCCTGACGCTTGGTCCCTGAAGTTCAGTATCATAGCCGTCAGATGGACGATGATTTATTTAATTGTCCGATACCTTTCCCACCAGTCCCTAGAATTCTTACTTCTAATACACACTCCCCCATCGCCTTCCACACATGTGCAGTTCCCAATGCAGGGCTGGCCACCATACCACTTATTTGAAGTAAGATCCGCTGGCTCTACTACCCTCTACAGGATAGAGCTGATTGGTTGCAGTGGGTGCCTGTCACACAATGAAAGTCTATTCCTCTGTGACAGGCAGCAATTTCTTACCAATGCAACCATACCCGGGCACCTATAGGATTATTAACAGCTTAGACATGGCATCAAATTTGTTAAACAAAGATTTTAGTCAAAAACCAAAATATTGTGCCCATCCTCTTTAAAGACACCCTACCTGACCAACTACTCTACACCCCCGCCCCCCCCCCCCCGCCCTGTCCTGGTGGCAGCCTAACAAGATACAATGTTAAAAATTCACATGTGAAGTATTCCAAAGCCCTGAAGAATTAAGACTTTGCTTATTTTTCTAGTTTATGGTGCTATATAAATGTTGCGTTATTCCTGCATATCCGTTTTGGTGCTGAACATTGGATTGGCAGAGATTTATCAATGCAGTTAAACCAGTGTTTTGGCATTTTATGATGCCCAGATTAGATTGTGAGCCCCATTGGGGACGGGGACTGATATGAAAGGTGGCAATCTCTGTAGAACATTGTGGATTTTTTTTTGGAAGGCTTAGATTAGCTCTAGGTCCTTGTGATATTACAATATTATAAGGTTGGCCACGGAGTACGATATTACTTCATTGTAGCAGTTGTTTAGCATTTTAGGATTTTCTCATTTTCACACTTTGTTCTCCCTGTACCTTACTTTAATTTATGCCAAAACATCTCCAGAAGGAAAATGTTAATTTGCTGTGTGCACCTAAATATGTTCAAATCAGGCTCTGTCTCCAGAGGGATGAAGTGACACTGCAGTCCTGCTCATGACGGGTTTTATAATATATTTTCTTTGAAACAGTCCTAATTAACAGATTCTCTTGATGTGTCTGTACAATTAAACCATTGCCATTCCTGCATCAAAACCACAGGGTGGGGAGAGGGGTCTCGCTTCCTTGTGCTACGTACCCCTAGAAAAGAATGCAGGGCTGACAGTGTTGTTTTTTCCAGTACACAAAAGAATGGAAAAATTAGGGGTAACTTGATCTCCGTTGGACACTTCTTGCATGCTGTTAACGGTTTCCATCTGCTGACTATTCTAGTAACTCAGAGCGTTTTCTTTTCTTTCCCTTCTCTATTATCTGTCTTCTCCTCTCTTCCGCTCTTCTTCTCTTACTCCCATTCTTCTCAACTATGTCTTCTTCTACTCCTTAAATCTCTTCTTTCTCCTATGTTCTTCTCTGTCTTCCTTATCTGTCCCCCTCAATCTCTACATCCGCACTCGCAGCCCCATTGAGGAAAGCAAAGTTTGTGGAGAGCCCAAGAATTCCAGAATCTGAATTGGGATCCCCAACTCTTGGCTCGTCCCAGAAACTGGACACTGATGAATACCTGTTGGGTAAGTGAGATCCCATGTGTAGATTCCCACTGATCCTGCAAGACAAGTGCAACTATAATAACGGACCATTCTGTTCTGCCAGTGACTTGTAGCCTTTATGACAAAAGTCTGGTAATTTTAGGTGTAAACACTGATTTTAGCCTAATATTATGTGTCGTAGGAGTAAACGTTTATCTTATTCAGTGTTTTCACATAGTATGTTGAATACATCTGTAGGGCTGTTATTGTAATCCCTTAATATAGTACTGAAGTATGCGCAAAATCTATATTTATCCATTCATGTCTACTGGGTTATTGGACTGTTAGTTCAGTTGCCCATTATTAATAATATCCTTCAATCTCTCATTTTTTTATTGAAGAAATCACTCTTCGAGATTATTCCTGCCACTCACAGATTTTTAGCCGCTGCCTATTCTCCTGCACCATCAATCTTCAGTTAATTTTGGATCGCAATTGATATTGAATCAAATTTTGCAGGATGCTGAAAAAGTCTTCAGCGCTATTCTTGCCGTCAAAATATACCAGTGCCCTGATTTACCCATTAAAGTGAAATGGAGTAAAATGGATGTGGCATAGCTGTTGTGGCTGTGTTATAAATAAAACAGAGCCCTAAGGTGGCCATACCCCATAGCTGGCCATACCCCATAGATGGCTATCGGCTGAACGATTGTTCGGTTGACCGCTATTCCTTGCGATTCCCCATACACATGCACTCTTGGCTTAGCTGAGCGTGCGTGTGTTCTTAATGGGGAGAGGGGAATAAGCCGCCACCAGGCACCACTGGCAGCAGCTTATCCCTCATAAGAATAAAAGATTGATGATGTCCGATCTTTCTTTCCCCCGACATCTGCTGATCGGGAAGAGTCAGGACACCCTCATACAAATTACATGGATGGCCGGTCCCGCCGAAATTGGCAAGTTCAGACTATCTTGACCTAATGTGTATGGGCACCTCTAGGGGTTTATTGTACCAACATTCAGTTGTATAATTTCATTTTTATATTAACAACCATTTTAGGAAATAAATGAATGGAGCTATATGTCCCAAGTAGTTAAGTTGTTGCTTTTTCTTTGCATGGGTGTCACTTTCCTGTCCTTTCTTCCTGCACCATCTTCTTTCCATCACTCCCTGTACATCCGAAGCACGAACTTCAAACTACGCACTGGATACTTTTCCACCATGAAGGGTAATGATGCCACAAGAGAGCAGCCAGATTAATATTGGGGTCAGAGGTTGGACAGCAGGGAGAGAACATCACGTTCCTCGCTTTATAACTTTTTTTACGCCTCGAAAGGGCAAGATAAAAAAGGCAATAAAATATTCCATTCATGTGTGATGTGTTGACTTACGATCTATGTCTAGAAACTGCATAAAATGAAAAGCAGTAATACTGCAGTTGCTTGTTATATAACCGTAGCCCAGTCATTATAAAGAGAGGCTGTACATATCTACTCTCTTATGCTGGAACCGCACATAACCAGGAGACCTGTACGTTTACATAATAGTTTTGCAGCCGTAAGATCATAAGGCGTACTTGCCAGCAGATTCTCAGCTCCCACCTTAAAGGGAAGTATTATTGGAACGGACGCACTCCATCCTCTTCCCCCTCGCTCCATCCTTTTCCTTCTCACCAACAGCTTGCTAAGTGAATCAGCATAAAATATGCAGAGTTTCTATGGCAACCGAGCAGCGGCGAGCACTGAGGCATTCTGGGTGATGGCCCGCATGAGGTAGTGACTGCTGGGATGACAACACCCAGCAGTAGATTTTTGTACACGAGCTGGCACACAGGATTATATAAATCCATCTGTATTATGATGAAAATGTGGAATGATATTTAATGCACTAGTTGTTGTTTGATTTTATTTGCTTGTGCAAACCTCTATCTTGACGGCCATTGTGCAGGCCATGCCACAACCAGCGAGATGTCTGTAGAGATATCATGTCACCGACCTCCAGAAACTACCAGCGGAGAGTGAGTCCAGCTTTCCTGACCGATGATCAGTCATTCGACCTGCAACTGCTGCAGGATTGAGTCATTCCGCTTTTCAGACGGCTTGCTCATCTCTTAGTGTTGACTAATGAACACGCTGATCTTGTCAGACAGTTCATAAACTACAAGCATGTAATGCTTGTATTTACAGACAACTGTGTACACACTTGCTGACGGTCCAGCATATTGATGACATTTGCCTGATAGAACTATGGCTACTAGACTTCTGCGAGGCTATACTGTATGCCTCCAATTTAGTGCAATTTTCCATTGGACGCTGTATCGGAGTTGTTTTTGCCCTAAAACAATTGCTTCCAGTGAGAATATCTCCGTAATACATCACCGTAAGGAGACACCGTACAGCGGTACATGAAGCGCCTGCGACTCTGTTGTATGGCACCACCGTGTACATAAGGCCATAATGTGACCGACTGATTGGACGTGATAATTCTGTCTTTCTTATGTGAAAACTTCCATTGGACACACTTTATCCACAAATGTTCAGTCTTGAGAATGTAGCCAATTCAATCCCGTAATACCATTGACAAAATTGTGATGTGTTCCCTTTAACTAGTGTCAAGTCCTGATGTGTCTGACTCCAGTATCTTTGTTATAGAACAACCAAGAATGGGCAGGCACACTACACTGACTATGTAGGGGAGTTCACAGCCTTAGCCCTATGAAAGCAATTGTAACTGCCACGAAAGTAGGGCAAAAAGAGTGGCATGCACATCCAGAAAGTACCAACATTTTTATGAACCCCAAAAGAAGACAAACAAGTTAAAAACGTTATATACAAGGATAAGAAACCGCCTTCAACAATAGGGTACACTGTAAAGTGTACACAAACCCCAAACTAGATCAGACCTGCCGTTTTTTCTTCGCTATACACGTAGCACTGGTCTGTTTTTTAGTGTGCCCCCCCCCCTTCCCTGCTGGCTCATTCTAGATTTTTGATTTCTTTGATGCTTTATTGTATTGTATTGCATGTCACATTTTTTTGATGTGGTCTTGTCCTACTATAGGAATTGTTATATGCTTTGATGCTCTAAGCCTGTTTTAGGAATTGCTATAGGCATTGAAGTTGGGTTCTTATCTGTGCTTCACATATAATCCAGCAGGTCTGATCTAGTTTGGGGTTTGTGCACACTTTACATTGTATCCTATTGTTGATCACGGTTTGTTATCCTTGTATACAACTTTTTTTAAACTTGTTTGTCTTTTTTTGGTGTTAATAAAATTTGTGATATTTTTGCTATTTTCTGGATCCCTTATTACTTTACGTGGCAGTAGCATGTTCATTATGGCACTAGATGCTTTTAAAAATCAAATCTATGTGGATGTTTCATACACTTGATAATGTTGAATCTATGTAATATACTGTGGCTTTCCTTTGGATGCTTGAATTTTATAATGTTGAAGAGAAACGAAGGCTGAGAAGTTATTGAGTAGATTTATGTGCTAAACACCCCATTGTGAGTTCTTACTTGTAAGGCAAGGTAAAACTAGTCGCCAAAGTTCCCGAATTGGTCAAGACTGTTAATGATTGAGGTCTATGTTCTTTTTCCTAGGGGAAGAGGAGTCTGTCTTGGGCCCTCCTCCATCTGTTGATGAGGCTGCCAACACCCTCATGACCCGACTGGGCTTCCTCCTGGGTGAAAAAGTCAGCGACGTCCAAGCTGCCGGTCCCCAGTACAGCATGGAGGGGCAAGAAGAAAACCAGGTAAGAGGGGTGGGTATAATGACAATGATTTTATGCAGGTTGACTGTAGCACATATAAAGTGGAAGTTATTTATGGGAATGGAAATGAACACACCAAGTGCTATTTATTTTTGGCCTGCTGGCTCATTTAAAGAGGACCTTTCCTGTTTTAGTAAATAGTTGTATTCCCCATAAAATAACAATTCTGAAACATATTTTCTTAGAATTCTGTGTTGTACCATTCCTCTGTTATTCTCCTGAGAAATTTGAATAAATTGACAACTGGGTATTACCGTTCCCATTTACCAAAGGGGTGTGTCCCTAGCCAGTCTGAGACTGTGATCACTGATTGGACAGTGTCAGACTCTGTAGAGAGTTCTAAGAAAAGATGTTCCAGAATAGTTGGTTTATGGGGAATACTAATATTTACTAAGACAGACAGATCAGAAGAGGTTACAGGTTCACTCCCCTTTTTTTTCGATCTCACTCGATTACTAACAGGGGCCTAACATTATTACCTTTACCTTCCCAAATGAAAGCTGCTGATCGTATCAGGTATATGAGAGAACCACTCTTCTATGCTAAAATGCAAAGGTTTATCCCTGGTATATTTAAATATTGTAAATGTCCATGTTGGATACAAACATGGTTCTTGCAATATGCACACATAACAGAAAGGTGACGGATCCCCTTTAAGTGTATGAGAACTCTTTCTTGTAACATGCCATGCACCTGTTTCACTTGAATATTGTTACCAAAAATATATATCATTATCGGTAGTGCAATTGGTAAATGTTGCTGGTAGTGACACGTATATTTACACAAGGCATTTCTGCTCCGCATTTGTGAGAGCTGTCGCTAGGCAACAACAACGCTCTTTGTCCGGCGGGGAGCATACTCCCGTCAGATTCACGGAAACAACTTTTTATATCGCCATTCGTTCATCATTATTTTAAAAAGTTGTTTGTGTAAAGGGGCCTTTAAGGAGGCTCTGTCACCACATTATAAGTGCCGTATCTCCTATATAAGCAGATGGGCGCTATAACATAGATAACAGCAGTGCTTTTTATTTAGAAAAACAATCTATTTTTACCACATTAGGAGCGATTTTAGCTTTATGCTAATTACTTTCTTAATGCCCAACTGGGCGTGTTTTTACTTTAGACCAAGTGGGCGTTGTACAAAGGAGTGTATGACGCTGACCAATCAGCGTCATGCACTTCTCCCCATTCATTTAGTCAGCACATAGGGATCCTGCTAGATCACTATGTGCTGTCTTATATTGACATATTAACGTTACTGAAGTGTTTAGACCGTGAATAGACATTCCTTCCAGCCAGGATGGGACGTCTATTCACAATCTCGACACTTCGTTAACGTTTGTTTGGTACTTACAGCAGAGCCAAGCGTAATCTCGCTGAAACCTGTCATTTACAGCGTGATCTTGCGAGATTGCACTTGCTCTGCTCTAAGTACCAGAGAAACATTAACGAAGTGCCGGGATTGTGAATAGACATCCCGTCCTGGCTGAAAGGAATGTCTAGTCACTGTCTAAACACTTCAGTAACGTGAATGTGTCAGTATAAGACAGCACATAGTGATCTAGCAGGATCCCTGTGCGCTGACGAAATTAATGGAGAGAAGTGTATGACACTGATTGGTCAGGGTCATACACTCCTCTGTACAACGCCCACTTGGTCTAAAGTAAAAACACGCCCACTTGGGCATTGAGAAACTCATTAGCATAAATCTAAAATCGCTCCTAAAGTGGTAAAAAATGATAGTTTTTCTAAATAAAAAGCACTGCTGTCACCTACATTACAGCGCCGATCACACCATGTACAAGATAGGCCACTTATAATGTGGTGACAGAGTCTCTTTAGCCAGGTAGTAGGTGCGGTCTATTTCTCTATATGAGGAAATCAGGGTTTTCCACAGACAGTAAGTAAAATTGAAAATGTAAAGTGTGGACTGTGGATCAAGTTTTTACCACTAACAATTGTGATCTTGGTCGTATTCAGGGCTCTTCAGTAACCCAGCGGATTAGTCCATGTTCCACCTTAACCAGCAGTACAGCTTCTCCACCTGCCAGCAGCCCATGCTCCACCCTCCCTCCCCCCAACACCACTGTCCCCACCAAGGACTACAGCCCCACGTCCACCCTGGAGAGCAGGGACAGTGGCATTATTGGTAAGTAAGCATTTTTTAAAATTCAGTAAATGATGTGCCAAATTTCTCCAAAATTTGAGTGTTGAATGGTCATTGCTCTAGCAGTATTGTCCGTCTTATTCTTACACATATAGCATTTTGCACTTATTATGTTCCTATTACGCACCAGTACTTTTCATGACCTCAATCCTTGCTCATCATATCTTCTGCTGACATTAATAGTCTTCACGCATATACCCCATCTCTCTCCGAACAGTTCCTCTGAGTCTTTACTAAAACTATTCTGCCAGACTTGTAAGGCAGAAATCAATCCTTTTCCTCCAAGAGAGAGGTCTACAATGTATGATTGATTTTCCTCTGTCAGAGGAACATGGGGTCTGCTCAATAACCCCTTCCTACACAAGGCAATGCACACTGTAACAGACTTACCCTACCTTTCTTTTTTGCAAGATAAGTTATTCAGTTGTCTACTCATTCCAATCCCTTTTTTTATTATAGTTACAAGAAAGCCACCTTGTTTTTCTAATCCTGCACAGCCCCTGTAAAGACTATGTACACTTGAAAGCTTTTTTTTAATGTTCTAGACCATTATGAAAAAAAAATGTAATTGACTTTTATTAAGAAATAAAAATAGTTCATGAACTTAGACCCCCACCGATCACTAAAACGAAGCTGTAGAAGCGCTCGGGTGACCGCTGACCCGCTTAGTCTCTGACCGGCTTTTCTTGGAAAGACGATGTAGTGGTTTACGGGCTCAATAGAAAGTCTATGGGCAAGGAACATCGCTGCATCGGCTTTCCGAAAACAGCCGATCAGAAACCAAGCGGCCCAGTGCTCACCCGAGCGCTTCTGCCACTTCGTTCTAGCAATTGGTGGGGGGTCTCAGTGTTCGGATCCCCACTGATGAAAACTTCTGACATGTCACTATGAAGGTTGAAGGCAACGCACGGACCTATGTTAGTCTATGGGGCCGTGCAGACTGTCCGTGAGTTTCACGCAGCGTGTGTACGCTGCGTAAAACGCACGACATATCCTATATTTGTGCGTTGTTCGCGCATCACGCACCCATTGAAGTCAATGGGTGAGTGAAAATCACGCGCAGCACACGGAAGCACTTCTGTGTGACGCGTGTGATTCGCGCAACAGCAGTAAAAAGTATGAATGAAAACAGAAAAGCACCACGTGCTTTTCTGTTTACAAACATACAAACAGAGTGTCATAATGATGGCGGCTGCGCGAAAATCACGCAGCCGCGCATCATATGGTGATGACACACGGAGCTGTTAAGTGCCTTTTGCGCGCGCAAATCGCCGTGTTTTTTGCTCGCGCAAAACGCACACGCTCGTATGAATCCGGCCGAACTCAGAAATCCCATACATAGTGTATTTGAAAACGGGCTTTGAAAAGGCAACCCCTTCGACATACTACAAACACCAGGCACATTGCCACATCCAGGTTTTACACATTTCTAACAGCCAAGTGAACACCACTTCGAGGTATATCAATTCTGTTGGTTGCCATTGGGAATGGTCAACTCGATTGTCGTCGGTTTAGCAGAGCTCCTATATTAGAGCGAGACAGTTACTTTTTCTACATCAGACTACTGTACACTCCCTGGTGTACAGACCTCCCAGAATTCATACCACCATAACGAGCTATGTGCAAGCTACTCAACTTTTCGTACATACTTTTATGTCGATTAATTCTACATATAATGTTGTTCAATGGTGAAGCATGCTACCGATCCGGTAATCCTTCAGAACTAAAAGGCAGATCCACTGCGGAACAAGTTTACCTTTTTTAATTTGGATCTCTGAGGCTAATTCGTCTCACAGGCAGAGGCTCCCAGTTGTATAAATGTTCAGTAGATCTTTCTCTCTCCCCATATTCAGTTAGAACATGGCTTTCGATGTCAGGGCCCACCATTATAGAACCCGCACCACAGACCTTAATGGAATCTATAACAGACTGACAAAACCAAGCTAAGATCTGCCTGACTTTAAAAGTTAAGTGGGAGGAATACATTACTTTAATAATTAGCATAATTGTGGAACGCGCCTACCTTTTCACAGTTATTGCGGCTGTAGTGAATTTCTCTTTTTTTTTTTTTTAAACGGTGCTGGGACAGCCTTGTGCCGCACTACTACTACTGCTCCATGTGCATGCAGCCTAACGCCTCATGCACACGACTGTGTGTGCCGTCCGAGTCCCGTCAGTGATCCGAGGAAAGATAGGACATGTCCTATCTTTCCTCGGATCAGAGACGCCGACCATTTTTCACGGACCCGATTCACCCGCTAAAGTGAATGGGTCCGTGAAGACTATCGGGTGGCACTCGGATGCCATCAAAACCGGTCGTGTGCATGAGGCATAACCGGAGAGAACACAGTTGATGAATAAATGTTGCGGGAATACAATCCTTATGTACATAAGTGTAGCGGCATGGTGAAGCACATCTCAATGTGAATTTGTCGTCACAGCTCCCTTCATCCACAGTGTAAACATGCAGTAATCTTTTGAATTTTAATTACGACTTCATCATCAAATGTTATCACGTCGCATTTATTTTCTTTATATAAGGTTTAGCTTCTGTGTAATTTAGAACTTTTTTTGTTGCTGTTTTCAGTTATTTTTCCAGTTTGTTTTTAGCCGGTACAGTGTAGAAACAAAAGTTCCTTTACCTAGATGGAAACCATCAAGTAGCTGCTGTAGGGAGACCTCTTTTCCTTATTTTGTGTGCCTGTTTAGTCGTCTGAGTACATAGTGGTGCTCTGCTGTGAATGGGCTGGCTGGATTCATACACAAATGCTAATAGTGCGGTGGCAGAAAGGCTTCACACTACTATACAGAAATCAATACAGCGAAAACTATATACAGTCTAAACTTGTACAATATAGGCTGTATTCACACTGCAGTTATTTGTGAGACTTTTGTAGCCAAATCAGGATTTGATCCATGCATGCAAAAACTGCGTTGTGTGAACAAGACCAAATACCTCCTGCAGCTCTGCTCTTTTTGACACATGACTCTTTATTGCAATTATTTGATATTCATATGATTATCGGACTTTGCTTATGAACATCAGGTATTTATGTAAAGCTGTGGTCACACAACACATAGCGTGGTTGAAAAAAGACACATACTAGCCTGCTTGTTGACCGTCTCCAGGTAGAAGCAGCTTTTTTTTTCTTTTGTAAAAATATACTTGAAAGCCGCAAAAATAGATACAGATGTAGCTGATTTTACATCTTATGACTATATGGATATTGTTAATGCAGGGGGATCTTCGTACCCTCATAAGTTACACTACTATTTCAGAAATTGCAAGGAATGCCAATGAAGTCTTTCAGGTACAGACAACCATATTGATTGAACATCAGCACATCAATGGCAGTCCCTTATTTTAGGATAAGCCCTAGACAGGTGGCATCACCTTCCTCATGTGGTAAATCGCTGCAGTGCACATCTGTCATACATTTATCTTGACCTAACTCTTTTTGTACTCTGATAAGAAGGCAGAAATAAGGCCGCGTTACTACTGCAGAATTCTCATCTTTCCTCATCGTATTTTCATCATTCTAATTCCACTAGACTATTTGATGTTGCTGGCGATTTGGAGGCCTGTCCTGTTCCTTCCCGCTGTTCACCAGTTGAAGGCATACTCCATGCGTGACACCAGGCATCGTGCATTTGCATATTCATGAGGCTAATTTGCGTACATTGTCACACTTAAATAGGCATGAGATTAATTTATACGCCCAGCTATTTTAATTTTCTCTTATTTCGCATCGATAGAGGAAAACTTTAGTTTAACCCATTCAAGCAGTGCGAGATGTCAGACCTGATGTCTCTGTACTAAGAAAACATAAGAAGTCAAAGTTAGATACATAGTCTGTGACCTTTTGTATTCGGTAAAGCTGGAAGTTACATCTCCCCATTTGTGTTTTTTAGGAAAAAGTAATGTTTATGTGTTCTGTCATCTGTGTGTTAGGAGAAAACCAGAGACTTGGTCTGATTTCTGTGTGTTTGGAGAAGATTTGAGAAACGTGATCGGATCTATGTTTTAGGTGGAAGTGATAGGCACATATCCTTGGAGCTGGGGCCTTAGGTTGGATTCTGACCAGGATGCCATCTCCATGGGGTTAGCATATTCTAATGCTTATATGTGTTTCCAAAGGAAGCGATTTTAATCTCACTTGTTAAAAACTTTAGACTTTGGGGCTCATTTACATATATATATATATATTGTGCTACAAATAGGAAGAGGTCCCAGCAAGATAAAGTAGGAAAACCTTTCACTTGGGAAAGCCATTCTTAAATGACCATGTAAACGAGCCCCATCTATGTAATAGAAAGATGCTAAAGGGTGACTGTAATCAAGATCTGTCAGAAGGGTGTATTAAATATAGTGGGGTGCATTGGAATAGACTGATGTCCGATGTTGGATTAGTGTAATGTCATGGAGGTATCATATTAGAAATATCAGAGGGGTAGCATCGTATTCGAATGTGGGGTGTGCCTTGGATTAGAATGATATCAGAGGGGTGCACTGGATTAGAATGATGATAGATTAGGATTAGAATGATGATAGAGTAGTACATTGTAATAGAATGATGTCAGAGGGGAACATTATATTTCAGAGTTGTGCAGTAGTAGGGAGATGTCAGTATTGCACTTCTCTCTGCGCCTCTCCTCTGTCAGCAGAAGGTTAGAGGGACGTGTCCATGATGTCTTTATTAGCTTTGCTCTATATACTGACGTACGCAGTGTGTCCGTGGCTTGGATGTATAATGTCTGTTCCTCTGTTTGCTGTCCTTTACTGCACACAGACTGTCATTTCAGCAGGGAAGCTGCTTCAGATGCCATCGATCTGCCTCTCCATTTCCTGTTGCTGGAGTGGAGGGGGAGAGGAATGACAATGTCTCTTTCTCAGCTTCATGTTGCAGAAGAAGATCGAAGATTATGAATCAATATGTCAGATTCCGCCATGGCCCTTTATTTTCCTTAGTAAATTTGTCAATATTGAGAACCGAGACATGAAAGTCATGTGCATGGCTGTGTGAGTTACATATTAGCTTTTAATTTCCATCTGCAAGGTTCCCAATGGAATGTGATCTGCTACCATCCTGCTGTGCAGGTGTAGCACTTATACTACTGGGAATGAGGAACAGGGCAGAATACTGTAAAATAATGTGTGTGACGTGTTAACATCATAATAAGGACTCTCTCCACTTGTCTGCAGCCACCCTGACCAGCTACTCGGAGAACGTGGATCGTTGCAAGTATGGTGCAGATAGCAGCAATGAACTTGGCTCTCGTGGGTGTGTTAAGCAGGGACAAAAGTCAATGGATTCAAGTCTCTACCGAGTGGACGAGAATATAATGGCCTCCACTTTTAGCTTAAATAAAATCCCCGAGAGGGGACTGGATACGGGACTCTCTCAATCTGTGCAGTCCATCCCACTCTACCTCATGCCCCGCCCCAACTCTGTTGCAGGTGAGTAACCTGTGTGTGTTGCCTCTTGGCGAGTTTTAGCTTTGCTTTTCTATTGTATAATATTTAAAGTTGAATGGGGTAGTGCCGTTCTCGCAAGTCACTGTGTATGTGCCTAGAGTGTTAATGCTGCTTACTTTCCGTGGGTGTGAGGGGGAGTAAGAGAAAGATACAGGACTGCAGAAGGTGGGAGGGAAGCGAAGTCAGCTCAAATAAGCCATTACTGTTAGTTATCCTGCTGCCCCTTTGGCAGTGAAAAGGTTATCAAGATGCACACACCTCTAGAATTTCTGGTTCCTGAGATATTGCTTGGTCCAGTATATTTTTTTATAACTGGGAACATAGTCTGTAGCTCAGCAAGTGGTATGCGGCAGTGCAGATGGATGGAAGAGCTAATTCTCTGCAATGCCTTTGACGTGCACTGACACTGCCTGATTAAAAGGCTCCCCAATCCCAGACTAGGGATTTCAACTACTTAAATTGAATGCACCTAATCTGCATGAAACCATTGTAAAGAATTCTCCTTTAAGCCCCATTTACATTCCGCATAGTAATGGACATGGCAGTGCCATCTAATAGTTTAGTGATTTCCTTTACCTGTTGTCACAGAAGATCCGTGAACATTACATTTTTAATCACTATTGTCTTGATATATATCAGTGTTCTTTCATGTTGTCACCTGTAAAAGGCTGAGGGGCTGTTTTGTATAAGAGTACAGTAATATGTGTGTGCTTTTCCCATACTTGGTTCTTTCTTTTGCCCGTGGCTTCTTCCTCTTTTGCTCCTGTGCCTAACACTTCCTCTTTCTTCCATCTATTTGTTGCTTGTTTGTAGCTACTAGCACTGCACACTTGGAGGACCTTGCGTACCTGGATGAGCAGAGACATACACCCCTGCGCACCTCCTTACGAATGCCACGACAGACTCTTGCTGGACCACGTACCCCACAAGATCTTCGAGGTCAGGGCAGAATTTATGCGGCACATGCTTCTTCATTATCAAATTGACTAAATATTTTTTGGTCTTAATTGCAGATGACATTCTTGTTTTTATAATTTATTAATCATCTACAAGTTATTTATAAATATGAGTACATTAGTATTTCAATCTACAGTGCTGCACATGACAATGTAGCTGACTTTTGTTTTCCTGTACAGTCCGCTTTGCTCCCTACCGGCCACCAGACATTTCCTTGAAACCGCTGCTGTTTGAGGTGCCGAGTATCACCACAGATGCCACATTTGTTGGCAGAGATTGGCTCTTCCATGAGATTGATGCACAGCTGCAGAGTGAAGACGAGAATGTGAATCGTGGTGTGGTGATCTGTGGCAATATCGGATTTGGGAAAACGGCTATCATCTCTAGGCTGGTATCTCTTAGTTGCCATGGGACACGTTTGAGACAGCTGACGTCAGACAGCCCCCATGCATCACCAAAGCGTGAGTTACTGTACTATTATACTCTTTGCTGTCTTATCAGTTTTTCACCTGCATATACATCTGTATTGTCTTTTATATTTTCTCCCAGGTAGCAGATACAAAGGCGCACACAGTATGGAAGTAAAATACGGAAGCTTAGGAAATACGGCTATTATTTAGTCTACAGCCAAAATATGGCCTCGGATAGAGCATGCTGTTTTTTGAGAAACACGGATTTATAAAAATGTGGCTGTGTGAATAGCTCCATTATTACATTAGCTCTGTATTTGGGACCTTCTAAGTACAAGGCTAATAATTACGAACATGAAGTACTGTTGTGTGAATGTCATTAAACGCACATGAGGGATAATTAAAGGCTATGGACACCTTTGCACCAAATGTTAGTTATTGTTGATTTGCTTCCTAAATAAAAAATGAGGCAACTTTCATTTAGCTGCTGTAGAGTCTGTGTAACTCCTGTCCATAGCTGGCTGTGCTGCTGTTTCGGACATCAATCTGACAGCACACTGCTCCTGGCTGTGTCGGTTCTCTACTCTCCCTTCTCTCGGTGTTAGGCTGGGTTCACACAACCTATTTTCAGGCGTAAACGAGGCGTTTTACGCCTCGAATTACGCCTGAAAACACGGCTCAAATACGTCGGCAAACATCTGCCCATTCATTTCAATGGGTTTGCCGACGTACTGTGCCGACGACCTGTAATTTTACGCGTCGCTGTCAAAAGACGGCGCGTAAAATAACAGCTTCGTCAAAGAAGTGCAGGACACTTCTTGGGACGTAATTTGAGTCGTTTTTCATTGACTTCAATGAAGAACAGCTCCAAATTACGGCCGTAATTGACGCCTCGCAAAACACGAGTACGAGCAATTACGTCTGAAATGCAGGAGGTGTTTTCTCCTGAAAACAGCTCCGTAATTTCAGCTGTAATAGTTGTTATCGTGTGCACATACCCTTAGAGTTAGCAGCAAGGAAGAGGAGGAGGTTGTACATGGCAGATCTGAGTGTGGAGAAAGCTTCCAAGTCTTCAGGGAGGGCAGATCCCACAAGCTATACTCAAGCAGAGTGTAGATAGTGAGGGGAAGGGGACTTGCTCAGGCTGTGTATTGTGTAGAGAGCACCCATTGTAGACTGGGGAAAATCAGACACTCTACAGCATCAGTGGCCATCAGCACAAGGGAGGATAGATCACTGATGGGCTGTAGAAGGGAAAATCAGTACATGAGAGATAGTGAAGTCAGCAGCATCCTGGCTTTACGGAACTCACATCCAGCAAGTATTACTGCATGGGAGGGTTTTGCAAATGAATGAATGAAGGTTGCAGCCTGAAATGTAATTTTAAACTTCGTTTTAACGCTAGGTTACCATTAACTTAAAAATGATAATACTTTAATAGGTTGTATATATGAAATGCCACCAATGACTCCTTTTCAGGAGGGTCTGAACATTGTGACTATGCCACTTTGTCCTGTTTGCTCCGTTCTGGGCAGCTGCATAGACGACTATTGACAATAATGGCAGACTGTGTGGCTGCAGGAAAAAATACAAACGGGCAAGATGGCACGACTATTTCCTGCCACTTCATTCTAGCGATTAGCAGGGCTCATAGTGGCCAAACCTCCTCCGATTGGCCATTGGTGGAATATCCTAACGATATGCTACCAATGTCTGAGATTAGACAACCTCTTTAACTATAAGGCTACATTGCGATTACCTCTGTTACTGCATATTTGTCACACTGGATGGTTTCTTATCTTCTCACCTGTGAAATATGAACTGTCTTCTTCAAACTATTTGACCGAATGCAATTGGTAATCAGATTAAACACATCCAGGCTTGACTGCAGCCAGTATTTTTGTTTTAAAATAAATCTCATTATATATTGATCCTTTCCATGACTGTTGCCACAGAGTTTTCACAAGAGCACTATGCCATGGTCAAAAGGGCTTCCGCAAGAAGTGAACTAAAATCTGCTACAGTAACAGTGCGGACAGGATTGCAAAATCATTTCTAAGGCAAGAGCTATTATCTCCAAATGTAGAAGAATTGGAATTGTTCATTCGAGTGGCAAAAACAGCTGAAGGATCTCCAAGTCATTTGCTATAGTAATCTATGGACAGAGGAGTCAAAAGTAGATGTGGATATTACAGGCCACACTATGACTGATATAAATCAGATACAGCACAGTTCCACAGTAAGAACTTCAAGTCTACATCTGAATGCCTTATATTAGCCCAATAGAGATGCTGTAGCAGAATGAAATGAGCGCCACTTTCACCCACACCTACCACTAAGAATTACTCAGCAGTGGTGGAAATGTTTGTTATTTCTGCTATATTTATGGTCAGTTTAAGAGGCCTGTTGCGTTTTGTTTTTTTTTTAACATGAATGATATGGGTGTTAGATAACTTTTTCCTTAGGTAAATGCAGTAATAATTGAATGTCTATCCTCCAGGTCCCTTTGTCTTTAGAAACCATTCAATGTAAGAAATATACATGTGAATGGGATCAAAACTTTTCTTTTTTTTTTTTACAACCATAACCCGTGAAACTCCAGAAGTGATTGCAATTGTGCCAAGTAAGGCTCCCACACGGTCACACTTACATGAGTCCAGAAAGATGATATATATATGGAGTATGGTGGTGTCCTCACAATGTATAGAGCTGCTCTACCTATTCACAAGATTAAACTCAGACGTATTTATTCATCTCTTCATACACAGATTCAGAGGCTAATCGTGAATTGGCACAGACCGGACAGACTCATTCTGGTATCTCTAGTGGAAGTTGTCCAGGAACTCCAGAAATGAGGAGAAGACAGGAAGAAGCTATGCGGAGGATAGCAGCACAGGTATGCCAGTGCCCTAATATAATAATATATAAAAATTGAAAGAGAAAACGTTAAATAATTTAACCAGTTGAAATAATAATTGGGGGCTGCAGCCTAAGGAGGACATAACCAGAATAATAATCCTACTTTTTACACCATCTCATGACAATCCTTGTAGCTTGTCTCTTTCTGTACATGAGCTGAATGTCCTCTTATTTGATGGACCAGTTATTAGGTAACCCCATCACTGTACTATCGCTTGATAGGCAGTGTATTATTTAATAACTGACCATGAAAAGAAACAAATAGAACAGCCCTAAGGATGGGTATGAAAGTGAGAAAATGAAAATTCTGATTTGGTCACTCAGAACCAATGGACTTTATTTTTTTTACTATGTCCTTCTGTTTTCTTCCCTTTAGGTGGTGGCGTATCACTACTGCCAGGCTGACAATGCATACACCTGCCTAGTGCCTGAATTTGTTCACAATGTGGCTGCTTTGTTGTGCCGTTCCCCCCAGCTAGTCGCTTACCGGGAGCAGCTACTACGTGAACCACATTTACAGAGTCTGCTTAGCCTGAGATCCTGTGTGCAAGACCCAGCTGCATCTTTTCGCAGGGGGGTCCTTGAGCCACTTGAAAACCTATACAAAGGTAAGTGACCCTTTCTTATGTTTGCTCATTTTGACCTATTAAATGGATCCAAACCCTATGTAAATAAATATACTTATATTTGCCTTATGTAAATATTTAAAGGCGCGCTAAACCTTTTATTAAAGGGGTTTACCCATCTCGGACATTATGGCTTATCCACAGGATATGGAATAAATGCTAGATAGGTGCGGATCCCAGAGGACGGGCCAGCATCTATCTCTAGAACTGGGCCACCTGACCTCCGTCCTACCTTCTCCCATAGCTTAGCAAGCTCGGCTGTTTCCGTATTCGCAGCCACCTTGTAACTCAGTGGCTGGAGCCCAGCGACAAAAGGTAGGTCAGGGGGCCCCGTTCTGGACATAATCTGTGACCCGCATCTATTAGACATTTATGGCATATCCTGTAGATATGCCATAAATGTCTGAGATGGAAATAACCCTTTAAAGGGAATGTGTTGCCAGAAAAACATGTTTTTTATTTTTAATTAAACATTTAGTGTGTAGGTGATTAAACATTGTTCTAATTTTTTTTATTTTTTTGAACGGTCTAACCTCCTACACTGTGTGTCGCCATTTTTTGAGCTAACACACAGTGTAGTAGGTTTACATACAGTAGTAAACGTACACAAACCCGAACATACATTGAAATCTCTTATCTGCTCCTGCCGCCGCGGCTCCCTCCGGCCCGTCCGCTCCGTCTGCTGCCGCTGGTCCAAGTGCACAAGTCCGGAAGCCGCGACCGGAAGTAGTAATATTACTGTCCGGCCGCGACTTCCGGTCCACAGGAAAATGGCGCCGGACGGCGGCAATTTCAAATTGGACTGTGTGGGAGCGGCGCATGCGCAGTTCCCACACAGACGGCGTACACAGAAGTGGATGGGACGGGAGCTGTTCGCAGTCCCTATGGGACTGTGGCTGCCGTATTCCATGTCTGTATGTGTCGTTAATCGACACATACAGAAATGGAACAAAAAATGGCAGCCCCCATAGGGAAGAAAAAGTGTAAAAATAAGAAAAAGTAAAACACAAACACACAAATAAATATAAACGTTTTTAATAAAGCACTAACATCTTTAACATATGAAAAAAAAATTTGTGATCACACTGTTCCTTTAAGTAGGACTTAGGAGTTTTCTCCCTTCTCCATCCACTGTAATTACACTCGGCATGCACAGCCTCCGCTTCCTTCTTCTCAGTTTGTCAGCCAACAAAATTACTGTGAATAGGGAGCAGGGGTCCCTTGTTCCAGTAATCAAAGGTCACAGTAATGAGACCCGACCCCCCCCCCACCCTCCCCACACTGGTTTAACAGTTATCACCTATCCTGTGAGTGGTGTAGAATTTGTCTGCCTCTGTATTGCACTTAACCTTTTGTTCTCCCCATGTTCCCATCCTGTTTACACTTTAGAATCTTGACAGTCCCCTTATATTACAATGTCCTGGAGCATGTCATCTGGTGTCCATCTACAAGTTTAACATTGTGGATATGGACACCACTGACCAATACTGTTAATGTGGATATGAGCATAGAGAAGCCAGACACAACCCCTGATTTGATCTATAAATTGTGCAGAGGGATTCATCAAACTGCATAGCATCTGGATGTTTCTGTCCAAGGCATAGTTACGGAAATAAAAAAAATGTGCAATTCGTGTTATTTTAATGACATTTTATTTTGACTTGCATTTAGAGAGAAAGATCCCAGATGAAGATTATATTATTCTAATAGATGGGCTGAATGAAGCAGAGTTCCACAAGCCAGACTACGGAGATACCATTGTGTCTTTTCTCAGCAAGATGATAGGAAAACTCCCCCGTTGGCTGAAGCTCATTGTTACTGTGAGGACCACTCTGCAGGTGAGTCAGACAATAGTCATTTTTTTCTGTAGTTTTTCCCACATTCTTAGAAGGATTCTGTACTCCAGTTGCAACCATTAAATTACATAACATAATTATAACTTCTTAGGACACAAGATGGGTGATAACTGATAGGGTGTAAATAGTCTGCTTTTTGCTATTTGTCCATTTCTGGTTTTCCTATGTAGATTTTTATTACGCTGTTAATACAGTCTTTTTATGGTCCACTAACAGGAAATCACCAAACTTCTTCCCTTTCACCAAATTTTTTTGGATCGACTGGAAGAAAACGAGGCCATAGATCAGGATCTTCAGGCCTACATCTTGCAACGCATCCACAGCAGCTCTGAAATCCAAAACAATATCTCACTCAATGGAAAAATGGATAACACCACATTTGGAAAACTTAGTTCCCACCTCAAGACTTTGAGCCAAGGTTCCTACCTATACCTGAAGCTTACATTTGACCTCATAGAGAAGGGCTACCTGGTACTCAAGAGCTCCAGTTACAAAGTAGTTCCTGTGTCACTGTCTGAGGTGTACCTCTTGCAGTGTAACATGAGGTTCCCCACACAATCCTCTTTTGAGAGGGCCCTTCCTCTTCTCAATGTTGCTGTGGCGTCTCTCCACCCATTGACGGATGAGCACATCTTCCAGGCCATCAATGCAGGCAGTGTGGATGGAGGTCTAGAATGGGAAGATTTTCAACAGCGTATGGAGAATCTTTCTATGTTCTTGATCAAGAGGAGGGACCTGACCCGAATGTTTGTTCATCCATCCTTCAGAGAATGGTTAATATGGAGAGAAGATGGCGAGAAAACCAAATTTCTTTGTGATCCCAGGTATTTTTCCTTTTATCTTTGAGATTTTTGACAAACATTTAAGCAGTACAATTATATGTTTACACATATGTCAGTTAGTATATACAGATGTAACGTGTGCCATTTGTAATACTAGGCTTATATCAGAAATTACCAACCTCGCTACCATGGGGGAACCCCTGAACAGATATTGCACTCCCAGGGAACCCCTATGTCTGGCTGAGTTGCATTGAAAAGTATCTTTAGCAGGTTTAAATCTATTTGCCATATCTACTGTAAAAGTGACCGGTCTTGCTGCTGCCTCTAGGGAACCCCTGACCAGGTTCCGAGTAAACTCCAATTTACTCTGGTTGGGAAACACTGGCTTAGATGCTGCGACAGCGTTAAAGGGGTTTTCCCATAATGAATATTTATCACCTATCCACAGTATAGGTGATAAATATCTGATCGGTGGGGGTAAGACAGGATTACCGTGCCATTCCTAGAAACCCAATAGAAATGGAGGGGTAGGGCACATGCTTCGGAGCAGTGGTCGAACATGACACTACCATTCCTTTCTTATGGGGCTCCCAGGAAACGACAAGGTAAGCTTGTGATCGGTGGGGGTCCCGGCAGTTGGATACCCACCGGTCAGATATTTATCACCTATCCTTTGATAGGTGATAAATAATGACTATGGGAAAAGGAAATGCATTGGGTCACACACCATAAATCACATTAAGCCGGCAGCAATACAACATCACAGTGCAGACACTAGATTTGAGAACTGGACTACTGGCTTCAGAAACTTACACTGATTTGTGCTGTTATTTTGGAGCTCTGAATATAATCTGCAAATGATATTACTGTTGAATTATATTCTAGCAGTTGTCATGAGGTGATAAGTGTACACAGTCATCTCTCTGCAGCAGTTCTATGGTTTAGATTATCACTCCAGTTATTGGGGCCATGGTGACAACCTAAGTTACAAGCTCCACTGACAAAATTGTCTTTGGTTCCATTGATGTTGAGGTCAAGGCCAAGATTGCGCGCACCCAAAATAATAAGAAATGGAATGAAAAAAACAAACTTTATTATACACTAAATATAAAACCATTATATTGGTTGGGCGCAATCTTGTACATGTGCCTTTTCCTCTCTCCTATTATGCATATTTTTTGCATGTGTTACTGCAGCACCCCATATAGATTTCTTTCATACATAGTGGTGCCCACACGTCCCCATCCTTTTCGAGGTTAAGGCCAAATCTATATGCATTGCACTGCCAGGGAGGCAATATCATGGCAGACACAATGATGCTCTGTTGTTATTTTTCCGTGGTTTTATACAAAGAGATAATCACAACAGTATTATTGTTGTTCAATGTTTAAATTGAGTATAAGAACCGCAATTCATTGTTTTAATTCTCTTCCAGCGCATTATGTAGCTAATAAGAGATGAGCAGATGATGATGATGATTAATGACTACACCAATGCAGACCTCTCTTCTTACTATGTATATAGGCACGCATACACTCAGCGGCGCCTATACATGGGTTAAGCGCAGCAGGGCACATATAAATGGCAATAATAAATGATGTTTTGATTTAGGTGAACAGCTAAGAAGTTTCCTTTTGCTATAAATGACACTTTTGCAAGCTTTACCGGAGTCATCCAGTAGGGCAGAAAACCAAGGAGAGAAGTGGAGTGTTCACTATTTTTATCTAACTCCCTGTTGTGTTAATGGTCACACCATCAACCTGGTGCCTGACTGTATGTACTGCCGTGCTGAGCCGCTGATGGATGTAACTGATAACCCTACGTGTTGTCCTCAGGAGTGGACATATCCTGCTGGCCTTCTGGTTCTCTCGTCAGGAGGGGAAGCTGAACAGGCAACAGACCATAGAGCTCGGGCATCACATTCTGAAAGCGCATATCTTTAAGGTACAGAGCGGAGGAGTTGTGGTGGGCGCCAGCGCTGCTTTGCCTATTTTTCTTATATTTACTTCAGGCGTCATTCTTTTCTTTTCTATGCACGTTTATTCTTCGAGCACAAAATTTTAAGCGTAAGCGTAACTTTTATTACAATAATTTATTTGATATAAATTATGATCCTGCTTTTTTATTAACTTTTGTTTCACTTATTCACAAGAGTAAGAAAATGTTTGTGAACCCCTTTTTATTGGCTGCATGTGGTTTTTATGCAGGAGACCTGCTATTTTTACATTGCCTTATTTTTACTAAACAAAGGATCATAATCTTGATCATTTATTTATCTAGTATAACCTCCAATTGTGAGAATGATATTTACAGATAATATATTCAGAATAGAAGGATTCACATAAATTGTCTTTCTTATAGGGATATTGTCATCTTAGACTTTGGTGGCATATCTCATAAATGTCCAATAGTTGTGAGTCCTACCACTAGGACCCACTGCTGGCCTCCGTCTTACCATGTCCCGCTGTCGCTGCTCTCTGGCCTCTTGAGTTACGACGTGATCAGGAGTTTGGAAACAACCAAGCAGGACGTGGTAAGACAGGGTTAGGGCGCCCCGTTCTAGAGATAGGTGTGGGAACCATATCTATCAGACATTTATGGCATATCCCGTGGATACCACTTTAATTAAACCTACAGTAAAGATACGATATTGTAAAAATGAAACTCCACAGAAACTGACTGGCTTTGCTTATCTGTTCATCTTCCTGGGATCAGAGTGGCTGCGATAAGTGGCTATAGCTCCACCTACTGCACAACCATGGGAAGAGGTTATGAGAACACATCGGTCTCTGTATAAAACTGTTGCAGACCCTGTAATTTATAAAATGGGGTCACAAGATAAAAGTCTGACACCCGTGTGTATCCGTGCACTGGTGACAGTCAGCTAAGAACACAGAGGGTAGAAAATATACAGCTGCTGGGATCATCTTGTTAAAGTGTACCCCCATTTATAATAAAGATCAGTCGCACAAAGTTTAAATCTCCCGTTGAGGAAGAACAGATAAAGGGCGGTCCTGTCCAAGGTATTGGGTACTAAGCTGGAAGCCTCCCTTCAAAGCTCCTTTTATAACAGGGGATTTGCAGAAGAGGCTTCTTATTTGCTATGATTTCCTTGGAAACATTATTGCGTGCTCCACCGGTAGTTTTAAACTTTCCTGATCCTTACTTAAAAAGGAAGTACTTTGTGAGTTGGAAAACTTCTTACCCATAACATAAAAACATCCAACCATTAATATTGATGGCATATCAATTAGCTAAGGCCCTGTTCACATCTGCATGGGGGGGGGGGGGAATTCCGTTGTTCTACTCTGTCAGAGGAGCAGAACAAGGGAATGCTGAATGCACTGGTTCCGTTACACAGACACCACCGGCTGCCGACGGAACCCATTGATTTTAATGGGTTCCATCGGCTATACGTCGGAGTGTCGATTGTTTTACCGGAATATTGTTTCCTGGTAACTTTTGCCGAAACTGCAATGGAGGTCCCTAACGGAGCCTCCCAACGCAAATGTGAACAGGCCCTTAGCCATCAATCTCTTGTTGGTGGGAGTTTGACTGCTGATATCCGCATTGATGCCTATAACAAAGCACTAGGTTGGAAGGGTTTTTTTTTTTTTTTGTTTGTTTTTTAAATAAGTAATTTTAGGTATTGGTTGGGACCCAGAAATCATATCTGTTTGCAAACTGTTTGGAATCAAATTTTACGTTGCTGAAGACCATGTATAACCAGTATATGGATTATTCGTACAATTATAACCCTGACCTATTACACAGGCCTTCATATTCTTATAAATCCAATTCTCTTTACACAGGGTCTTAGTAAGAAGGTCGGTGTCTCCTCATCTATTTTGCAAGCACTGTGGATTTCCTACAGCACAGATGGGCTTTCCATGGCACTAGCATCTCTAAGAAACCTCTATACTCCCAACACCAAAGTAAGCTCCAGTTAACAGCTACAGTGACTATCGCAATTGGTGGCAGGTCTCAATGCAATAATAAGAGTTCTTACGGCCATGGCTTTCCTTTATTTAAAAGATATTTCTAGAGAGCCTCGTACGGATTACTTCTACATGATGCAAATGGTGAAGAGAAAAGACCCTATCCGGGTGATGGGGAAATATTATTAATTGTGGGATGCATTTATTGACTTATTCACATAAACCGAAGATTTCAAAGTTACCTGAATTACTAGATATAAACAGTGTTGTTAATAGGCCTCATGCACACGGCCGTAATACGCCACCTATGGAAGTCTATGTGACCATACTGAACCACCGTATGCTTCAAAATGAAAAAAGTAGCATGTTCCATTAGAAGCCATATTACAGAGGCAATTTTCCCTAGAAGCATTGCTAGAATATCTCCTTAACATTTCGCTGAACGGAGGTGGCTTAGACTAAGGCCTAATGCACATGGCAGATTCCCCTGTTGATAAATGACCGTCCTTGCTGTTATTCCTAGTACTTGCTAGAATCCTTTGCACACTCTTGATTCCTGCTTGATCCTCTGAATACCTTTGTTTATACGTGATCCAAATATGATCACCAGGGCCAAAAGCTGTCATAAGAGATTTCCGCATAAAATGTATGGAAAAACTGTCCAGCTAGCTATGGGTTAAAGAGGCTCTGTCATCACATTATAAGTGCCCTATCTCCTATATAAGGAGATCGGCTCTATAATGTAGGTGACCGTAATGCTTTTTATTTAATAAAACGGTCTGTTTTCACCACTTTATTAGTGATTTTAGATTTATGCTAATGAGTTGCTTAATGCCCAAGTGGGCGTATTTTTACTTTAGACCAAGTGGGCGTTGTACAGAGGAGTGTATGACGCTGACCAATCAGTGACCAATCAGCGTCATGCACTCCTCTCCATTCATTTAGTCAGCGCATAGGGATCCTGCTAGATCCTTATGTGCTGTCTTATACTAACACATTAACAATACTGAAGTGTTCTCTGTTCGCGAGACAATGCTGGCATTATGTGAAAATATTGTACTTATGTTTTCAGCACCTGCGAGTGCTTTGTTACAAAGTTATAGGACATTGTGGTCCACTCACTATTTTGAACTTGACTTGTGATAAACTTTGTTACATTTTTCAATAAAACGAGTTAAAAAAACAAAACAATACTGAAGTGTTTAGACAGTGAATAGACATTGCACGGGATGTCTATTCACAATCTCTGCACTTCGTTACTGTTTCTATGGTAGTTACAGCAGAGCAAAGCGTAATCTCGCTGTAACCTGTCATTTATTGCGTAATCTCGCGAGATTACGCTTTGCTCTGCTGTAACTACCACAGAAACCGTAACGAAGTGCAGAGATTGTGAATAGACATCCCGTGCAATGTCTATTCACTGTCTAAACACTTCAGTATCGTTAATGTGTAAGTATAAGACAGTACATACTGATCTAAAAGGATCCCTATGCGCTGACTAAATGAATGGAAAGAAGTGTATGACGCTGATTGGTCACTGATTGGTCAGCGTCATACACTCCTCTGTACAACGCCCACTCGGTCTAAAGTAAAAACACGCCCACTTGGGCATTAAGCAACTCATTAGCATAAATCTAAAATCACTAATAAAGTGGTGAAAACAGATCGTTTTATTAAATAAAAAGCATTACTGTCACCTACATTATAGCGCCGATCTCCTTATGTAGGAGATAGGACACTTATAATGTGGTGACAGAGACTCTTTAAGCAGGCACTTCCAGTTTATTCTCTATTTGCTCATTTCAGCCTAGCTTCCTCAATGTAGTTCAATGTGTAGCCACAAAGGTTCTTCCAGTGTTAGGAACAAGAAGAAATTATTACATCTAATTGGGCAACAAGAATGGAAATTTAGGTGGGAAGATGAACCCTGGAGCCAGTTAGCGATGTGCACTTTGACTCTCCAGAGTATGTGGGCAGCTTATTAGCTTTTATTAATTTTCTCATTTATGTAATGCGCTGGTTGCTCTCTGAGTACACAGTACATGTGCTTGAATATATTCAGTAAAGCAGGACCCAATAAGGGTTTTGGATTCTCAGACAGCTCCAGGCAGCAGCCAGGTGAATATTAGTGGCCATTCCCATAAGTAATACAGTGCATTTTCACTTTGTTGTCTATTCAGTGGAGTCTTCTAATTATCGGCACTGCTGAGCCTTCTGGGTTTACAATAAATTGGATTTCAGGCAGTTCTTCATTATATTGCAGTTCTGTGCTTGAGAAGGGTGGATTATCAGACTTTCTAGATTTTAAAATGATAGATTAAAGGGATATTTTTTTTTCTTGTGACCTTTAAGTAGCACTTCATCCCTTGTGGCACTAGTTGAAAGAAAGTTTTGCTTCTTTCAGTTTGTCTTGTGTTTTGACCCACATCTTTATTCTCCTGCAGGTCAGCCGCCTTCTAATTATGGGTGGAGCCAATGTGAATTACCGCACTGAAGTGCTGAACAATGCCCCTATCCTATGTGTTCAGGCCCATCTGGGATACACGGAGATGGTAGCGCTGCTGCTAGAGTTCTCAGTCAACGTCGATGCCAGTTCGGAGAGTGGCATGACCCCTCTAGCATATGCTGCAGCCTCAGGTCATCTGACAATTGCCATGCTACTGTGTAAGAGGAGAGCTAAGGTTAGTATGAGGTTTCCAGCATATAAGGCTTCTTTTACATCAGCAGATTTCTGCCGGTAACTGAGTGCAGATAGACAATATAGTATGTCGATCGGCGCTCGTTTGGCTCCATTTACATGGAGCAATCATTATACTGTATGGGGAGTAATGAGACCAATTGCCTCCATACAGTTTCCATTATTGTCAGCAGCACATCCCCTATTTACACGGGAAGATGTACTGATAACCACGATGATTTTTACACCCGCATAAAAGATTTGTTTAGCTGATCAACAAGTGTTTCGTTCCCCCTATCAGCCCGTGTAAAATGGCCTTAAGTCTACTTTCTAAGGGCTCATGCACACATCAGTGTGCTATCAGTTTTTTTTAACAGAAAGCACTCTATTCATTTCTATGGGGCTATGCACGTATCCGATTTTGAGGTTTTGGGTGCCCGATCCGCAAAACGCAGAGCAGGTCCTATCCCTGTCAGTTTTTGTGTATCTGCCACCCCATTCTATTCAATGGTCCGTTAAAAAAACGGACCGCACACTGTAGCCATCCGTGTTTTGCAGATCCGTTTTTAAGCGGCAGTATAAAAGGACAAGGATATGTGCATGAGGCCTATGCCTAAACAGGGAAGATCCATTTTAAACTTAAAGGGACTTTTACTGTCAAAAAGGGGTATTGTTTTTAAATTCAATATTCATGGAGAGCAATTTGTTTTAAACTTTTTGCCAGTTTTTTTTAAATTCGGCAGAACTATGCAATTACAAAATATTGTCCTTTTCTAACATTGAGCACAAAGGGTTAAACCTCCTGAATGGTAGGACAGACTATTGTCAGTTTACAAGCTACTGCAAAGTAATCTCATTAGAATAGTGGGTGGCGGATTGGAATGACATATAACAGCTCTATTGTGCCCTTGATAGGCCTAGATAAGACATGTCATTGCCCCCCCTCCCCCCCCTCCCTCCCTCCCTCCCTAGGCCCTGTGGGGAAAAAAAAGCATAGAATCCGCAATGGGAGACAAATCTAGGCATTTATCCAAAAACTTTGTAGAATGGAAAAATTAAGTAGTGCGGTGCTTTGTTATATATGTTTTTGGAAAAGTTGGGTGACAACAAATAGATGTACAATCTCAATATAGTTACCATATGGGGTTGTCATTCAGCTTTCCTAGAGTGCTGAACAGCAAGTATACATAGATTTGCAGTGATATTTCCTCTTGTCTTGTATTATGGCATTATTGGGTCGATGACGTGTTCAGGACTTAAGAAAAGCAGGGTGACAAACGCAAGTGCTGACATGAGTCATAATGGTTGTCACTCAACTTTCTCAGAAAAGAATACAGCTAAGAAATGACTAAATATAATTTTAACCTGTTTGATGGAAGAACGACCCAAGACCAGACCCTAAGCTAAGACCAGATGTTCAGCTACCCAACTCTCCCCGTTCCTGCACTTTCCTTAGCTCCTAGCGTAGCGGCAGAGGTCAGAATGTGTGGAGTCCCAACGATCTTAGCTTTTTCCAGCAGTTGGCAAATATGGCCATAGATTGCAGAAATGATCATATCAGATGCAGCAGAGCTTACTATGTCAGATGCAGCAGAGCTTACTATGTCAGATGCAGCAGAGTCTAGTTTACAAGATTCAGCAAAACTTATTAAGTGTACTGTCAGATGTAATGATGATCACACACACTCATCCCTGCTACATCTGATAGTGATGTTACAGTGTTGTCAGAGCTGACTGTGTGTCCTGTTACATCGCTACTACATCTGACAGGACGCGGCAGACAGTATCACACAATCAGATTAGATTCACACAATAGGATTAGATACACAGTTCAACAGACAGTATCACAGGTGATCGGATTAGATAAACAGTTCGGCAGATAGGATTAGATACACAATTCAACAGACAGTATCACACATGATAGGATTAGATACACAGTTCAACAGACTGTTTCATATGTGATCGGATTAAATGGAGCTCAGCAGACAGTATCACAAATTATAGGATTAGATACAGTTCAGGAGACCGTATCACATGTGATTAGATTAGATACAGTTAAACTGTTGTCAGCAGATAGTAACATACGATAGGAATAGATACAACGCTCAACAGACAGTTTCACACGTGAATGGATTAGATACACAGTTCGCCAGACAGTATCACATGATAGGAGGGCTTCCTCTATTTCTATTTTTGTTTGTTTTTACATGGTAGGCTTAGATATAGAAGCTTAGCAGACTGTATCACACAGATGATTTGCTCTTCCATTCAGCGGTCGAAAATCTTGTAGGGGAGTTGTGGCTGCAAAGGGATCTGTCAGAAAGGGAGGGAGGAGAGGGACAGCCAGCGTATCGCAGGGAGGAACGAAGAATATAGTCATAGTTGACATTGGGGAAGGGCATATGTGCACTCAGGTGTACGGTGTCTACTTACCACACAGGTTTCTTTGGCTTTCCCCTCTTTAGGAGCTGTCAGTAGTCAGACTTTGTCCAGGAGCTCCTCAGCTTCTCCCTCACCAGCAGCGCCAAAACAAAGCATAGGACTTGCATGTGATGATTACACGCAGCGCCTTTGTTTTTTAAAGGGACTGATCGCGCTGCAAGTATGAAGGTCTTCCTACATCTATGATCACAGAATACTCTCCAGCTATGCTGGCAGGGCATATGTGGCCAGTATACATATGGGGGATGTGATGCTCTAATTGAGTCACCACTCCTCACTCATCCCTTGTCGAAAGTTCGGTCAGCGGGGAGATGTTAAAGGGGTTGCACAGGATTATAAAAACAGGACTGCTTTCTTCCAAAAACAGCACCACACCTGTTCATGGGTTGCGTGTGGTATTGCAGCTCAGTCCCATTCCCTTCAATGGAGCCGAGCTGCAATACCACACACAACCTGTGGTCCTGTTTTTATAATCCTGTACAACTCTGTTAAAGAGGTTCTGTCACCAGATTTTGCAGCCCCTATCTGCTATTGCAGCAGATCGGCGCTGCAATGTAGATTACAGTAACGTTTTTATTTTTTAAAAACGAGCATTTTTGGCCAAGTTACGACCATTTTTGTATTTATGCAAATGAGGCTTGCAAAAGTCCAAGTGGGTGTGTTTAAAGTAAAAGTCCAAGTGGGCGTGTATTATGTGCGTACATCGGGGCGTTTTTACTACTTTTACTAGCTGGGCGTTCTGACGAGAAGTATCATCCACTTCTCTTCAGAACGCCCAGCTTCTGGCAGTGCAGACACACAGCGTGTTCTCGAGAGATCACGCTGTGACGTCACTCACTTCCTGCCCCAGGTCCTGCATCGTGTCGGCCACATCGGCACCAGAGGCTACAGTTGATTCTGCAGCAGCATCTGCGTTTGCAGGTAAGTCGATGTAGCTACTTACCTGCAAACGCTGATGCTGCTGCAGAATCATCTGTAGCCTCTGGTGCCGATGTGTCCTCGCTCGTCCGACACGATGCAGGACCTGTGAGTGACGTCACAGCGTGATCTCTCGAGAACACGCTGTGTGTCTGTGCATTGCCAGAAGCTGGGCGTTCTGAAGAGAAGTGGATGATACTTCTCATCAGAGCGCCCAGCTAGTAAAAGTAGTAAAAACGCCCCGATGTACGCACATAATACACGCCCAGTTGTACTTTTACTTTTCAACACGCCCAGTTGTACTTTAGAAAGCCTCATTTGCAGAAATACAAAAATGGTCATAACTTGGCCAAAAATGCTCGTTTTTTAAAAATAAAAACGTTCCTGTAATCTACATTGCAGCGCCGATCTGCTGCAATAGCAGATAAGGGTTGCAAAATCTGGTGACAGAGCTTCTTTAAGTGATCCTCTCTGTCAAGCTTTCATTGCCCACAGACAGGAAGTTAAAGGAGCATGAAGTATAATTTGTAGAGTAAATGAAAAATTATATTAATAAAATGAGCCACATATAATTGTCACATTGATTGTTAATATGTAAAAAAAAAAAAAAAAAGGGACTTGTCCCTTTAAAATGTGTATGGTATAGTGGCTCTTAAATCCCCCCCCCATATAAAACTATTATCAATACCGGTCCCATATCTTTAATGAGGCAGAAGCAGTAATGAAGTGCTGCCATGAGTTAATTAGATGGTTTGCTTTATTTCTGTGTTGCTAAAATATATATGACCTATACATAAACCTCTACTGCTGGCGAGGCCAGGGTGGGAGTTGGAGAGGTTATATACAGCACAGGCGTCATCTCCCCCGCATGTCCTGCCCAAACCTGCATTTTAGTCACTTGACAGTTTATTGGCTGCCAGACAAGGTGATGAAGAGAGAAAACAGGGAAACACAGTAGTATTAGATAATGTCACGTCCCCCTACCTTACCCTTTCTCTGCTGTATCAATAGGTGGATCTCCTCGATAAGAACGGACAGTGTGCGCTCGTCCATGCTGCTCTGCGGGGCCACCTAGAGGTAGTGAAATATCTTATCCAGTGTGACTGGGCAATGGCTGGACAACAGTCTGGAGTCCTAAAGAAGAGTCAAGCCATACAGCAAGCGCTGATTGCAGCTGCCAGCATGGGGTACTCAGAGGTAAGAAGACAAAACATTGGATATTACCATGCCAGAAAGGGGTTTACATTGCTTTTTCTGCACACCCCTGGTAGATATACCAGACAATAGAAAAGCAAAGACTGCAATAATAAATCAGGCCTGAACAAGACCCATCCCGCTGCTTGTTCCTGCTGGTCATGGCGGGAGATGTGGCTGTGTATTCAGTATCAGAAGTAGACACACACGACTCATTTCCACCTCCTGAGATCCTAATAGCTGAACAATTGAAAACAAGACGGAACATTTCTTGTCCTCTATCTGCGCAAATCTATAGTGACCTCTCCTTCTGAGCTTAAAGGAACATTGTTCCTGTGAACAGATCCTTTTTTTCCTACGCTTCATGAGGTAAGAAAACATCAAGTAAATCACAGGATGTTGTTTTTTTTCCCCAGATTGTCTCCTATCTTCTGGACCTACCAGAAAAAGACGAGGAGGAGGAACAGAGAGCTCAGATTAATAGCTTTGATGGGCTGTGGGGAGAGACAGGTAAGTGATGGGAAAATAGAATTAGCCACCCCACATGGATGACCACCCTACACGACAATAGTTTGTTTACGTGTGATACCACCTCTCCGATCTCCCTCACAACCGGTTTTCTCCATCTAATTCTATGTACATCAATCAATCTCAATCTTTTGTGATTTCAGCGTTAACAGCCGCTGCAGGTCGTGGAAAGCTTGATGTTTGCCGCTTACTTCTTGAACAAGGAGCAGCTGTATCCCAACCCAACCGGAGAGGTGTTGTTCCAATATTCAGTGCTGTACGACAAGGACACTGGCAGGTAATTACACGGCTTGACTACTATGACTATTTTGTTTACTGATAAAAGTGCACAGAGAGAGATGACAGAACTATCTTTTTTTCTTTTACAGATTGTGGATTTGCTGCTTACACACGGTGCAGATGTTAACATGGCGGACAAGCAGGGTCGTACTCCATTAATGACCGCGGCATCAGAGGGGCATGTAGCCACTGTGGAGTTTCTGCTGGCACAAGGTTGGTATTCACATAGAATCATAGTAATGTTACATTGAAATCACACTGCTGGGGTTTTCCCAGGATAAACATTGATCAGTTAGGCCTCATGCACACGACTGTAGCCATGTGCACGGCCGTGATTTCCGGGTCGGCCGGCCACGGAGTGACAGCCGCGAGCCGCCCTCAAATTTCAGGTTGTGCACATGGCCATTATTTTCAATGAGCCCGGACCGCAGAACACGGCCGTAATAAGGCTTGCCCGTTCTTTCTGCGGTCCGGTCGTGTGCATGGCCCCATAGGAATAAATGGGGCCGCAATTCTCCCGTGGATTTTCGGGGGAATTGCGGCCGCAAAAGCACGTTCGTGTGCATGGGGCCTTAGATACGGCATCAGTGACTGGTCCATGGGGGGTGACTGCCGATCCCTAAATTGAAGGAGCTGCGGCGCTCTTTAAAACATAGCAGACACAGCTCTTTTTCAGAACAGTGACGCTCCTGACCTTGTGCTATGTCACAATTGTGACAACCCCATTTAATTACACAGATTAGAATTTTCTGTATAGAAAACCTGTAATCCAATACCATATGTCAATCTGGTACTTTTATACATTTTCACAGGTAATTTGAATACTTTTAAAGCAACGGTCTGGCATTCAAACATTAGAAAAAAAAACGGGAACCTGTAAAAAAAAGCAGAAAAATGTATATTTTACAATATAATTATCACATGAATTCTTCTGTCCCCCCTGATGATCAGGCCTTATTGACGTTGCATAACATTGTGATCATATGTCCATTGCTGGATGTTACATCACTATGAACACGACGTCACTGATGCCTAATCAAAGACTGGCGGTGGGGGACAGAAGAATAATTCAGGTGGTAATTATATTAACTTAATTCTCTTTGTTTTACAGAGTCCAGTTTTTTTTTAGAAAACGTCTGTATCCCCCAAAGACTATAAACAAAAAATAGAAGCACGACAACACTAGTAGCATACTGTAACATGGCAGCTGATCAATTTTGTTCATAATTTTGATTGATGATAGCCTTGGGGTTAACTTTCATTTAATTTTATATTAAACGTTTCCTGGAGATAAACAGCAGCAGAGCTCTCTGGCAGCCGCTTATCTAACCATGCTCCACTAAAATAACATGAATGGTTGTTCTTGCCAAACATACCTATGAAATGGGGAATGTCTATGGTTAAAGAGTCTCTGTCACCAGATTATAAGTGTCCTGTCTCCTACATAATGTGATTGGCGCTGTAATGTAGATAACCGCAGTGGTTTTTATTTTAAAAATGATAATTTTTGAGCAAGTTATCAGCAATTTTAGATTTATGCTAATGAGTTTCTTAATAGACAACTGGGCGTGTTTTACCTTTTGACCAAGTGGGCGTTGTACAGAGGAGAGTATGAGGCTGACCAATCAGCGTCCTACACTTCTCATTGTTCCAGACCAGCTTCTTTCACTGCACAATCACACTGTAACAATCACACTGTAACAATCACACTGTAACAATCACACTGTAACAATCACTGTGTGTGCAGTAAAAAGTAAAAACACGCCCACTTGGTCATTAAGAAACTAATTAGCATAAATCTAAAATTGCTCATAACTTGCTCAAAAATGATCGTTTTTCAAAATAAAAACCACTGTTATCTACATTACAGCGCCGATCAGATGATGCAGGAGACAGGGCACTTATCTGGAGACAGAGCCTCTTTAAGGCGACTTTGTGGACTTGCTCTTGAATTCTCTATTTTGTTACCCAAGTTTACTATTATTGTTACAAATAGTCCTATTAAGGTTTCACAGTTTCTGTAAATTTGGTGATTGAGATCTTATTAAACTAATGTATGCGAGCTCTTTGGTTAAAGGCGCATACAATAAAGCTGGCCATAGATGTGAGATGACTGTCAATTTTGCCCAATTCCTCCATAAACATTCATGCTTTGATTGGCTAAGCGTGCATACTTATATCCGAGGAGACGGGAAAAGCAGCTGCCAGAAACCACTCAATATTTAACCTGTCCAATCGATCTTTCCCCTGGAGGAAGAAGTTAAGGAACCATTGGGCAGACACCATAGACATGAGGTTTGTGAGTAAAATATCATGTCTTTGGCAAGCACAAATGTATCCCTGCTCTCATGAAATATGGAAATAAAAAGTATGCTATAAAAGAGTTTGGCTTAATGTGTTCCAATATTGACAGTTGCAGTTTAGGGAAAGGAGTCGGAGGAGGTTGTGTCAATTGATCCACTTTCTGATTTATTGTTCATCTTTTAAGGCGCTTCAATCGGTCTCATGGACAAGGAGGGATTGACAGCTCTGAGCTGGGCCTGCCTCAAAGGGCATCTTTCTGTTGTGAGGTTGTTGGTAGAAAACGGAGCTGCCACGGACCATGCTGACAAAAATGGACGCACACCGCTGGATCTTGCAGCTTTTTATGGAGATGCTGATGTGGTGAGTAAATTCTATTGCATCCATTTAAGGCTTTGTTCACATCTCGTTATGTGAAGATGTTTGCCAGGGAAACTCCCAGCGCATATGCCAAAGAGTGTACATGAGTCCACATACTTTTCTTTTTTTTTTTTAACCGCGCTTTCCTATACAGTGGGCTATCGCAAAAAAAATATTGTGCAGTATAGTTATTTTTTTTTTACATTGTGGCCAATGGGCGACGTGTGCCACTGTATATACACTGTTATACATCTGAGGAATAAGTCAAAAGGATACAAAAGCGATATTTACTAAACGAACTGTGAACAAAGCCTAACTTTCATTTAAAAAAACAAGGCGGCTGCATTCCTCTGGGGTATCAAGATTTTCATACAGGTAGGGTATTTTATTGCACTTATAATGTGGTGACAGAGCCTCTTTAAGTGCCCTGTCTCCTATATAAGGAGATGGGCGCTGTAATGTAGGTGACAGTAATGCTTTTTATTTAAAAAAACGATCTTTTTTCACAACGTTAGGAGCGATTTTGGTTTATGCGAATGAGCTTTCTTAATGCCCAAGTGGGCGTACTTTTACTTTCGACCAAGTGGGCGTTGTACAGAGGAGTGTATGGCGCTGACCAATCGGCATCATGCACTCCTCTCCATTCATTTACACAGCACTAGCGATATAGATATATCACTATGTGCAGCCTCATACACAAGCCCTAACATTACTACAGTGTCCTGATAATGAATACACATGACCATCCAGCCTGGACGTCATGTGTACTCAGAATCCTGACACTTCTGAATCTTTTCTGTGAGATTTACAGCAACGGATACGAAATCTCGTTTACCTCGTAATCTCGCGAGATTTCGTATCCGTTGCTGTAAATCTCACAGAAAAGAGTCAGAAGTGTCAGGATTCTGAGTACACATGACGTCCAGGCTGGATGGTCATGTGTATTCATTATCAGGACACTGTAGTAATGTTAGGGCTTGTGTATGAGGCTGCACATAGTGATATATCTATATCGCTAGTGCTGTGTAAATGAATGGAGAGGAGTGCATGATGCCGATTGGTCAGCGTCATGCACTCCTCTGTACAACGCCCACTTGGTCGAAAGTAAAAGTACGCCCACTTGGGCATTAAGAAAGCTCATTCGCATAAACCAAAATCGCTCCTAACGTTGTGAAAAAAAGATCGGTTTTTTAAATAAAAAGCATTACTGTCACCTACATTACAGCGCCCATCTCCTTATGTAGGAGATAGGGCACTTATGTGGTGACAGAGCCTCTTTAACTATAAAAGTTGTGCTATGGTAGGCACACCTCTACAGTATGGTGTATAGATTAGGAGTTAGTATGGCTGGCTGCCAGCCACTTCTTTCCCTCGGGGCATCAGATTCAAGCTCCAGGGAATGGAAATATTAGGAAGTATAACAAAAGATTTAGTGTTTGAGTACGGTGCCTGGCACATCTAGAAACGTTATAATAAAAAAGTGTTTCTTCATATAACGAAGACTATGCGTTTCAGGACCAGACAGGTCCCTTCATCAGGTTGTAAGAGGTAGGAGGTTTCTTAATTTAAGCCTCCAGTGTTACTAGGTGTGCCAGGCGCCGTACCCAAACTTTCATTAATTCTGTCTTTGTACCCAACTCAGCCCATGCCTCTATCATTATCAGAGTGATTAAGGATTGCCACTCTTTGTCACATAACATTAGTAAAGCTGATATTTGCCTTGTATGTCCGCAGGTGCAGTTCCTGGTGGACCACGGTGCGATGATTGAACATGTGGATTACAGCGGAATGCGCCCACTTGACAGAGCAGTGGGCTGCAGGAACACTTCTGTTGTGGTAGCTCTCCTGAAGAAAGGAGCCAAAATAGGTATGGGAAAACGTGGTGACATCCCACAGCCAGCACCCTCTCCCTGGTGGAAACACAGTTGTCCAGATGTTAAGTTTCCCATTCTGTTTAATGTCACTATACGCAGGCTTGCATGTCCTTGTCATCTTCAGCCGCGTATTGTGGATCTGTCTGAATTTAGTCCGTAGACCAGCAAAGCGGCTATTAAGTACAGCATGGAATGCATGTCGCCAGCGGTGGCCCCCAGCCCCTTTACAGTTCAGTGATTGGCCTAGCAGCATAAGGTCCCTTCCCGTTTTAGTTTCACTGCTGCTAGAATCTCTGTCCCTTGGTGTTGTACCGTCAGTCACCGGTTAGCTGCGTCCCTCTCCCCCGTCACACTGCTGCTTGTTTATTATCTGCTGCTCAGACATTAAGCTTCTGTGCTCGCTGCTTTCTCACTCCTGCTACATGGTTTGTTTTCTCTCCTCCGTCACTCCATCTGTTACTCCCCACGCTCCCTCACTCACTACTTTTGTCACAATTGCTTTTTGACACCGTCCTGTTCCTTCCCTTTATTCTCCTTGCTCCTCAATTCTTGTCTTTTTTATGCTACACCTCCTTCCTCATTTTTCTTCAATCCACCACCCTTTTCTGTGCTACAATTCTCCAATGTCCCCCGCCTATATCTCTCCTCCATCGTGTCTGTATTTCTTACAATATTGCATTGCTCTCCGTCACCTTTTTGCCCCTTCTATCTTATTCCTCTCATTTATCACGTGCCACTTTTTTCTCTCACTTCTCTCCGTCGTTTAATTTACAATTCCACCACTATTTGCTGCTTTAAGGCTGTCAGACCTTACCAAGCCGCCCAAAAGGTTAGAATTTTGCTCACAGCTTTGCGCCGCATGCATTACCAGATATTCACATTTACTAAGCACCTATTCACTGAAAGACTAATTAAGCTACTCCTTAACCTCCCAACAGAGGAGCAGCATTTAGTGCACCTACCATATGCATTGGGATATGGAAACACACAACTCCTCTCAGATATTCAGTTTGCATGCTGATTTAGGTCCCCCTAGTGGCCATAGTGTTTCTCTCTTTGGTGAGATGACACACTTACAGATATATTCATTATTATTTCTGCCAAATATGCTAAATACTCATTAATGTTAGAATCAGATAGCTTTGCTACCTGTGGTGTATCATGAATATGAAGTGAACATTTAATTACTGAAAGATGGATTGTGGATAAGAGAACATCAGTTATATGGCTTTACTTGTTTTGCAGAGATTACATGTCTTATAATCTTTCTAATATCCCATAATCCTAGAAAAATGAAAGTCAGGAGTAATTTCCTCAAGTAAATGATACATCTATTAATTACAAAAGACTTCCTACCATTGTTGTTGGATGTTAGTTGCAGTTTCCTCGGCCTTTCTTTGCTCAGTCCGCATACAAGAGGTGATCTTTGAGCGTTCCTGTATTTTGGGAGAGGATAAAAAAAATGGTCATTAGAAATATGGTCAAAAACTAAATTTTTATCCTCGCCAATGTCCACCTCTTTTGTTAACATTTGCTTGCCCCGTCTCATAATTCTTCACTCTCAGAGAAGAAGTCTCCTCAGTATATGAAGATCTCTTAGGTTTCCAACCATTGATGGCCCAGGTCCCAGTATTTTTTATCTTTGTACCATTCTACATCTAGCCCTGGTCTCTTTTGTTTCATCTGATCCTCTCTCTCTCCCATTTGTATGACTCCCAATGTTGTATCTTCTTCTTCCTCTTGATTTTTCTCCCCTCTCCTGTTTGGTTCTTCCCTTGCATTGTATTAGTTTTTTTACCCATCATGCATCCTGTACACTACAGGTCCAGCCACCTGGGCCATGGCAACGTCCAAACCAGACATCATGGTCATTCTGCTGAGTAAACTGATGGAAGAGGGAGACATGTTCTACAAGGTGAGAAGACTGGGGGAGGGTGCTGGAAGATGAGATGTGTAAGGTAAAGGTTGGTTTAAACACTACATTTTACATACGCCGGACATAAATGATCGGTGGTTTGAAAAGGGAGTTTTGAAGATCTGATGGACATTTCCATCAGGATGTTCCTGGCAGCCTTCAAGGATCACCATTGTTGCCCAGCGATGGCTAATATAAGAGCAAGGCAGCAACGGCGACTGTAAATAATGCTAAGGCAGTATTGACATTTCCCAATCGTGCCGCTGATCATGATAATTCTTATGGCGGCTCGATCTATCGAGAGGAACGGTAAACAATAGTTTTATCATTGATCTTCATTTACAATGGCGAATTATTGCTACGATTGTTCAGATGCAAATGAATCGTGACGATAGTTACCAGTGTAAATGAGTTTAGCAGATATTATTTTGTTACATGCGGATTTTACACTATGCATTGCAAGTGGTGAAAATCCGCAACAGAATTGACACGCTCATGCCCTTAATTCCACTCTCAATTTTTCCGCTACATATAAATGGGTTTTTAAAAATCTTCATTCAATGTATTGTACTGTAATTGTCACAAGTTTTCAGTGTAAAATTTGCACTAAAAAGCCGCTACAAGTGAACTAACCCAAAAGGTACTTTTATACCGGCCCATTTTGGCCAGTGTAATGAGCGCTGATCAACGAGACCGCTCATTGATCGGCACTCGTTTGCTCCTTTCATAATGAGCTAATATGCGGATGAGTGCTCGTTACTACAAGCGCTCGTCCCCATACATTTGTATCCTGTCGGCAGCGAGTCTCCGGAGATGTGCGGCCGACAAACGATAATATTTTTTACATTTAAGACTATATGAGCAGCAGATGAACGATTGGTAAATGTCAGTTGTAGCCCCCAGAGCCATCACTAGGTAACAATGACTCTACTCATCTGTAATATTTCTCCCAATGCAAATGCCTATCAGGTCCTGGCTGCATGACTTTCCAAGCCGCCAATCATTCCTTGTTGATTTAAAAAAGTCATAAGTCATAAATGGAGAGAAAAGGAAGGAAGTTGAAGCTTAATGTGGAGCAAAGATCATAATGAAGAGATGTAAATAAGGTTGTGGAGAATTATTGATATCTGGACTTTATATAGATAATGGAAACGGACACAAGGTTATCAGTAAAGAGGAGCAGGGAGAGGTGTGGTCAGAAGTTTGTCAGTGGCTAAGGAGGGGGTTGCAATATATAGAGAACATAATGTTTGTGAGATCGAATCCCTTTACTCCCTCAGAAAGGGAAAGTAAAAGAAGCTGCACAGAGATACCAGTACGCCATGAAGAAGTTTCCTCGGGAGGGCTTTGGAGAAGATCTAAAGACTTTTCGAGAACTGAAGGTGTCACTTTTACTCAACCTGTCCCGATGTCGTCGGAAGATGAATGTGAGTACTCCTCCTGTCCATGCCGTGAAACTTTTATCCTGAAGTCTATTTTGAGGAGCGGTCAAATTTCTGCATAAGTAAAATCATTCACTAAAAATACTAATTTACTACATTAGATGGAAATCCAGAAGTCGTCTACAGTCAGGAAAGACAGCCAATAGTTTACATTTGGAGTACTTAGGGAAGAACAGACATTTTGACATTCTTCTGGGTGGTCAGTGCGTCGGCTGATAAAGGTGAATTTGTCGAGGTCAAGTAATTATCCACATCAGGAAGAAGATTTAAACAAAGATTCACTAATTAAACTTAAAGAGGAATTGTGCAATTTGGTGAAGTCGGGGCCTTTTCACCTAACGTTTGAGAATCTTTTTTCAAACGTCAGTTCGTGGTTTTTTTTTCCCCCTTTTCAAACTGACCCATTAACAGATCCATTGGTTTTCAATGAGGCTTCTGTCATGGTTAAAAGTGTTTGTTCGTCTCTGGTTTACAAGTTTCCGTCAGGATCATTTCCACAGAAAAAGACAAAAGTGAAACTGTCTTAGGGTATGTTAACACAGAGTTTTTAGCAGGCAGAAAAATGTGTTTTGAGGCAAATTTTGCCCCGCCTGCACTTCTTTGCTACGTTTTTTTTTCCCGCGTTTTTTGTCAGTGGCCATTGAGCGCCGCGACCGAAAAACGTCTTATCTGCCTCCCATTGATTTCAATAGAAGGTCAGAGACAGAACCGTGGGAAGAAAGAGCATGCCGCGTTTTTTTTCCACTCGCTTGAAAAAAACGCTTATGCACCTTATTGAAATCAATAGGAGTCTATTTCTGAAATTTTTTGGCGTAGTTCCCGCCTCAAAAACCACGCCAAAAAACGTATTTTCTGTTGTGTTACTTTTTTTTGTACAATGTAAGGCTATCTTGTCTCCGTTGTGCAAGGGTACCGTAGTTTTGACGGGATGAATACCGTAGTCGACGGAACCCTTGCACAATTGGAGACAAACTGAAACCATTGGCACCGGATCCGTCACCATTGAAATCAATGGTGATGGAAACCTTTGGTTTCAGTTTGTGTCAGTCAGGGCTGCGTTCCGACGGAAAGCTCCAACAGAACGGAGCCCTGACGCAGATGTGAACGAAGCCTTACTGGTGAAATATTGATCGTGAGCAAAATATGTCTAAACCATGAAGTTAGCCCCATGTTTGTTTTATTTTCTCTTGATGTTGGTCTCATGTAACTACTAAAGCAACATATCCTTGTAGAAAGAATTGTCATAGTTTCTAACTGATGGTTCACCAAGATATTCTTCTTCCCATAGTCTCGCTCTTCTCATAGCTAGCGTTTTGGGACATGGGAAAGTCGTCACAGTATATGATCAGCGTGTGATGCAATTCTTAAATCATATACTGAGGTGCCAGTGTGTATGAATGCATACAAGAAGGTAGAAACCTCAGGGTTTACTTGTGGGTATCACAAAGGAGGCATAAACTTCTGTTAAACCAAAATATTTGTTTGGGCAACGAATAGGTTCGCACACAAATGGACACAAGGCTCTCATTACCAGATGACTTCCTTGGTAGTCTCTGAGTAGTTGACATAAGCCGCAAGTGAATTTTTTTTGTTTTGGTCCTTGTATGTATCATTGTCTGAATGCATCCATTCCTTGCTTCTCTGTATTTGTTTTGTGCTGCCCTCTCTGTGATGGTTTGTAAAGTTGTAATAATCGAAATAAGAAGAGATGAAATAAAATAATTTTTACCATAGTCTCTTTGCTTCTCTCTTTCAAATTCGACTGCTGGTTACTATTGTTTGCTCTCGTTCATATAAAAACATTGGCCTCATTTTTGATGTTGCAGGATTTTGGAATGGCAGAGGAATTTGCCACTAAGGCTCTGGAGTTGAAGCCAAAGTCATATGAGGCGTTTTATGCTCGAGCCAGAGCCAAACGGAGTAGCAGGTAAGACTGAACTGGATCCATCCTAAGCACGCTTTACTGTGTAGAAATGTACGTTCAATTCTTCTTGGCTTTTGTCTCACTAAAATCGGTTTTCCCATTTATCTTAAAGACAATTTACAGAAGCTTTGGAAGACCTGAATGAAGCAATCCAGCTCTGCCCTAACAATCGTGAAATCCAGCGGCTTCTTATGAGAGTAGAAGAGGAATGCAGGCAACTCCAGCAAGAGGAAGAAGTTCAGGAGCTCCAAGATGAACCAGAGCCAGAAGCGCAAAATGAGGACATTGATTCTACACAGGAAGACATCTACGAGGAAGAGTATCTTGAACAGGACTTAGACAATGTTCCTGTAGGATTACAGAGCGAAGGAAGACAATGTCAGGGGCTTCCAGGCATGCAAAGTCCTCCTCAGTCTCCTGCACATCGAGATTCTGCATATATGTCAGGCTCACACCAAGTATTTGACTTTAGATCAAACAGCTCTGTTGGCTCTCCTACACGGCAAGGATATCAATCTACTTCTCCATCCCTCTCTCCAACACACCAAAACTCTCACTATCGCCCTACTCCTCCCCAAACGTCCCCTGCTCATCAGAGTTCTTCCTACCGGTTTAGTCCACCTCCCATAGGTGGTCAGGTAATGGACTACCCTAGCCCACCACCTTCACCGTTACGAAGGGTCCCTCAGTATAGAGCTAGCCCTCCTAGTGAAAGCATTGGCATGTATAGACAACAATCTGGTTCACCAGTTAGGTATCAGCAAGAGCCATGCGTAAGTCAACATCCTGGAAGACCAAAGTCTCCACTGTCCAAGATATCTCAGAGGTCTTTTCAAATGTCACAGCTTCCCACTGCAGTTCCACAACCTGCACACAGATTACAGCCAGCTAAGGCACAAATTGTACGTAGCAACCAACCAAGTTCTGCAGTGCACTCTAGTGCAGTGATTCCCGGAGGTACATATGGACAGGTGGCACATGGTATGGCAAGTAAATACCAGACATCCTCTGGAGAGATGAGTCAAAGCAGATTAGTATATCAAGCCTCCCTTGGTGGTCTTATAGCTGATGGACGTCCAATGCAGCATGTGCAGGCCAGTTTGAGTGCAGGAGCTATTTGCCAGCATGGTGGCATTGCCAAGGAAGACATACCCCAGCGGCCAACTTCAGCATATCGAGGTGGCATGAGATATAACCAGACTCCTCAAATTGGCCGCAGTCAGTCTGCATCATATTATCCAGTATGCCACAACAAGCTGGATCTTGAGCGCCAGCAAAGCCAACTAGGTTCGCCAGATGTTTCCCATCTTATAAGGAGGCCCGTAAGTATTAATCCAGGAGAAATCAAGCCTCACCCACCTACTCCGAGACCACTGTTACACTCACAAAGTGTAGGACTTCGTTTTTCTCCATCTAGCAACAGTATTTCATCCTCTTCCAGCCTCTCTGCCACGTTCCGACCATCTGCATCTATACAACAAATGGAAATCCCACTTAAGCCAGCTTATGAGAGACTCTGCGATGAGCTGTCTCCTGTGTCCCCACCCCAAGGAAGTTACCCGAGTGAGCAAACACGCTCTAGGACCACACCCTTCATGGGTATAATTGACAAGACAGCACGGACTCAGCAGTATCCCCACCACCATCAGCAGAGTCGGACATGGGCTGTCTCCTCTGTTGACACTGTTCTTAGTCCCACATCTCCTGGCATCTTGCCCCAACAAGAATCCTTCAGTCCCCCTTCCTCTATCAGCAACATCGCCTTTTATAACAAAACCAACAATGCACAGAATGGGCATCTGCTTGAAGACGACTACTACGGTCCGCTGGCTAATGGCTCTCGAGGGGACATATTGGAGAGAGTCACACAGGCCTCCTCCTATCCTGATGTCAAGGTGGCCAGAACACTGCCTGTTGCACAGGCTTACCAGGACAACCTGTACAGGCAGCTGTCTCGGGACTCTCGGCAGGGCCAGACTTCGCCCATCAAACCAAAGAGACCCTTTGTGGAGTCCAATGTGTAGGACAATATACTTTTCCATCCCTGTTCCCTTATTTTCCGATACAACTCTTTTCCTTCACTATATGTATAACTCCCTAAAAAAAAAACAACTGGTAATTGAGCAACTCTTCTTAAGGTATCGGACTCTTCTCCCGGTCCCTATCTATTAGTTTTCATCTCTGACCCATCTCATTGGGTAGAGATGGTCTTTAGTACTTTAGGTTGTGCTATGTTTAGCAATGAAGTGTTTGGGTCCCCAGACTATGTTTATGGACTTTTTTTTTCTGCTTTTTCAACTGTCAAATTTAATTTGGGATTTTATATTTCAATTTTAATTCAGTAATTGCACTTAGGGTTACTAGGATATTTCTACAGTCCTGGGCCCCCCTCTAACCCTAGTTGGAGAGAGACCATGTTTTCTCCTTGTAACAATTCAGCAGGTAATGTTTTTGCGGCTTGCTTATTACCCTGCTTGTGGGAATAGGGAAACACAAATCTAAGGCCACTTGCAGCACAATAAGGATCTGGAAATCTTTTAAACAAAGGGCTCTATACATATACGCATTGTAACATTAAACATACATGTAATTGCTCCACAACAGACTTTTAAATGTATGTGTACATGTAGTATGACTTTTCATAATGATTTCAGATTCTGGCTCTTGCTTCACAAACCTCCATCTTTCACCCGTATTCAGGATGAGTCATGTCACCAGCGTGTATCTTGTGACATGTTAATTGTGACTTAACAAATCACGTGGCCATGCCTTGTTTTACTATATGTGCATTGTTCGGTCAGGGCCACACATCCCAGTTAAAGTGCAGAGCATCTGCCACCCACAAGATGGAACAGAGGCATCAGATCCCAGTCTTAGGCCACATGGTGATTTTACGTTTCACTTGAAACTCCAGGGGATCCGGATCTTACGTCCATAATACGGACAGTAAAAACGCGTCTGTGATACAGCCATCTAAATGCTAGGACAGTGTACCCCCAGCCATAGCATAAAATAACCTAGTCAGACCACATGATTTGCTAAATCACAAAATGTAGTCGGTCACAACAACACAATGGTGTATATACTAAATTTAGGACATTACCTGAATTACCCCCCTAAAAATTCAGATTTCGAGTGACTGCTATTTCAGTGCCTTCAGCAGAAGATCGACAATGAGGGGAATATAATAAAAACGTTACGCTAGTTTTCTGGTGTTAAAAAGTCACAAATTTTAGCGCACGTCATATTTGTCTTTCTGACTTCACTTCTCTCATCACTTTCCGAAAATGGCAAGAAAAGGGGGTGGATTTAGCAGAGCCTCCCACAGATTTACCCTAACTTACGCCAGAAACTGGCATAAGTTATGGCTCAAATCTACACCTACTTATAGCAGGCGTAGATATGCATTCTGTGTTGTACAGACATCCAAAGACGCACAAAATGTATTAAGGTGTGCACCACTTTAGTGCATTTTCCCCCGGCGTAGATTACTTTTTAGACTGGCATTTGAAATTTCACAAATTTAGATGTGACCTGTAATGTACAGTCAGTGCATCATCATATCATAGTGGTGAGCACAAGTGCAGTTACAAATCTCCATTTATGCAAAAGACAATCTGATGTTCGTCCTGGGCTACAATGAGACGTTGAATTTAAGATTGCGCACACGTGTTTTTCTTCGGACTGCATGTCGATCGTTAAAATCAATCTGTTGTGTTACACAGTCTCTATGTAGCCCAGGCCTTACTTTGACTTCTAGACCTGGACTAAAATAGGTTTTTTAAAGACAGAGGTTTGTGAATCAAAATAGCGGACTTCCCAGCAGCTCGATGTCCTAGGACAGGGAAACGTGGCCTAGACAGGCAGATGGAGTGGATTGTTTCAATGATAATGTAGACATATGAGTTTTTTTCAGCCCAGACCTGATGCATAAAACGAAGGATTGAAAGAGCAACATGCAGCCATTTTCATGAAGCAGACACATCATGGTTTTCTGCTTGCAAGCAGCAACGTTCTCAGGTGTCTAGTTACCTTTCCACTGACAGCAGCCGGTTGTCCTTACCTGTAATGAGAGGCCTAACAAGAAGGGCTTATGTGTTCTGAGGCATCTTTACTGCAGGGCCACGTCTAAACGACACTTTCTACCAGAATGAAGATCTAATAATTAAACCATTTTCTTGTACGGGGGAACAAAAAGGGAACAAATTAGTAAAAGGGGAAAACAAAAGAGCTTGTTTTCTGTTGTTACAGGAAATAAATCTTAATTTAATTGTATGTAAAAACGGGAATGCACCAGAACCTTGTTATAAGTATTCCTAAACTATTTCCACCCCAAACCTAAACAATTTTGCTATATTGTTGCAGCAGACTTTTTTTTACAAAAGTGATAATAGCCATATTGATAACACTCGGATTTACTAATAAATGTTAGTAAAGTGCCCGATAGTTGTGCGGCCTACCTCTGGAATGCTCAACTATGAGGAGAATTGGGTCCACCTCTCCATTAAAATATGGAGACTGGCGGTAGGGAAGCAACCGTTGGGAACGCAGTTTGGTTGCCAAAGGCAACTATACATATGCACAAAGCTGCTTCTGCATCTCCTGCCAGCGTTTGTAAATATCACTTTCAGTGTACACAAAGCGTATTCACGGCAGGAATGCTGCCCGAAAACCCGCACCACACGATGGTGCGGTTTTTCAGGTGTAAATTCCGCTACGTAAGTTAACGCACATACTTACCCCATCCCTCCTCTGACGTCCGCTCCGGCCTCCCTGGATGACGTTGCAACGTCATCCAGGGAGACCGGACTGGAGAAGCAGGGAATTTGGGTAAGTATAGCTTTTATTTTTATTTTTCTTACTTCAGATTTTTACAGTGGAATTACTGTGATTCCGCTGTAAATATCGCAGCACACACACCACTTGGCTGCGGGTTTAAGCACCCCATTGAATTCAATGGGAAAACCCTCAACAGAAGAGCTGCGCATGAAGAAACTGTACCGCAGGTCAATTTTTGTGCGGTTTTTCTCTGCAGCATTTTTCTGCAGTGTGGGAATGTGATTTGTGTAAATCTCACCCGCACTGCTGCTACTGTAATACGCTGTGGATTTTCCGCAATCGATCTGTTGCGAAAAATCTGCAGTGTTTACGCTGTGTGTGTTCATATCTTAGAGGCTTATTCAGACCAGTATGTCCATGTTGCGTACGTCTGCGTTTTGAGGGTCTATATGTATTTAAATGAAAACACAGAAGGCTCACTTTTTCCCAGGATCTCCTAGCAACAGATTAGTCAGAAAACAAACCACACATGGATGGTGACCGTGTGCTGTCCATTTTTTTTGCATCCCTATTGACTTGAATAGGATGCAAAACAGAAACAATGTAATGCATTGGCCCGTGTGGAAAAAACGGACGTGTGAAATACACTCGTCTAAATTGGCTCAGTCTTTTAGGAACAATTATCATTCAGATCGGAATGATTAGAAGCATTAACTACATAAATGATAAGAAGTGCTTATTGTTGACTAAATAAATTGTTAATGACGAAAAATTTGGAGCATTCTTCAAGTCTTAAGGCCTTATTACACTGACCAATATTCGGGCAAACGAGCGTTCATCATTGTACTGTGTAAACAGGGCAACGTTCAGCCAATGAACAAGTAAACGCAGGTTCATCGGCTAATCTGCAAGTTTACGCGGCCAATAAAATGTTTGCTAGTCGGCAGCACCGGAGATGTGCTGCTCACATGATGGAAATGTACGGGGGCGAGCAATCGTAGTAACAATGAGCTCGTCCCCATAGATAACCGATCACTGCTCCTTATGAAAGGAGCAAACGAGCGCCAATCCACGAGATGTCTTGTTTGGCGCTCGTTTTTATATCCTATATCGGGCCATGTAATAGGACCACTAGGCTGGGTTCACACTGTGCTTTTTTGTTACGTTTCCAAACGCAGCCTGCAGCAACGCATCTGAAAAAAACGTATGCTTTTTTAAATGTTTTAGCTGTGATGTTGGTTTTGAATTTAATGTTTATAGGCCACAGCTGAAACACTGAAAAACGCATGCATATTTTTAGATGCATTTCTTTAGGCCGTGTTTGAAAACGCAACAAAAGCGCAACAGTGAAAGGAATGACATTGGGGATTGTTTGCTTTTAAATTGGCCACCTTTAAAAAAAGAGTAGATCCCTTATCAAACCTTTACCGGTGAACAGTGTCATCCTTTTCGTGGATTCAGAAATCCGTTTGTGATTCATCGGCCATTACAATGCATTAGCAAATTGTTTATTAAGATCTCCAAAAGAATTTCACATGCAACAAATCAAAGATTCTCCCACTGCTTTGTATGGAATAGCCAATCTCCAATTCCATATTATTTTTATAGACTCTTCTATAGAGGCAAACATCAGGCCTCATGTATTAGGCTGGGTTCACACGACCTATTTTCAGACGTAAACGAGGCGTATTATGGCTCGTTTTACGTCTGAAAATAGGGCTACAATACGTCGGCAAACATCTGCCCATTCATTTGAATGGGTTTGCCGACGTACTGTGCAGACGACCTGTTATTTACGCGTCGTCGTTTGACAGCTGTCAAACGACGACGCGTAAAAATACAGCCTCGTCAAAAGAAGTGCAGGACACTTCTTTGGACGTTTTTGGAGCTGTTTTCTCATAGACTCCAATGAAAACAGCTCCAAAAACGGACGGAAAAAACGCAGCGAAAAATGCAGCGAAAAACGCGAGTTGCTCAAAAAACGTCTGAAAAGCAGGGGCTGTTTTCCCTTGAAAACAGCTCTGGATTTTCAGACGTTTTTGGTCACTACGTGTGCACATACCCTTAAGGGAAGAAGTGTTCTCCCTGTCCAGTGACATTAATGCATGAGGCCCATTGTGTAAATGTTAGCAGAGCTTCACACGTTGTGGGTTTCATGCCAAAATCTACCTCCCATTCACTTCAATGGAAAATCTGCGTGTTAGTGCAGACGTTGGTTTTTTTTTGTGACGCAGGTTTTAAATCTGCTGAGAAAATGTTCACAAGTGGCATGTCACTTTAATCCAGTGGATTTCCACACATGGATTAGCCCCAGATCCTCAGCACATCAAAATGAAAATCTGTGTCTGATTTTTCTGGCAAAAAACAAGTTTAGGTTAAGTTTTAGCAGCCACCTTTCCACAGTCGTTATCAGGAAAAATTGTCCTTTTCTGAGTAACGTTTGCTTCTCAAACTGCTGAAAACAAAAGGAAACGCTTTCGTTTCCCACTGCAAAAAAATAAATGGGTGCATTCCCTGATACATACAAATTATAGACTGCATATTAATTACAATGTAATTACTTTTTCCGTTCTCTTTAAATAAATAGGTGAGGGGGAGGGTGACCTGTGAGTGCAGCTTTTATTTAGCACATATTCTTACGTGGTGTTACTGCATGTATTTCTATGTCCGCACTATGCTATTGGCTAGTGTAGGCCCTTCATATTTAGTAAATGAAGCCCTCAGAGTTCACAGTTCAGGGATTTTCATGGTTGTGGCAGGGTCCTTATTTCTTTCTTTTTGCAATTCCCTCAGTATATTACTGAATTCAGAAGTGCATCGGCTTCTGCTTGCGACACCCATGCTGCCAGTGGGCATGGTTTACTAGAAGAAGAATGAGTTGCTTTTGCTGTGTACACATAGGCACATGGCACTCCACACAAGGTCCATGACACAATGTTTGTTTTACTTCTAATTCTCCCAGGCTCCACCATCCCCAATGCTCCTCCACCCTTTGCTCTTCCTCTCTGCACACCCCTCTTGCCTTCTCCTCCATGCTGCGGCTGTATTGCACACATTAGAAAAACTGAAGGAACCTTGTGAGGGGTGTGGGGCGTCCTTCCCATGGCCTTCTTAACCCCAAGTCAGAAGGACTCTTCTCTGTACAGTGTATTTATTCAATGCATGGTCTGTTCTCTTTAACAATATATGGAACACAACCATTGTTTAATATATATATGTATATAAAATACATATATGTATATTGTGCAGTGCTCAGGTCACAGGCTTTTTTGCATTTCTAAGGTTTTACTTCTTTTAAGATTTTTTTTTCTTTTGTCTGTTTTAGTTTTCTTTTATGCAGTGACCCCTACTTTCCCTCCCAGACTCTGGAGGGGGAGCGCTGATTTGAGCACTGGACTTGTAAATAAGAATAGAATGGGGAAAAAAGCGAAGGAAAAAAAACAACTTTTTTGTTATATTTTATATCCGTTTATTTGTTGATCAGCCCCCTTTGCTTCCAGGATGTCCTGCAATGCAGCGCAGAGCGGTCACTGATGGCAAAGGAGGTGGGAGGTGCACAAACCGTGCTGGGTATAGAAATACCCACTTCATCCTCCCCTCAACACTCCTGTTTTTTTTTTCTTTTTCAGTTACACTGTATTTGCTTGCTCTGTTTTTTCTTGTCTGTACATGTGAGATGTGAGATAGATGTGAAAAGTCTTTCCTCCCCTCCCCCCAAATTCACCTTCTCTATACAGACTTTAATTGTAAATTTAACGAGAAAACTGTATGAGACAAAGAGAAAATGTACTTATTTATAAATGGTTAATTACACATGAAAACAAGCTATGTGCGTCTGTCATGATTGTCAGTAAATGGTACCTGAGCATGCGTCCCGTCACATGGTTTCAAATACTTGCAAGAAGACTTGAACATACCTTCATACGGTGAGAACGGACGTCAGGAACGGTTTGCTGTCTTCACTTCTTGGCAGCTGAGGAGAGAACACCTACAGGATACTAGACCCTTACTTTTATGCCAAGTGAGTGATCATTTATTTATTTTTTTTTAATAGAAAACACGAATTATAGTTGTTTTTTTTATCATTTAAGATAATGGTCACAAAAACACGACCGCAGCAAAGTGTGGATGAGATTTACAGATCATGATTATATAACATCTGGACGCTGATGTCTTAGAACAGTGAGAAAACAATGTCAACAGCTAGAAAGCACAGTCTTTGTAGGCCCCAGCCCTATGATATGACAGGTATTGAAATTGTGTTAGTCTATAAAGTATGTGATTTGTGTAGAGTTTAGTTTGTGCTTCAGAACTGCACCTACTAATTAAACTGGGGTTAGGAAGCTGCAGCCATTTTTAGTCTAAGGAGAACAGTCTATGGACAAGTCACGGAATCTATGTGCAAGTGGGCTGACACTTTTCTCCTTTCCATACCGAACAGATAAAAACAAGGGGACATATAAACACAAAAACACCGAAAAAAGGCCATACTTACAAATGGACACAGACAGGTCAGAAACGCTGATGGAGGAGAGTGAACAGGTGCATTAAATAATAATAGCCACTCCCACTAGTCTTGATTGGAGTGGTGTGTGGTGCATGGGATGTGTAGTAAAAAATAATAAATGAATAGTGTATGTACAAGTGATAATAATATAAGTGAAATATAGGGGGCAGTAATGGGTAAAGTGCCTAAATGAAAATAAATGAATAAGGGGGGTGCAAGTGTGTGAAACATGGAGGGATAGTGTGTAAGTCATGAGGCGCAATGTATATAGCCAGGTAAAAGCCTATTTGTGATGCCTTGATAATGCATAGAGCGGGCTACCCTGCTTGCTATGCCAAACGACAACACACCATGCTCTCCTTTCCATACCGGTCATGTCTTTGGTGAGCTTGGCATACACATTAGATGATTGTTGATAGATCCTGCCTATTTTGATGGGATTCAGCAACAATCTAATACTGACTGTCACCTGACACCTGTTGTCAGAGGTAATGGGGGTCACACAGGTTGGATTTTATCCATCCGATCCTTTAATGCACTGGTAGATAAGTGATGAAAGGTCATGGATTGCAACCACTTCCTTTCCTAATAACAGAACATGAATACTTAGCCATCTTTCTCATGACTACACATTGTTGGCTGGTCTGTCTGCCAAGAGCTATATTGTGTATAGCCCGCTTTACTTCCTGTGTGGCCTTCATTAGTACACAAGTCCCCGGACCTCTACATGCATGCACTAGGATTTACACTGTAAACACTATCTTAATAATATATGGCACGTTAAATGTTAACAAAAACCTGGTGACACTCTTTCCATAATATAATCATACAGCACAAGGAAAGTTGTGATTTCAACCAAATGTAAATATATTTAGTTTTCTTACACGTGTCTGCCCAAAGATTTATGTTTGTTGTCTACCCTGAAAATGATCCCTATTGAAACCTTTTCAGCCACTTCAACTTATGTATTGGGGAACTACAGTTATCAGCAATTTATAAGGCTCTGTACACACTGATATCATGATGGATTGTAACGCCTATAATTGAGTAATAATAGATCCATCAGGTTTACACCCTTTTACTAAAAAAGGGCTAGTAGACTTTGTTGTTCTGCCTGTCAGGGACAATGGAAACCTGACGGAACTGAGCCGTGACGACCAGATCCTGACATACTGATATTGTCCTTTACAAGTGAGAAGCATTTGGCTGATAGAGAGCAGCGATGGGTAACATGGCAAAATCTAAATCCTCGTGGCTACTCTTTAGGTGCGGTCCGTGCATTCTGTAGAGGAGGAAGTGAGACTGGTGTGCAGGATGTCGGCACGTCTTCTCCCAGCACCCAGAAAGCCACTGCTCCCATATTACACAGATATGCCTCGCTTGTAAAGGAAGCAACTTTAGTAATAGATTTGGGGAATTGCGGATACAGCAATTTCTTAATATACAAGCGTGGACCATTGCCATAAAAGCCGCTTTATAACTCACATTGTGCATTAAAAGAAGAACTTCCCGATTCAACCTGCTTTGTAAATATATATATAAATATATATAAATATATATATATATAATTCATTGATCTAAAAACATGATCTGAGCTCATGACCCCATTCCATAATGGGCCTTCTGATTTCACCTTTACATTACAGTGAATTAGGCAGGTAGAAGTAATAACATCAATGCGTTCACAGCACAGGTCATTTATTATCACAGAAATCCAGTGTACATATTTGGCACAAATATTTAAGACAAAGAAAATAACTCACCGGTCCAACAGGGACTGCTAAATATTCATTAACTATCCACTTGACTGTAACAGTTAGTTGGACTCACAATATTGACCCTGTAAGAGTACAATGGTCTCCTAAATGTCTTGTCCTGAAATGACTTTCCAATGTAACGTTTATTATTAACTGCAGAGCCTCACAGGTATATACAGTGATAAAGAGTATATCTACTGTAGGTGAAGGAGGTGACATCTGGCATAACCCTACTAAATAAGTGGCGGTCCCTTTGGTGCATCCGTATGAATATCCCAATTACCACTGTTTATGGTCGTAAAGTACAACAGTTATTGGCCTGTATCTTCAGTGAAATGACTTATGTTATAAATTAAGACTTTGAACATTTTGGAGGAGACCAGCGCTATCTCCACCTTCCTGTACGTTTCAGTTAACTTGGTCAGACCCCGTGAAATAATTACAGATTGTACATACGCTGAGGGTCCATCACTTTCCCTAGGAGAGGTAGTGGCTCTACATAATCACATGTATATTTTGTAGCGCTGCTTTGGCTGGATAATGCATTCCATTTTGATTTCACATATCTCCCTTGACCAATAACAAAACATTTTGGTGTTTGTACACATTTACTGGGTTGAAATGCTCACCCACATTGAGCCTCATACACACTTTGATGATGTGCTGCAGCATTCAACATAACATCTAAAATAAATTGTAACCCCAACAAAACATGCAGTCACTTGGCAAATAATAAATTATGTCCAGCTTGTAAATTTCATTTTTTTGGCACAACAAAACCATCCCCAGAGTCTGTTTCTTCAGATTAATTAAAATCTCATCCCTTCTGGACACTCATCCATTGGCCCACATTTACGAAGACTGGTGTAGTTGGAGTGATTTGCACCAAATTTATTTAAAAGTGCAAACCACTTACTAAATTTGGAGCATTTTGAAGAACATAAAAACTAGCCACATGCGAGCTACAATGTTTTTGGAACTCGGGAGTTACAGAAACTGCGTAGCGCTGTGGTATGCTGTTTTTGTAACTCCCATTTACTTCAATGGGAGTTACGGAAACAGAATAGCTTAGCGAGCTCGGCTGTTTCCGTACTCCCAACCATCTTGGCAGACAGTGGCTGGGGAGCAGGACAAGGTAAGACAGCGGTCCCCATTCTAGAGATAGATGCGGATCGGACATTTGTGGATATGCCATAAATGTCCGGGATGAGTATACTCCTTTAATAAATGTGGCCTTAACTAAGGCTCATTAGAAACCGCTCCCACTTTTCTCTTCACTTTTGCAGTTTGGCGACGGACGAGAAAAGTTGCAACTTTGTCGCACGATTTGCAACTTTCTTTTTTGGTGCAGTTTACACTTAGTAAATCTGGACCATAATGTATCACATGGAAACAGATGAGAAGCACGTGACCGGAGGAGGGTATAATAATAAATAACACCAGTGTTCATACCATGAGAAGTTAGGGAGTGTGGCGGAGCCGAAGGCCATAAGAGAAGTATAAAATGACATCTTTATATTTCTCTTACTGGGAAAATGGAGGACAGATCCCAAAAATAATCATCAAGAAAACAATGTGAACCAGCCTGGGGCTTGTGTTTATGCTGCAGGGGCCTATGTTTTCTTTGCCTTGCTGGCCCAAATGCCTGTACTAATCTACAAAATCGTATGTTCATGTAGGGCGATGACACAGAAGCGTGCTTTTTTTTTTTTTTAAATGCTGAACCTTGAAAGCCTTAGTAGAGCAGAGCTAAAGAAATGCTGCTTACACTGAGGCGAGAAAAAGTTACATGAAAAAGCATTTACAAAGAGCAGCACTTTACCCCCTCCCATCACTGTTTTGCTGTGTGGCAGCTCTCTAGTGATGAGTGCAGTATCACAGACCTGTGACAATTAAAGCGCTAGCATGTCATGACCTGGAGGGAGGTTGTCTTTTTTTGAGCCTCTCCATACTCCACATGAGAAATGTAGAAACTGTGCTAACCTTAGATGGAGCCGCCAAAACAGCAAGTATCACAAATTACAATCACAAGCGCTGCAGACTGATCGCTCTCAAACTATGGTTCTGTTGGACTCTCCCCTTGTGTCAGAGTTTTGAAGTCAATGGATAGAGCCTGTTCCTCTGGCAATGGGGGTCGCCTCCACTCATCTCGTGTAAGGATATAGCCTATTACCAATCCAAATAGCACAAGAAGCAATCCCAGTGAGTTTGCGAGGATACCTTCTGCTGGTAGCTTGGAGTAGTCGTCTCTGTAGAGAATAGAAATGCAAAGCTTTAAGTACCATTTGACACCAACATTATATTTATACAATGCCCATTGCAAAAAATAAGACTAATATCCAGAGCTGCATTCACCATTCGGCTGGTTTTTACTTGTCATCCCATGATGCAGAACGAAATGTTTTGCCTACATTAAATTGCATTACAGTACCAATTTTAAAGATGACACTTTCCAGAAAGAAAAATAACCAAAAAAAATCTGTGCATACAAGGAGTCTGCCGTTTTTTCACATTCCTCACTACTTGTTGAAATCTGCATTCTATACACTCACCCATACAGTAATAGTTCTTTTATTGTGGCATCCAGTGAAAAATTAAAGGGAATGTGTCGCTAGAGATTTTTTTATTTTTTTTTAGTTAAACAGTATATAAATGATTACACATTGTTTATTTTTTTTCACGAGTCAGGAAATATTATAAATTAGATTCTAATTTATAACATTTCCCTGTGCTGGTCACTAGAGGGAGCAATTCCCAAAATTGCAGCATTGGCATGTGGTAAAGCAACCACATTGCTTTATGCTGCAAAATTTGAGAAGACACACTCGCTCTAACGTCCTCAAACAATCCCCCCTCCTTTATCCTGGCTAGTGCCAGGAGAAAGGAGGGGATTGAATGTTCAAACCTCCTACACTGTGTGCCGCCATTTTTTGAGCTAATACACAGTGTAGTAGAGAAACAAGGGGAGACCCCTAGTGGTTGGCAGGGATATATAATCAACAAAAACTAATATGCCTGAGCACAAAGGTCCTAATTTCCCAACAACTATTTTGATTGTATCAATTCAAATATAAATGTTTTGCATTTTAATTTCACTTGTATCTGTAACCGTGTTCCCCTACGCTCTGTAAAGGGACTGTGTATGGCCCACAAGCCAGAAAGGGTAACTCACCTTGGGTTCTATCTAATAGTGTAGTACCGTTTTCACTGCCCCATGATCTCTTATTTAGGGACCTTTTGCCCTTATACCTTCATAGCGTGCATTGTAACCTGCAATGCGACTTCTCTTTATAGTAAAGGGCTTTATTCAGCCTTTCTTCTACTGGGTCATATGATGCGTTTGTGGACAGGGAATGGAAGGCAGACTCTCTTGCTCTTGAGCTCCACCCCTAAAAATCCTCAAGCCACATACCAGTATTGGCTCCCAGGCAGCCCATGATAGACTATTCTCCTTTAGTGGCGCTGCTGACATAACGTCATGACCTAAGCGCATTGGTGCCCGCCTAGCTGTGATGAAAGGGGATTTCCCCTCTACTGATTGGATATTACATAGGGGTGTGTAGGTGAGCCGTTCACTGTTGCTACACACGTTACTATGGTGGTCCATCTGACGGCAGTTTAAAAGAACACCGCCAGCAATGGTTTTCTAGGTCAGAAGAAGCACTATTTTCAGCACGAAACGGGCAGTAACCTGCCACGCGATCTGCTATGTCCTCCTTGAACGCTTTTAATTTTCCGCTGGATGCCACAATAAAAGATTAGGCCCTGTTCACACAGAGTTTTTTGACGAGTTTTTTTGGGCAGAAACCACGCAAAAAACCTCCTCAAAAACCGCCTGAAAATGCCTCCCATTGATTTCAATGGGAGGCAGACGATTTTTTTTACCACGAGTAAAAAAAACTCGTCGTGGTAAAAAGAAGCAACATGACCCATCTTGAGGCGGTTTCCGCCTCCAAAACCCCATTTCAATGAGTCAGAAAGAGGAAAAAAAAACCTCGACGAGTGTTTTGACGAGTTTTTGTCAAACCACTGTGCAAAAACCTACTGGAGCAGTTTTTGCAGGAGGAAGCTGTATGAGTGTGTTGTTTTTTCACATTCCTCCTGCAAAAAACTCTGTGTGAACACAGCCGTATGAGTGTGTCGTTTTTTCACATTCCTCACTACTTGTTGTACACGATTTTGTTTCTACCTTTAGTTAATGAGCACCACCCAAAGTAATTATAAGAACTCCTGTTCCGAATTTCTTGCACATCTGTTCCCTGCCTCAGAAATCGACTAGTAGTGCCAACTTCTTTCTACTGTGCCCAGAATGTGGATTTCAGCTCTGAAGCATGCATAATTTTAAATGCTGCTTGAAGGAGGCTCTGACAAAAATTCCTCCATATATGGTCCAGTGGTAATGATGTAATTAATAGTAATTATTTTTTTATGGTCGCTAATGTGTTCTCCTAGCCCACCCTAAAATTTCAGTATGGACTCCACTTTCTCTATAAAAAAAAAATGTAACCCCTTTAATCTTTAAAGCTTGCATAACCTCTTTAAAGAGGCTCTGTCACCAGATTTTGCAGCCCCTATCTGCTATTGCAGCAGATAGGCGCTGCAATGTAGATTACAGTAACGTTTTTATTTTTAAAAAACGAGCATTTTTGGCCAAGTTATGACCATTTTCGTATTTATGCAAATGAGGCTTGCAAAAGTACAACTGGGCGTGTTGAAAAGTAAAAGTACAACTGGGCGTGTATTATGTGCGTACATCGGGGCGTGTTTACTACTTTTACTAGCTGGGCGTTGTGTATAGAAGTGTCATCCACTTCTCTTCACAACGCCCAGCTTCTGGCAGTGCAGCCACAGCCGTGTTCTCCAGAGATCACGCTGTGACGTCACTCACAGGTCCTGCATCGTGTCGGCACCAGAGGCTACAGATGATTCTGCAGCAGCATCGGCGTTTGCAGGTAAGTCGATGTAGCTACTTACCTGCAAATGCTGATGCTGCTGCAGAATCAACTGTAGCCTCTGGTGCCGACCCGATGCAGGACCTGTGAGTGACGTCACAGATCTGCACTGCCAGAAGCTGGGCGTTCTGAAGGGAAGTGGATGATACTTCTCATCAGAACGGCCAGCTAGTAAAAGTAGTAAACACGCCCCGATGTACGCACATAATACACGCCCAGTTGTACTTTTACTTTTCAACACGCCCAGTTGTACTTTTGCAAGCCTCATTTGCATAAATACGAAAATGGTCATAACTTGGCCAAAAATGCTAGTTTTTTAAAAATAAAAACGTTACTGTAAGCTACATTGCAGCGCCTATCTGCTGCAATAGCAGATAGGGGTTGCAAAATCTGGTGACAGAGCCTCTTTAAGTGTTTATGCATTGGTCATCTTGATTGTGACAGGTTATTTCCTCAGGAAATCCTTAAAACCTGACCCGTTGGGGGTATTTGAGGACTAGTGTTAAGTAACGCTGATTTAAAGCTTGCAACCTGTGCCATCACAAGATAGTAAATTTAGGCATGACTTTACCTCTGTCAGCTATACAGATAACACTATAGATACTCACGGTAATGCGAACAGCATTTTCTCTGTGAGGCCCAGCAAGCATGTGGCAATGGTGCTCACCAGTAGACTTAAACCCAGGAACACATGTAATGGCTTAAAGCGACTTCTGTATGTAAAAGCCACACCAGGCACAAAGAACATAAGGAAGCCAAGGATCCACTGTCAAGAGAAGAATAAAAAGTTTTATTGCTCTCCGTAAGAGAAACAAAATAGCAGTTGTGCAGATGTGAATGAAGCCAAAAAGGTATCATATCTGTGTTGGAGGCTTCATGAGGGGCCTCTGTCGCAGAGCCAGCTGAGATTACAGGAGACAGCAGCATGCTGCTCTATTGTCTCGGGTAAAACAACGCAACCTATTAGTCAATGGGTTCCATCAGCAGCCAGTGGTGTCAATCATGCAATTGAACAGTTCCTTCCGTTATTTACTTTTTCTGCTCTTCAGAGCAGAACAACAGCAAAGCCCAACGCAGCTGTGAACACAGCCTTAGACCTCATGCACACGAACGTAAAAAAACCCGTAATTACAGGCCCATAGACTTCTATTGGCCACGGGTACCATCCCGTATGCTTATGGGAAGGTGCCCGTGCCCGTGCCCTTGAGAAATATAGACCATGTCCTATTTCACTATTTGTTGTCCTTGGTTGAATTTGAACCCAGGACCCCAGCGCTGCAAGGCAATAGTGCTAACCACTGAGCCACTGTGCTGCAGCTTGAAGTGATGTGCCCAGGGAAGCCTTTCACATCACTGCCCATAAATGGACATTGATGTCAGGGACTTTCAACTACGGAGTCCCCGGCCAAATCGTCGCAAGCGCTCTTCAGGGACGCCTGTCCTGGGAAATATATACACACGTGTGCGCGCACGCACGCACGCACGCACGCACGCACGCACATAAATACACGCATACATACACCCATATATAAGGGCAGCACAGTGGCTCAGTGGTTAGCACTGTTGCCTTGCAGCGCTGGGGTCCTGGGTTCAAATCTAACCAAGGACAACATCTGCATGGAGTTTGTATGTTCTCCCTGTGTTTGCGTGGGTTTCCACCGGGTACTCCGGTTTCCTCCCACACCCCAAAAACATTCCAATAGGGAACACACACACACACACACACACACACATATAGAGATATACATATAGACGAACACATATAGATTCATATACACACAGACACATACATAGACACCCACAGACACAGACACCCATATACATCCATATACAGACACATAGATTCATACACACACAGAGACACACATAGATTCATACAGAGACACACACACACATATAGATTCATACACACAGACACACATCCATATACACAGACACACATATAGATACAGACACACATACATAGACACCCATATACAGAGACACAGACACACATACATACACAGATAGAGACACATACACACATATAGATTCATACACATACATAGACACCCATATACAGACACACATATAGATTCATACACACATAGATTCATACAGAGACACACACACACATATAGATTCATACACACAGACACACATACATAGACACCCATATACAGAGACACAGACACACATACATACACAGATAGAGACACATACACACATATAGATTCATACACATAGATTCACACAGACACACATATAGATTCATATACACACAGACACAGACATGCACGCACGCACGCACGCTGAATACTACAAGAGAGGATCTGAGAGCTCTTGGTGGTCCCCAACGGACTGCTAGAAGACGCTTCTCTACTCCTCCTGAATAAGATTACTGTTACAGACAAGGCTTTCCTAATCTTTACTGCAACAATTGCTTAAAGAGGCTCCGTCACCACATTATAAGTGCCCTATCTCCTACATAATGTGATCGGCGCTGTAATGTAGATCACAGCAGTGTTTTTTTATTTCGAAAAACTAACAATTTTGATGAAGTTATGACCTATTTTAGATTTATGCTAATTACTTTTTTAATAGACAACTGGGCGTGTTTTTACTTTACAACGCCCACTTGTTCAAAAAGAGAAGTGTATGACGCTGACCAATCAGCGTCGTACCCTTCTCTCCATTCATGTACTGTAAGATCATGATGTGCTTTCATTATGTGCCATCAAAATTGATTGTTTTTCTAAATAAAAACCACTGCTGTGATCTACATTACAGCGCCGATCACATTATGTAAGCGATAGGGCACTTATAATGTGGTGACAGATCCTCTTTAAACATTAAGGGTCCTTTTACACCGGCCAATTATCTGGCAAACAAGCTTTCACAGAACGGGGCAACAATCTGCCGATGAACCATCAGTTGATTGTATAGTTTTAAATGGCCAAAATATTATTGTTGTCGGCAGCACATCTCCCTGTGTAGATGTGCTGCCGACATGATAGAAATCTACGGGGACGATTGCTCCCTTCACAAGGAGCAAGTATGCAGACGAGCAAACGAACGCCGATCAACGAGTTGGCTCATTGTACCGGCCAAGATGGGCCGGTGTATAAGGACGTTAACTCCAGTAAAAATAAATAAAATTAATATAAAAGTTAGAGAAGTCAGAGGTGATAGACAACAGCTCTATATGATGGAGGTGGAGGGTGTACAGGATGGTAAGCAGCATCTCACCTGTAGAATGTAGAAGGTGAATGTGGTAATGCCTAACCAGCTGTGCAGACTGTACATGTCCGGAATGTTTTTCTTCTTGTGGAACTGGAACACTGCAATGATTCCTGTGTAAAAATAAAGTTTGGTTAAGGCACCACACTGGGTGAAATACTTCTAGCAGATCTCTTGGTGTAAGATTCTCAACAGACACCTTTCCCACAGAAATTTGGGGAAAAGAACTAAAGTTTATAATGGGAGGTACACTGTAATCTATCACAACTTTTCTGCCATATGAAGGATGGGATCAATGGCAACTAAACAGCCTAAACCCCCCCCCCCAGACACACACATTTATATAGAAACACATCTGCTCTGTGGTAACTAGAGTCTCTACATTAGATCAACTTCTTATGGAAAGCCCAGGATACTGCGAGAGGCCATATACAGAACTCCTGTGTATATGTAAGGACTAGGAGACCTGTGAGTAAAGTGCCTTCTTTACTGGCCATGTGGCTGTCACAGGAAAGAGCTATTAAAGCCTGCCACAGTTTGTAGAGAGCTTCATTAGCCACCCCAAGCCTCAGTCTCCTAGGCGCTTTGCAGTAGAGACCTCTGGGTGGATACAGGTGCCTATTCAGCCTGGTTTCTGTTGAGACCTTTAATAGACTATATTGCAAACAAGCTTCTCTTAGTAAGTGCCACAACACAGTAAAAGTTAGCCATAACTGGAAGTACACCCTAAGGTGGAGGCAACTTTAAATTAAATATATCAAGGGCTATCTACTGCTGTTCTCACCCTTATTCTTAAAGTGACCTCTTGTAGTATCCTCAAAACAACCAGGACCCGTATCACACAGGACGCCACCACACAATGTCCAACCTACCTACAAGAGAGATGATCAGTGCCAGAATATGCAATGAGCCATGGAGGATCTTGGTTGCCCTTTTGGTTTCCTGTCTAAACACCCGAAACACCAGCAGCGCTATGGAAATAATGCAAACCAACAGGCATCATACAACAGGACATAGACTCTGACCAGGCAATATCAGGCCACAGACTTATTATTATAATAACCTGAGAGAGCACAACGTGTATAAGGAGGTCGGAGAGTGAACCACTCACTATGAGCTATTTCACAAAACAATTACAGACAACATGGTGCCTGCATAAGAGATGATAGAGTGAGGGTAGAGTGTATACAAAGTATTATGGGGGGTTATTTAACCCAATAACTGCGGGAGAGGAGAGAAGTGAATTTGTTATGTATATGTAGAACGTGGGATTCTACTGCATGTTGCATTTCCATATGCTGCTTATTTGAGACTTGATGGCTTATTCGCATTTGTTCTAGTTAGTTTACCACCTTGTGGGTGAGGGATTGTAAAACCATGTTCATACTTAATGCAAGATCAATAAAAGATCTAATGTGTCCTGTCTGCTCAATATCGCTAAACACCAGTCCAATGCACGAAAATCGACACAACCAGACAGTTTTTGGGCCACACTATGGGTGCACGCTGTCCTTTTACTTGTACCTAGCCCATCAGATCCTATAACAGGGGTGAGCTTGTGGGCGCATGTGGTATATGTTTATCTCATGCTCTGTTCATGTGCTGCCTGTTATTGGTTTGAATTAATTTTCTTAATAGAACGAGAAGGGCCTGCGAGAAACAGAACATGCACATTATGTAGTTGGCATATTCTATTTCATCCCCAAATTATGCCCCCTCATCGGATCAGCACTTTAAAAAGCACCCACTGGTCTGTCTCTATTGAAAGGGGTTTTTAATTGTTATTTATTCAAGTAGGAAATTATAAAGTTTTCTAATATGTATTAAAAATAATAATGGTATCGCCAAAAGATTAGTCTTGTGTAATGCCTCAATGAGATAACTAAATAGGACTAAACATGTTAACACTGTCCAGGTATCCGACAGGTGAATAGTTGTTTATTGAGGAGCAGAATAAAGTATTTTCACTTGAGACCTATTTAGCTAGGCCATGGATGTCATGTAACCCCGTTGCTAACTGAATGCCAGGGGGTCACACATTATATTTATAAGAAGATTGTATGATTTTATAAAGACAAAACAGAAAGCCCCTTCAAGGCAGCAGATATTGTAATTTAAAGAGATCTCTCATAGTGACAGATGCAGCAAACAGTTAAGAAATCACATTACAAACACTGAACTTTACACTTCAGTCACTAATGTGTTTACAGGACACTCTCCAAATATCTAAATGTCTGAACAGAGAACCACTAAGCTCCTATAATGATCGTTATTTACTGTACTTACCATCACCACACAAGAAAACCAGTCCCAGCACCATGCAAAGGGGATGGACGTTAAATTGTTCAGGTCCGTCCCAGGAAAACCCTCCTCTGTACTGGGAGAGCCAAGCTCCTGTAACTGCTAGTGCCGCCACCCCCAGGATCTGAGATGCAGCTACCAAGTATGGCATCAAGCCGGTGTTTTCGCGGGCAAGAGAGTCATCCATGATGGAGATGAGTGGAGCTCAATACTCGCTAGGGAAAAAAAAAAAAGAAAAACGTTACACAGTGAAATAAAAGCCCATTGTCATCTCATAAATCGTTCGGTAAAGCAAACCAGTGCCACTATTTTTACTAACCCCAATACACAAACCATATGAGATATTGCTGGACTGCTAAAAAGTTCAAATCTAAGAACTTCCATAAACATTCACAGGAAACAATCCAAAAAGTGGATTTCTAGGCCCTTTGGATGCTGTAATATATGTGAGCACTGTATTTGGTGAGAACAATTTGGTATGAAAGAAACATCCATTGATAAGGGAAATTGCTTAAGAGGTGAAGTAGACTGATGCCATAGACCTAGTGACAGCCAGTATAATGCATGTTACAGTGTACTAGGCAGCTACTAAGGCATACTGTCATCACCTATAGTCCTGTAGATGCACTGCTCCTATACTGCAGGTGATGCTCTGGTAATATCATTACACTGTTGTACATGGTGTGTCTGTCACTGATAAGGTTAATTGAGAAGAGCAAGGAGATGACGCAGGTAGTGCAGGGCCAGGGGACATCACGTCTGTCAGCCGAGAGTACCATCCGTGTGTGTGGGATAAACTCATTACATTTTCCCTCTATTGCATTTCCATTTATTAAGATACAGGCCAGACGAGAGGTGGCAGTGCCCTGGGGCAGCAATGAATATTCACCATTAAAAGACCAGGCTCCACTATAGGTAGAGATGGAAGGTTTTATTTAGTGTTTTTCAGTAAATATGACTCATGATCCCGGGAGAGATGCACAGCTCTCCATTATCACTGCACCGGCTGCTGTTTCATGGGAGCGTCCACAGAATAAAAGAACTGTGGGACACCATGCACCAGACGACAAAATCAAAAGTTACACAGCAAAATCAAAACATACATCACTGCATATATCGTGTAAACCAACAGAGCTCTATCCTAAATAAGAGCAGGACATGATCAGGATAGGTTCTCAGGCTCTGGATGCAAACAAGAAGGCTTACATTCACTGACAACAAGCAGAAAACCAAGGACTGAAACAAAACCTAACACAGAGTCGTGTAATGAATCATTGTTGTAAGTTTTCAAAATCCTGTAGACTTTAGGAGCCAGTTAGACCAGTCCCGAAACTTATTTGACTTTATTATTGATGTCTATATTGCAGGGAGACTAGAAATAAAGATAAATAAATAAAATAAAAAACACTCCAAAGACACCAATAGATTTCTAGACACATTGGGGAATATTGATCACGGCAACCAATCAGGTGTCTGCTTGGATTTTCCTAAGGCCTTCTGCAAATAAAAGGTGGAATTAATTGGTTGCTATGGGCAACTACTACACTTCTCCTTTGCTGTAGTTTTGATACATTTCTCCCATTGGCTGCCTGCCTCCTGGGATTTGATCTTCACCTGAAGGGATACAATTCCAGCCTCACTATATAATGACAAGGTTTCGGATGGCCGGGTCTGCCAGAGACCATTTTACTCTGGCTAAGAGAGGAAGATCCTAAGCAAGAGTTCCGCATCCATCATGTCCATATTCTCTAATTCTAATAGGACCTCCAGAAAGGTCTTCAGGAGATGGACACACTTCTATAAAACTGGATCCTGTCCAGCCAGACAGACTGTAGATTTCCCTCCACTCAACACTCTTCTTCTCTGGGTAAGATTTTTCTTGTGCACATATACACAGCTGCAGTACCACTACATCATGTAGCATCAATCATACCCAGCCCGAAACAGTCTAAAGAGAGAGAACTGGCAAAAAGTAGTGCACAGGTTCATTTCTTATCGTTAAACCAACAATAGGGAGAATGGGGTCTATTTTTGGAGATCTGAACCCACACGAGTAATTCTGAGCCTCAAACCTCGGCACTTCAACCCATAACTCACAACCCCAAGATCAGCGGTCATGGACAAGACACGATCTCCACAATAGTCTGGCTGCGTCACACCCCATATCCACCGGACACCCCTGATCTATGCTCCACAATCTACCTATAGCCTCCTGGATGTCAGAGTAATGCTATCTAGTACCCAAATCTGTTCCCCCCAGACTGTGCAGATCTATACATTGGGTCCCTGATGAGAGAATAGACAGAGTAGAGATCTCACTGTATATATGACAGTACTATAATAGAGAGAGATCTCACTGTATGACAGTACTATATAATAAAGAGGGAGAGAGACACAGAGGAGAGATCTCACTGGATATATGACAGTACTATAATAGGGAGAGGTCTCACTGGATATATGACAGTACTATAATAGGGAGAGGTCTCACTGTATATATGACAGTACTATAATAGAGAGAGGTCCCACTGTATATATGACAGTACTATATAATAAAGAGTGAGAGAGACAGAGGAGAGATCTCACTGTATATATGAGTACTATAATAAAGAGAGCGATAGAAAGGAGAGAGAGAAAGAAAGATCTCACTGTATATATGACAGTACTATAATAAAGAGAGAGAGAGGAGAAAGACTGGAGAGCGAGAGAGACAGAGGTCTCACTGTATTATAGTACTGTTATATATACAGTGAGATCTCCCTCGCCTCTGTCGCTATCTCTTTATTATAGTACAGAGAGAGAGAGAGATCTCACTGTATATATGATCGTACTATAATAAAAGCACCATACCAGGCTGGCACAAACAGTCTATATAGCGGAGGAAAGATAAACGTAAACACACACACAATGACACAACCACCATGTCACTACCTGCAGCCTCTGACGTCGTCACCAGGAGCCGCGGTGTCTCTGCTCAGTCCCTGTGCCCATCTGTCTATGGAGCACCTGTACCAGTCCCGCTGCCCATGTCACACCAGGCTTTCCTATTTCCGGGCTGTCGCTGGTAGGAGGATCCTCCGGCTCCAGTGCTGAGTATACTGGGGTGTGACCGGTATATACCCGGAGTGTGCACGGTGTCATTACCAGTCTCTGCCACTGACCTGCTATTCTACTTGTTGACATTTTGCTCTGCATGAAATTTTCATAAAACTATTGATGGGAAAAAAAACAAAAAACACACCACAACCCCCTCCAGCTGCACCTAGAAACGCGACTATTTAGTAAAGCCTGGCATTTCAGGGCAGCGTGAGGTGTTCTTTTTTGGCCCACTCCTGACCTGAAAAGAAGTCTAAGACCTTATGTACATGGTCATATTTTGGACACACATTATAAAGCCTTGTAAATACCGCGTTCACATGTGTCGGATAACAAATCCGATGACAATTCGCATCCCATGCATGTGAATGTGTTTCCACAACCCTGTTCACATGCTGCAGGAACATTTCAGCATGGATTGTTGTTTGCAATGGTAAAAATAGTCGAGGTAATAAGTTGCATGCTACTTATTCTGCAAAGGAATTGCAATGGTGACATGTGAACAAAGTCTAATACAGCGCCTACTGCTAGTGAGTGCGCCTACAATGTTATACAGCGGTTAGATGCCGTACTATGGTGGGTTTCGCCTCATGAAGCCAGCACACATTGTCCCCAGCCAGTAATCTAGACCCGTAGGGCTTCTGTATGCCATAGATATTAGATAGGTGGGGGTCCAAATCTCGGCACCCCCACCAATCAGCTGTTTGGAGGGGGCGCAGCAATCAAGCGTTTCAGTCCCGTACTTGCACACGCCGTTACTTTCGTAGTGTCTGTGCAAGGCATTTCAGCGCGGTCTTGCATAACCCCTGTAAAGGCTATAGACACCTTACAACTATTTATTCATTGCTCCAATACATCCAAAATGAAGTAACTATAGTAATCAAGACTATCTGCAATCTCCTATTGTTTGTGAAAACAGCTCCTATGTAGACCTATGAGTGAGTCTCCATGGTTACAGACGACAAACAAACCCTGTGTAGTCTGATCCTGCAGTCATACTGAATGTATGTTAAGGAACAGGGACAGATGGAAGAGAATATGACTGCAGAATTAAACTACACAGGGTTTGTTTATAACAACTCATACTATTGAAACTAACATCACAAAATATAGTATAAAAAAAAAAACCCGAAAAATGGTTGAGTCTCACTAAATTGTAAAGGCCCATTTACACGGGCTGAGAAATTGGTCAAACAATTGTTCCTAAAGACCCTCGTTCCAGATTATTGGCCCGTGTAAACATGGCAACGATCGGCCGACAAACAATCACATTTTTTATACGGCATAAGATATAACCGGTGTCAGCTGCACATCTCCCCACGTAAACAAATCTACCCGAGTAAACCCAGCTTAACACTGCAAATATAACACAGACTCGAATGGAAAATCCTGCTCTATATTATCTAACCTAACGACTAGAATAGTGCATTTTATTATGCCCCAGGCAGCGGAGCGCAGGGACATCTGGTTGACAAATTCCTTAGACAAAGAAGTCATGTGCACAGATCTATACAGTAATGCCGTATGCAGATGGCGCAGTCTCAGGTATAGCTCTTATTTACGAGTCAATATGTGGATGATGAAGCAGTAGTCCTCCCCTATAGACAATAACAGGTACGTTCTACAGCAAATATTCTCGTATAGAAGAGTTTCTCCTGTGTATGACCATTGCTTACGCTATGGTGACCTTTGTACACAGCGAGGAAATTCTGATCCGTGGATTGTGGCAGAGTAAATAATGATGAATAAATAATTAGCTTCAATGTCATTTTCATTAAATTATCAATATTTGCCCCACAGTGACAAGTATTTTATGCCATCACTACGGCACTGGTGGACTAGGAATCCACCACATAAAGATGGCATATTGCACAGAACAACATGGAAGATGTGCCCCTTGCCCAGATATCCATTGATTGTTCCTACAGTAGCTGCTAGGTGACAGTACAGGGAATATACTGCTATAAACCACTGGATCCAGTATGAAAGAAAGATCCCGGGAAAGACAGTGGAAACCCCACCAGATATTAATGTCTCCTACTCTCTATTAAAAATAAATAAATATTGGAGATTATATGGTTGTAATACACTAAGAAAAATTTTTGGATTATAGAGAGATGAGCGGCGCTATATAGACACTGCTTATCTCTTCCCGCAGAAGGTGCCACAAAGCACTTTTAGGGTGGATTCACACACAACAGATTTAATTGCAGAAATTTCTGCCACTGAAAACCAGTTCCATTCATCTTCTGCAGCAGGTGCGTGGATCTCTGCAAGTTACATTGAAATGAATGCAACAGATTTTCAGTCTCAGAAAGTTAATGCAACAAAATCTGCGGCATGTGACTGCACCCTTAGGGCGTTCCTTCTTCTGCAAGATTGGCTGACATGTTTCTCTCATTAAAAAAAAAAATGTTCTTCAGCAACTGTAGTGTATATTATATAGTACTGTGCCCTGCTGCAGACCTTTTTTTTTTTAATAGGATAAAGTTGTTTAATTTTAATCAATAGCAGACAGAATGACATTACTGCTGTAGCCGAGACGTGTATTGTAAGGTCTGTCAATATTTTTATAATTAACAGTAGGGCAGACATTATCTTTTATATTATAGGTTATTAATCCAACACGGGGCATTGCATATCCAATAATACAGTAATAGTAAAAGTTTGCTGTTGTCATTTCTTTAAGAGTCCCAAGCCTGTACTTCTTATTTTACATAGTCTGCCTTGCGAATCACAGCCTGAATATATTGGGGACATTGCTTAGCAGCCTACGCTGTCAGGCCCGACCTCCATGATCCTGTAGAGACCCTGCTGTGTCACCCACATTACTAGAATACATATAGATGCACACCACAACACCAGAGAGGGGGAGATAGCTGCAGGTCCCCAGTGCTGGGGCAGGTATTTCTCTGAAGTTTTCTTGTTTTGTTTATTTTTTTAACGCTTGCTTTGAGGGGATGATCAATAGGACACAAAGCGACTGTCCGATCAGAAAGTTACTATAGACAGAATGCCTTATCCTTTCTCTCAGAAGACTGCTAAGTCTCCTGCACGATTCCAATGGCAATACAGGGAAAGCGCTTGTCGGAGACTGTACGGATGCCTGTAATTAAACGTCAGCAGTGTTTGTGTCAACGGAGCGAGCGGCACAGCTGGTGACGTCACTTACAAGCATCCGTCCGCCCACTCCATGCCAACAGCATCTAGAAGAGGAGCCTCGGGGGAGACAGAGGTGAGACCTGTACTATTAATTTTTTTAACCCCCACCAACGCTTTTTGTTGGGGTTAAAAAAACACTGCAGAAGGGCAGACTGGAAAATCAGGGGGACTGGAAAATCGCTTTCACTCCATACTCATGGTGGCAGAGCGATACCATACAATACCATAATAAAGGCCAATAGATCTTAGCTATTGTCTAGTTGACTATATTACATACTTCCTTAGAAAAAAAATACTAAATCTTTCAGGAGTGACGTACCATATATGTCCAACCGGAGCAGCTGTACAAGGGCCCTTCAGGCAAGGGGGACCACTGCTAACAAATAGTGGTTCCTTCTCTCCATTTAGTAACTAAGAGAGCAGTTGGAAACCCACCAACCAATACACTATTCTTGCAGAGGGGCCCTCTATTTTAGGCCCTGCTACTGAGATATCACAAGTTTGTCTGGTAGGCAGCTGTGACATTGCACGTCTTTGTCAGGTAAGCTGCTGTGACATCACAACTATGGATCATTTACGTAATTGTTGCGACATCACAGCTGTTTCAGTCAAGCAAGCTATAGTGATATCACAAATGAGTTTTTAGACAGGTGACATCACAAAATGTTATCACTTAGGTAGGTTGCAGTGACATCACAACCAGTTTTAGTCAGGTAAGATACTATGATATCATATGAGTGTTTAAGCCAAGAAAGCAGTTGTGACATCACAATTGTAATTCCGCCAGGTAACTCAGGGTTAGATATACCATATCACACGTACCATCAAATTATAAGTTGGAAATAAAGGAGCCTATATCCTGTTCTTGCACAAGGAGCTTTGTTTGTGACTGACCCTAAAACCTTAATTCCTCTAGTATAAAAATATGCTTTAGCTGACGAATATAAATATGTTCTTCCAGTGACAGCCATTATAGCTATACATCAACCTGTAGAATTTCTCCAATAAATATCTCCTACATTCAATGGTACGTCTGACACAATATGACTAGTGACTACCATTGTTTACTCCAGGCCAATATTATCCAGACATTCCGCACCGCCTAATAAGCAGCAGCACCAGGCCTTAGAAGTGCTCCATAACAGGTGGATCCCGCGTGTCAGCGACCCAATGTCACCAAAGCCGTCAGTACCGCTGACCTGACAGTTCTGGTTTCAGCGCAAGATACAGCTTTTATGTATCCAGGATACTTAGAAGCTGTATCTCAAAAAGTTTTAATAAAAACCAAATTCAAAAGTTGCTTTACACACTATAATAAATGTTATTTATTTATTGTTTAATAAAACAAAGTGTTCAAACGGTTTACATAGCTTTTAGGCCTAGTTCACACGGAGTATTTTGCAGGCAGAAAAAATCTGCTCAAAATTCCTTCAGGAATTTTGAGGCATATTTTGACCTGCCTCCTCTTTTTTGCCATGGCTTTCACTGCGTTTTTCGCCTTTGAGGACCGTGGGCAAAAAAATGCAGCGAGAAACACTTTTTCTGCCTCCCATTGATTTCATTGGGATGTCAGAGGCAGAACCACGGCAAGAAAGGACAAGCCGCTTTGGGGCAGTTTTTTGGCGTGGCTTATCTCCCGAGATCAAAAGGATCAGGCATAGAAATTCAACATGCCAGATCCCTCATTTCCCTGACATTATCTGTCAGGGGGGGGGGGGGAAAGGGGGAGAATCGGGAGGGCCCCCATACAGTGGCGTAACTACCGCTATAGCAGCCGTAGCGGCTGCTACGGGGCCTGCAACATAAAGGGGCGAATGCCACCCGCCGGCATATGCCCCCCCCCATGGCTGGAGGCTCCGCTAGCAGTCGCTATGGCTGCTACGCCACTGAAGGGGTTGTTCCTACAAAAGACATGTATCCCCTATCCACAGGATAAGGGATACATGTGGGATCGCTGGGACGCCCAGCGATAAGGAGAACAGGGAACCGAAAGTCCCCCGAAGTTCTCCATGACAGACCTCGGACTTCCGGGGTCTGTCTGCAGCTCCATAGAAATGACTTACGCACCGGTCGCGCTTATGCGCATGCGTGACCAGCGCACCCTTTCATTTTTATTGAACTGCGCAGACGCCGGAAGTCCGAGGTTAGTCATGGAGAACTTGGGGGTCTTTCGGTCCCCCATTCTCCTTATCGCTGCCAGCGATCACACATGTATCCCCTATCCTGTGGACAGGGGACATCTCTTTTGTAGGACAAACTATAGGCCGTTTTTTTTTTTGGGGGGGGGGGGGGTCTGTATGGTGTTATCTACAGGGGGGGGTCTGTATGGCGTTATCTACAGGGGGGTGTCAGTATGGCGTTATCTACAGGGGGGCAGTATGGCGTTATCTACAGGGGGAATTGGGGCTGTAAGACGTTATCTACAGCAGGCTGTGTATGGTGCTATCTATAGGGGGGCACTGTGTGGTGGAATCTATAGGGAGGCACTATCTACAAGGGGGGGGTTGTGTGATACCCAGTGGGGGGGGGGGAGGGTTGTGTGATACCCAGTGGAGGGGGGACCCCAGTCAAAAGTTTGCTATGGGGCCCAGTCTTTCCTAGTTACGCCCCTGCCCCCATATACATAAGATGGCTGGCCTGTCTCGCTGAAATCGGCAGGTTTGGATGACATTAATCTAATGTGTATTGGGGCCTTTAGGGTCATGCCTGATAAATGTTGTAAGAGGTTATACAATGGCAACAGATAAAAGGCTGAGTCGTGTTCATAATATGCATCTCATGGTGAACCAGCCGCAAATTTAAGGCTTCGTTCACATCTGTGCCAGTGTCCCGTTCCGACTTTCCGTTGAAATCAATCGTGATGGAAACGAAAAGCTATTGTTTCTGTCTGCGTCCGTCAAGGCTCCGTTCTGACAGAAAGCTCAGACGGAACCCTAGCGCAGATGTGAACAAAGCCTAATTTGAGCAGTTTTGTTTGTTTTTTTTAGTCTTATACAACCCCTTTAAATCACACACAGTAAAATAATAAAAGTAGAACCCTTATAGCACTAGTCACACAAACCTGTCCAAAATATTTGGAGCACAATTTTCTCTCCCTTGTGTAGCTTATAGAGCTAATAGAGATAGACCAGGAAAGACTTTTTAAGGTGTTAGTATGAACAGAATGACGGCGTCTTACCAATCTCCTCCCTTCTGTATACTGACACCTGAAGCGTGCTCCACCCTACACCCCAGCACGATCAGAGGAGTGATGACATAACAGCTCCACCCAGCTGTTATTGCACGCAGCTCTGCAGGTACAAGAGCCTGAGCCACACCAACCTGTACCAGCAGACTTTACATAAGACATACCCCTGCAATACAACAAGTTTCCATTCACTGACTACTGAGCTGTTGACTACATCATATTTCTGTTTATTGCATACTTCTTAACATTAGGGAAGATCTTTTGCATAATAAAAGCAGCAGAGTTGCCCATAGAAACCAATTTTTATAGAGGCTCTTTGTGAAATGAACCTAAGTACTTTGGGCAACTGCGCTTCTTTTCCTTTGGACTTTTTTTCATAAATTTTTTTTTTTTTAGGATTTGTCCTCCATGAGAGAAGTTCGCTTCATGTTGCAACGTTCCCTAACTGCAAGAGAAAACTTCTGGCAGATGTTGGGAGAGGGGGTCACCATTTCACTTTTTTTCCCTCCGACATAAAAATCTGTAGAAGCACCCCTTGGAACGTGCAGTAAATCCCATAATGCTGTTCTTTAGGGCAGAGCATCAGATACAGCGTACGTCTCCTAAACAGACAGGTGTGGCTGCCTCGATCAATAAGGGGTGAACCTGCACATTTAGCCTTTGAGCTCTGCATATGGTAGAGCTACACTCAAAGATCTCCATCTATAAAAGTGTATGTACAACAGAAGAACTCCACGCAGAGCATCTCATTAACATAACTCCCAATAGATCCATCAGAAAAGAGAAGATCTAAGTAACATTTATTTAAATAAAACATAATCCCTGTATAATGGACAGTAGTGCTTCTTCCTAATATACTTGTGTGTTTCAACTCATCATTTTTAATCTCTCTGCTTGCGATCAGTGAATAAGAACATTAAGACAGGGGCACAGCTCATTACAAGAGAACACTTTTAATGTGTCATGGACCTGTGTCAGTTTAGGACAGGTTTTCAGCCTCGGTGTAAACAATGAACGTTTACACTCTATGGCCGCATGTGAAATGGTGAGGAATTCAAACAAAATACATAACATTTTATTATACAACGAATAAGATTTACATAAGAATGGAAAATCCATTTAATTAGAAATACTCAGTGGTTGTGTAATCTTGTCTTTGTATTACAGAACAAGTGATGTAGTTGGTGAAGAGATCATATAATCACCCTGTGCACACAGTTCATCATGTGGTTATATTCCAGATCAGTGGCCAACAGACTAATCTTGTTACAGGAAGCAAGCTTGGCGCCGCCAGTGGTAAAGATAGATGTGTGGGGGTAGGACGATGGCTCAGGGGGTAGCACTGTTGCTTTGCAGCACTGGGGTTTGGGGTTTGAATGTAGCCAAGGCCAAAATCTGCATGAAGTTTGTGAGTTCTCCCCAGCAGTCAGCTGCAATCTATGGGGGAACCTGGCAAGCATTAGAAATTAAACAGCGCCCGTTGAAAATCATTGGGCTGTCCATGTAACGCATGGACATGCCGGGTCCTCCAGAGCACAAGATGCTCTTTGAGCCTCTCTTTGCTCGAGCTAATAGAGGAGTATCCTGGACGGTAGACCCCCCATTTGCTAAGTAAAAACCCCTCGAAATAGAGTGATTGTCACAAATACTTATTTTGGGAAGATGTATTGTTTTAGCTGCAATCATCATCATGCCCAAGAAACAGCGTAACAAAAGGCAGATACATACAACTTTATCAGAACATTCATGTATATTATTCACCAGTTTCAAATACCTGTATTGTCTTTTCTGTGTATTGTGCGTCATGCTGAATAAGGGAAGCAAAACGAATGCCTGGTTTATCCATGACCGGGGAATTGCACTGTGAAGAGAACCAATTATTAGAAGGTTATTAAATCTACACGTTACTAAAAGCAGCTCACAACACTTAGGTATATACACCTTTACAACCACTTTTTTGCACCAACTCACCGAAAATAAAATGAAGCAACTTTGCCTATAGTTCTCAGTACAAATCTACTGTTTTGTGTCTACAGATCTGTGTGATGCCATGGTTACAGACTACAAACAAACCCTGTGTTGTCTGATCCTGCAGTCAAACTCCCTTTTCATCTGCCCCTACTTCCTGCTAGTATACATTCGGTAGGTTAGGAAGAAGGAGGTGGCATATGAAGGAGTATGACTGCATGTGAATATCCTGGATATACAGGAATTTTATACATTATTCTCCCCACTGCCCCCTCCTGCATTATACTAGGTCACTGCCAGTGCTACTGGACACAGTTATAAAGTAGCTTGTTCGGCCAACAGATATATCTCCCAACTCCCTCATAAAACATACACGCTTGAATTGGCTAAGTATGTAAGTTTATTTCAATACAGAGAGGGTGGTAAGCTACTGCCAGAAGAGACTGCATGTCTCCGGATGCAACAAAGGGATTGAGGTGACCTCCAACATGCCCAATCCTTGTGTGTCGTGAACGCAGATGCAGGTGGGTACAGGGTACAGGTGGGAGGTCCCCACACACTTAGGTTATTCTGATCAGTTAGAAATGACACCAAAAGTTGCAACTCAAGACATGATGACTCATCTTTAATGATTAAATAAGAGCCAACTCCAGCAGCAAATTGCTAAGGGCAAAGCAGTGTCTGATGGCGCGGATCACAAGACACTCCGGTTAAATAAAAACCACATGTATAAAACCTGATCCTGTGTAAAGTTTAATTTGGAAGTCAGACTTCTTAAACCCCCTCCCCCCTCCCCCCCACTGATGAATTTATGATCTACATTGTAGTCAGTGTAGACTCAACTATACAATCATTTCATATTGTTCAATCATGGAGCACAACATCAACAATGCAACACGCAAAGAGATCATCCTACAAGATTCCTTACACTTAGGTCCCATGCGCACAACCGTAAAGTTTATTCGTAATTGCGAACCCATTAATTTCTATTGACCACGGACACTTTCCCGTATATTTATGGGAAGGTGTCCGTGCCGTAGAAAGGCTCCACAAAAGATTGGACAGGTCCTATTTTTTGCTTTTTACGGACCATGCTCCCATACTTTTTTTAAAAATTTGTTTTATTTAAAATGTTGCCGACAGGATGAAAGGGCAAACAATAATATAGTACGGATGCACAAATAAAAGAAATCATGTTACATCACATGGGATACCGAAAAAAAAAAAAAGGGAAAAGGAGTAATCAGCAACATTCAAAACTTTTTTTTTGTTAACAACTCTTAAACAACAATAGAAACTGTTGTCTATGCTGTTAGAAAGCCGCAAATGTATGAGGAGAGTAGGCAATAGGCAGAACAGTAAACAAAGAAGGTTAGTGACTGGTGTCATAAAAGAAGTTAAGTTAAAAGGAATAGTGTAGCGAAAAAATTTTTTTTTATATCAGTTTGAGGTTAGTGTTTTAGAAAAAACTTTTGTATTTATTTGTGTGTTACTTTTTTTTATTTTTTTACTTTTTCTTCCCTATGGGGGCTGCCATTTTTTTTTCCATTTCTGTATGTGTCGATTAACGACACATACAGACATGGAATACGGCAGCTACAGTCCCATAGTGAATGCGAACGGGGCCCGTTCCATCCACTATGGTGTACGCCGTCTGTGTGGGAACGGCGCATGCGCCGCTCCCACACAGTCCAAGTTGAACTGAGCGGCGTCCGGCGCCATTTTCCTGTAGACCGGAAGTCGCGGCCAGACAGTAAGATTACTACTTCCGGTCGCGGCTTCCGGACTTGTGCACTTGGAGCAGCGGCAGCAGACGGAGCGGACGGACCGGAGGGAGCGGCGGCGGCAGGAGCTGGTAAGTGATTTCTATGTATGTTCGTGTTTCAGTGTGTTTACTACTGTATGTAAACCTTCTACACTGTGTGTTAGCTCAAAAAATGGCGACACACAGTGTAGGAGGTTTGACCGTTCAATCCCCTCGTTTCTCCCGGCACTAGCCAGGATAAAGGAGGGGGGGATTCGGAGAGCTCACTAGAGCGAGAGATTTTTTCCCAATTTTGCAGCATTAAGCAATGTGATTGCTTTACCACATGCAATGCTGCAATTTTGGGAATTGCTCCATCTAGTGACCAGTGCTGGGAAATATTATAAATTAGAATCTAATTTGTAATATTTCCTGGCTCGTGAAAAAAATAAAAAAAATTAGAACAATGTTTAATCACCTACACACTAATTGTTTAACTAAAAAAAAAAAATGCATTTTTTGCTAGCAACACATTCCCTTTAAGGTTCCTCCACATCAAAAGTCTCGGAAGTATCCAACCAGGGGCCCCATATTTTAAAGAATTTATCCGGACATCCGCTATGCTGGTATATTAATCGTTCGTAGGTTACTGCTATATTTACAAGATCCTTCCACTGTGCAAAAGAGGGCGCGTGATCAGCCATCCAGCGGATAGCTATGGCCTTCCTAGCCAAAAACAAGGTTTCTTTCAAGAAAATTTGCATGAAGTGCGGCCATATCTCTTCATCCAAGATACCAAGTAAAGGAATCTTAGGGGAAATGGGTACTGGTGACGGTAAAAGGGAAGAGAGGAAGTTACATATTCGCGTCCAAAAGACAAATATATGGACAGTCCCACATAAGATGCCAGAAATCTGCATCCAAACAATGGCATCTGTGACATTCCGTTGTGGGTATCCTACCCATTTTATACAGTCTAATAGGGGTTAAATAGGATTGATGTACAATATAAAGCTGTATCAGTTTATTATTAATTGCTGGGGATATCAACATATGAGAACTAAACACCGCAAGTTTATCATCTGGGGTAAGATCTGGAATCTGCATCAACCATCTATCAAAAACCGGTAATGGCATAGACGTTAGCTTGGAAGAGAGTAAATGAGTGTACAGTGCTGATATGAGGCCCTGTGACTTCAAAATACCAATAAGAGAATAGTCAGATATAATACTAATGTTAGGCGGAAACAGAGTGGATGGCAGGACGAAGCTGGAAGTATCTATACCACTGTATGTGAGGGAAGTCGTAAGTCTCTCGTAACTGCATGAGTGTAAAAAAGAAGCCCTCAGCAAAAACATCTCCAACCCTCCCCACACCTAAGTCCTGCCAGAAGTGCGAGTCTGGTATACTAAGTAGGGAAGGCTGGGTAGGATTATTCCATAAAGGTAGGTCCAGGAGAGTATCATTATAATGCAACATGGTTTTAGTAGTGCGCTATACTGTCAAAGCTACTTTATGTAAGGGGAGAAATGCTGTAGAACTCGTAAACTAAGGGTACCCCAAGTAGCTAATGTGAAGGATGATTTATTTGCTTATATTCTCTGTATGAAATTACATTGTGAATTATCAAGCAGGAGGCCGAATTACTAAGATATGTATTATGTGAAAGTGATGATAATGTTTAAATGATTTAGTTTCGTGCAGCAGCCATCTTGTCTGGAGTTCCCATCTTGGTTTTATTGTAGTGAATAGAAAAGTCATTGTTCCTTTAATACAAGTAATGTTGATTTCGTATGTTTTATCTTTGACCTTGGTTCCCATGCGAAGTTGGTAGAGAATGGACAGGGAGGGAGATGGGAGGGTGGCAAGTATGCGTGAAGGAAGGTCTCCCCCATCTCCACGGGAACATTCTGTCCAAAAAGAGATAAGGCCACCTGCAAAACCTAATGTGTGAAGAATTATAATGATGTATCTGGGATGTATTTTATTGTATGCTTTTTACTGAATAACAAATATTGTCACATTGTCTCTGATTGGTTAACCTCAAGCCTACACCCCTTCTGAATTTCAGTTTAACAGTTTGAGTTTGGTAATAAATCCTTCAGAGGAGCATTTTGAGCATATCAGCAGAGTCTGTGTGTTTTCTTCTCCTCTCTCGATATATATCGGTGAAATATCCTAATTACGATACTGACTAATGGGGTCTGGCCTTGAGTCTGTTTGGACTCGTATAAATTTCAGTCTAATATATTTTGAGCGATGGATTTCCACGACACTAACAAGGGTGTTTCCAGCCACTAGAGAGGCCAGGTACCTAGTTGAGTCCAACAGAGGTTCATTCTAAAACCAGTCTCTAATGCCTCGCAATTGGCCCGCTAAGTAATAAATGTGTAAGTCAGATAATGCCATTCGCCCATCAGTTTTGGGACGCTGTAGGGTAGTGAGTTTAAGTTTAGAACGAGAGGAGCCCCAGATGAATTTAATAAATAGGGAGTTCAAAGAGCGGAAATATGATTGAGGGACGGAAACCGGCATATGTTGTAATATATACATTTAGGTTGGATGACCATCTTAATCAGATTGATCTGACCAGCGATTTTCAAGTTTATGTGAATCAATAACGGATCTATAGTTTCGGCCGTCACACCATTGTGATCCAGAACTATCACAACGCCTAAATACGTAAACTTGCAAACTACCGCTAAACCACATTGTGACACTATCGGATCTAGAGTTGGATTAGAGGTTGTATACATTATAGCAGATTTTTGCCAATTCACCTTCAACCCTGAAAACCTGGAGAAAGTGTCAAGTAAAGTGACGGCAAGGCCAAAGGACTCATTAGGATTACATAAGAAAAGGACCATGTCATCTGCATACAAACCCACCACACTAGTAGTCCCCCACCATTGCACAACCGTTATCACTGGGGTAGACCGTAAACGAATCCCAATAGCCTCTATAGCGAATCGCAAACAAGGCTGGTGAAAGGGGACATGCTCCCATACTTTATATGGGAGCACAGCCCGCAAATGCGTATGGCTGTCCGCGGCAATCAGCCATGCCCGTAATCACGGACAGGGATTATGGGAACGGTCGTGTGCAGGAGGCCTAACAGATATAGTCCGTGTACGGTTATAGCTTCTAGAATAAAGACCAGCACACGTTTGGTCACTTTCGTATAATCCATAATCTAAATAGCAGCTACACCCCTACCCCTCTTTACACGACTATAATATGCCATAAAGTATAGGATTCACGGCTATAAGTCTAATATGCATGATCACCAGCACAACCCTATTGTCACACCGGTAGAAATAGTCAACTGTATATGGCTACAGAGGTAGTAGTAAAAACTGGCCCATATACACCCCGGTTAGCCTAAAGCCTCTTGCAAAATATCTGCCACGCTCCCCCAATTGTCACGTATTACATATAGTGCTGCCCTTATGTGGCTGACGACCTTTAAACCCCCTCAGACATTAGGTCTTAGTTTAGACTGCAACCTCAGTACCCCCTATAGCTAGACACGAGCGGACACATACAGAGAGGTGAAGAGAAACCAAAGTGCAGGTTCTATATAAACCTTGATCCAAAAACTCATCTTAAATAGGACAGTAAATGTTCTACTAAAATAAACTATACCATTTAGTAACGGATTAAAAGCATCAGGTTAAAACATAACTTTTATTATTGTTTGTAAGGGGAGGGTGGAATGTCCGCGCTATGTAGTGGTGAGGGTCTGTGGTTTCCTTGTCACTCGGGGTGATGCACCAATGGATTTGCAGTATCGCACGGCAGCAGCGTGGATTGGTGCCAACTGATTTTACAGTGTGATAGTTTGAACTTCGTGAATCACCTGCTGGTAGGAACTGGTCAAGTAATTACCATGAAAAGGGGCAGCCTGGCACAGCATCATGGCCCTTTCCTTAGTGTTCCACCCAATACATGTCCATGAAAACTTGAAAGCTTCTTTGTCCCAATGCAAAATCTGTAATAAGGTGTGAAAACGAACGCTGCAATTCCTATAGCTATATCCCTGACTGGGACCAAAAAACATAGAAGCATACGCAACAAATCTGTCAAATTTCACAACAGACATAATTAATGCAGCCAGCAGGTGGCAGCATCACACAGCAAGATAATCAGTATTCCAGAAAGTGATGTTACCACCTGTTCAAGAAAAATAAATACTTGTGGGGGGTCCTGTGACTGACACTGTACAGAAGTAGTTTGTGGCCATCTCTGTTAGGCTCTGTTCACATCACATTTTGGCCAAACGTTTAGAGCGTACGTCGGGAAAGATCCCTCCATCTCGCCAAACACAAATATAAAAAGTTCTGGAATAGTGTAGTAGATTACGCTACTCGATCCCGCAGAGTCCAGTAAAAACATGTACACATTAAACGTATACATGTTTATTTTTTAAACATCATAGCCTATGGGTGACGGATGCCACTGTACGGCATCCGTTAAATGGATAGGTCATGATCTTTTCAATAGATTTTCATGATGGATTCATTAAACGGATACCATGGGTGGCGGATGCCACTGTTAGGGCCTTTTTATATCAGCGTTGGCTTTCCGTTCCGAGGTTCCGTCGGAGGTTTCCGTCAGCTGAGCCCCACAACGGAAAGTCAAACTGAAACCACAGCTTCCGTTTCAGTCACCATTGATATCAATGGTGACGGAAACATTGCTAATGGTTTCCGTTCGTCAACATTCCGGCAGCTTTCCGTTTTAACGACGGAATCAATAGCGGAGTCGACTGCGCTATTGATTCCGTCAGAAAAACGGAAATCTGCCGGAAAGGTGACGAACGGAAACCATTAGCAATGTTTAAGTCACCATTGATATCAATTGTGACTGAAACGGAAGCTGTGGTTTCACTTTCACTTTCCGTTGCGGGGTTCACCCGACGGAAACCCGGAACGGAAAGCGAACGGTGATGTGAACAGGCCCGAATATAGCCATACATAGCCATGGTGACTGGTTAGTTCACACTGAGTTTTTTGCAGGAGGGAAATTCTGCCTCAAAATTCAGAGGCATCATAATCACAGAGAAATATAACAAAAAAAAATGCTGAGAACATTGAGGCTAGAAAAGCTCTGGTATGCACCCTGAACCCGCAGCCATGCATATATACCCAGAAGGATTAGCAGAAAAGCGTTGCCGAGCAACGAAAGAGGGAAGAAGGCAGAAGAAAAAGAGAGGGGGGGAAAGAACTGACCCGACCCAGAGGGCCCACCGGATAAGCTCAAGAGGCCATGACGGTCTTGTATTCCTCTGAGGATTGAAAGCGGATCCATTCACGCCACGTTCTGAAGAAGGCGGCGTGGGAGCCTTTCATTGATGCCGTGAGGTCCTCCATTCTCATGATCTCCTGTATTTTACCAAGCCACATGCCCACAGTCGGGGGACAGGATTGTCTCCACAGCGCGGGAACACATGCCCTGGCTGCATTCACTAAATGGCGCACCACTGACCTCCGGTAAGCAGATAGAGGCACCTCACACAGATGGAGCAGAAAGAGGCCCGGTGATCTTGGGAGGGGGAAATCCGTAAATTTAGAGGAAATGCGCCACACCTCAGACCAGAAGTCCATCAGTATGGAGCAGTCCCAAAAAATCTGTAAGAAAATACCCACATGGTCGCCACATCTCCAACACAACGGCGAAACCGCCGGTAACATCACATGCAATCTGGAAGGCACCCTATACCAATGAGACAAAATCTTATACCCTGCCTCTTGAAATCTGCTAGCCAGAGATGATTTATGTGTCATGTGGAACAGGCGATTCTTCTGCTCCGAGGTAAATGTTAGACCTAAGTTCCGTTCCCAGCTAAGCAAGTATGAAGGTGTGGACAGGGTGGAGGGAGAGATCAGGAGAGCATAGAGTCTAGACCGTGCGTGACGAATTGTGCCCGTGCCCAAGAGTTCAAAAGGGGAGTTCTCTCGCGAGTACGCCGCTGGGTCAGCTAAGTACTCGAGGAAGTGTCTCAATTGGGTAACCTGCCCAAAAAAAAAGAGACCGGATCCGACATGGACTCCAACTGAGTGCTACTCATCCACACCTCATCCTGTAAAAAATGGGCCGCCCGTCCTTTATCTGCCTTCAACCAGTGCTGGAAGGGACCTCCTTCCCGCCCTGGTGGAAATGCAGGATTGCCCAAAACCGTGTACATCGGGGAGGGGGAGGGAGAGGGAGAGATCTCTTTCCGCAGAAAGATCCGTGCCGCAGTCGCCAGAGTGGGCCCAATCGTCGGATGTGTCCTTGCCGCCAGAGGGACGTGATTGCCCAACCAAGGTAAGGCCTGCAGAGGAACATCCATAAAGACCTGTCCATGGAAACCCATTCTTTAATCTCAGTGTGTTTGAACCAATCCAAAATTCGTGCCAAGTGGGAGGCCTGATGATAGGACACAAAATCCGGAAGACCAACTCCGCCCTCACACTTCGCACGAAAGAGCATAGATCGGGCAATACGCGCAGGTTTCCCCGCCCATACGAACTTATGAAGCATGGACAACAGAGACTGAAAGAAGGGGCGTGGGATATGTATCGGCAGCGCCTGAAAAACGTGTAGGATCCGTGGTAAAATGTTCATTTTAAATATAGCACATCTACCAAACCAGGTAAAGGTACCCGACGTCCAAGAGTCCAAATCGCTCTTTACCCGTTGAAGGAGTGAAGGGTAGTTCACCGCATAAAGGCGAGACAGGGCACTCGGAAGCCTGACCCCCAGATACTTAAGCGAGTCCCTAGCCCATTTAAAGGAGGACTCCGACAGATCAGCCAAAAGAGTCTGCAGCAGCGATATGTTAAGTGCCTCTGACTTAGAGTAGTTAATCTTGAAACTGGACAGTTTCGAGTATTCACCCAGCTCCGCCATCAGGTTAGGCAAGGAAATCCTGGGGGCGGTGATAAAAAAGAGAAGGTCATCCGCATAGGCCGCGACCTTCCTCCCAAGGCTACACCCGCAATATCTGGGTTGGAGCGAATATGGCACAGGAAGGGCTCCAGGCATAAAATAAAAATCAGTGGAGACAAGGGGCAGCCTTGCCTTGTACTATTAGAGATTGCGAGTGCAGAGGAGAGGTGTCCATTAACCTTAACCGATGGGGAGGAGTAGAGACCCGAAATCCAGCTCATCATATGTGTCCCTAACCCTATATGGCGCAAGGTAGCCAACATAAATTCCCAATTGACTCTGTCGAAGGCCTTTTCCGCATCCGTCGACAAAAAGCAAGTGGGAAGTGCTGAAGCGGCCGCTTGGTACATCAGGTTAATTGCTCGTGTGGTATTATCCCTTGCTTCCCGTAGGAGCATAAAGCCCACCTGGTCATTGTGTATTACATTGTGAAGTAGCGGGGACAGTCTATGGGCCAGAATCTTAGCAAAGAGTTTAAGATCGGCATTCAACAGAGAAATAGGGCGGTAATTCTAACACATGGAGGGATCCTTTCCCTCCTTTGGTATCACCGTGATATGTGCCCTCAACGTGTCCCGAGGAATGGTGCCTCCCTCTGTGAGTGAATTGAATGCTAGCAGGAAGTGGCATGTCTGAACAGGTCTTATAATATTGTAACGGCAGGCCATCCGGACCCGGGGCCTTCCCCACTGGTGAATCCTTCAGTGCCCACGACAACTCGTCTAAGGAGATGGGAGCCTCTAAGGCTTCAATCGCCTCCGAAGGGATGCCTTTCATCCCCGAGGACCGGAGATACTGCTCAATCTTTTCCAAGTGACTGCCGCCACCCGGGGAAGAAGGTGCTTGAGGGAGATTATATAACGAGTGGTAGTAGGCACGGAAGGCCTCCGTGATATCCTGTGGAAGCTGCAGGTGCCTATTTTGGGAGCCGAGAATGTGCGGGACATAGGTACTTGAACGTGTTTTCCTAAGTGCCCGCGCCAAAGTCCTACCTGGTTTGTTACTAAATTTGTTGAAGTGCCTCCTACACTTAACTATGGCAGCCCGAGCCTTAGAAAGACAGAGTGAACGTACCTGCTCTCTCAGCTGCCCCAACTCTGCCCCCACAACCCGATCCTGAGACACCTTATGGGACTGTTCCAGCCTATGTATCTGGGTCAATAAGTCCCGGAGATGTGCCGCCCGCTCCTTCTTATGTTTAGAACCGATACGTATAAAGGAACCACGCACTACACATTTATGGGCCTCCCAGATACAAAAAGGGTCAACTCCCGGCGAGAAATTCGTGTCGAAGTACTCCCCCAGTTCCCTGCGAATGTCCGATACCACTACCGGATCCTGTAAGAGCGATTCATTCAGACGCCACTGCCAGGGACGCGGGCTGGCCATTTGGCGAGCTAGAGTAAGCGTAATAAGGGCATGATCCGAGAAAGTGATGTCATCTATGGAGGTGGACGTGAGGTTGGAGAGGTGGGGCTGTCGTAGAAAGAAGTAGTCCAGTCTAGAGTATGAGTTATGGGGGGGCCGAAATAAATGTGTAGTCTTTGGTCGAGGAATGCATAAGACTCCACGTGTCAACAAGTTGATGCTCATGCAGCAGCCGACGAATACGGCGGTGTGCCGACCTAGGCAAAGAGGAATGCCCTCGGGAGGAATCTAATGTAGGGTCAAAAGTGGCATTTAAATCCCCCTCCCCAGTAGGAGAGTGCCTTCCAGAAGGTCATCCAGATCCACAAGGACCTTCTCCAAGAAGGTAACCTGACCCGTGTTAGGGAGATAATATGAGGCCAGTGTGTACAGAGTGTTATCAGCTTACCCTTCACGAAGAGATATCATCCCGCCCCATCTGTGCGAGTCTCCACATGCTCCCAGGGAAGAGAGCGAGAAATCAGGATGGAGACCTCCTTAGTCTTGGAGTCAGGGGACACACTATGGAACCCTTCCGTATAGTGAGAGTCCGTAAGCTTCGGTATGCAGTCGGCCCGAAAGTGTGTCTCCTGCAGAAACGCCACGTGTGCCTTCCTTTTCCACAGGAGACGGAGAATGGAGGACCTTTTTTCCGGAATGTTCAGACCCTGTGCATTTAGGGAGACAATGGTAAGGTTAGTCATAGTGGACAGAAGGGTGGACAGAGGAGGGAAGGGGCAAAAAGACAGAAAAGAAAAAGAAAAGCCCCTGCACAGAAACCAAAGTACAGGAGTTAAGAGGCAACACTATCCCTCTAAAATCAGAGTACAAATTCCCTCCACTACTCAACGTGGTCGTGGTACTAGGTAGTCCCCAGAGGAAACAGCGACACGGAACCCTAATGGGGAACGAAGAAAGACAGCGACGTAGAAGACAATGTCACGTGAATACAGTAAACAACTAAAAGGCACAATTGGAAAGTGTCACAACCCCAGACCCACTGGATTAACTAGCACTTGAACCTACCCTCCCCTGTTAAACTAAGCAATTGAACCGACCCCCACTAGAGAAAAATCCCCGGTCTATAGCTTATACAGGTGACCCCTAGGGCCACACCATCAACGACTGCAGTCACGGCTGGTGAAGAACCCTGTGGAGAAAAGAGGGGCTAAGTGCAAATAACGTCCCACATAAGAGTGTAGAAGATCAATCTCTCCACGGGGATCGTCGCCTCTGAGGCCATGGTTCGACTGGCCCCGCTCCACCGTCTCTGCGTGGGGATCGCCGCCCCAAAGGCCGTGGATCAGGCAACTCAGCACCAGGGCGAGGTGCACGATGAGGCACGAAATCAGGATAGGGACCACCTCTAATAGCAAACGGTGCCAGGAGCCCAGTCCAATCCGGTAACCGCACCGGTGAGATTTCCAAAAATCGGAAGGCCTCCTCCAGGTCATCTGGGGACCTGACCACGAACGATTGCCCCTGTCTACGAAGGATGATGTGGAAGGTACTATATGGCCGCGTTCTCCTTATCTATTCCTGTCCACGATGCCCTGGGACATTATTCCTTGTGATTCCGGGCGTATTTAGGATACTATAAAGACACATGTGGTGTCACAGTTTAGAAGATAGTCTTGGAACAAGACGGTCCTCCGTACTTTTGAGTCCCTCCTCCTGCATCCACACGGCCTTGTCTGATCACAGGGCCTTGTGCTACCACTATATTCACACGATGTATTTTTGTTTACTGACAACCAAGGAGCCGCATCTAGCATCCCCTAGTTACCATGGACGCTTTGATCGTCCAGCAACCCTCCTAGGTTGCTAGGTTCCCAGGACGCCGCCTCCGGCACGTTACTGGTTGGCGTGTAATACGCGGATTGGCGGCTCATTCAGGGGAAGACCTTTGGAGGGTGGGCTCTCAGCCTTTTAAGTCCTTAGGATCTCCGGCGCGTGTACGGCCAGTGTATCAGAGCCGTGCATGCGTCTGGAGGTTACGAATCAGCACAAACAGTGCTATCCAGTGCTGCAAAATTGTTATCATTTCACTACTTTTGAATTTAACGAGATTTGAAATAAATCTACTTCTATCAATCCCTGAGGAAGCATCACCGTGTATGTGATGATGAAACGCGTAGGATTTAGATAGACAGTTATCAATGGCAAAGATATAGCGTTATTTATACTACAAGCAGATAGGTGGTGTTTTGGGTGGAAAGGAGACATCAATCACTCTATACCACCTTTCTTGTCGCTAATCACTTGCTTAAGCCTGGTCTGGTATCAACGGCTGGTAGAGCCACTATTTTATGAAATTAACTAATAAACTACTTTTTAATCGTTCTTGCAGGCGGTGAAACACATTTATTACTGAACGACATTCATTACCTATTTTTCAGTGAATCCATGATGTGGAAGGGGTGGCCACACCTGTAGGTAGCTCCTGCAGACTTGGTTGCTTCTAGTAATGGACGGACAATTCTACGCATGGAGAGAGTCAATCTGGATACATCCGGCAGGACGGAGATCTCTGAGCCCTGAAAAGTAACGGCTCCCTTTTCCCACGCTCTCCGGGCAATCTCCTCCTTCTGCTTATAGAAGTGTACCCGACATATGACGTCCCGGGGACGGTTACCCTCTCTGACCCGAGGACCTGCCAGCCTATGAACTCTGTCCATCTCGATGGCCATGTCACGTGGGCGATCCAGGAGGTTATTGAAGATATGCGACACGGCGTCATAAAAGCCATCCGGGGGTACCGATTCCGGTAAACCTCTCAACTGCAGGTTATTACGTCTCCCCCTGTTTTCAACATCATATAAATGGAGAGAAAAGTCCCGCAATTGTGAGGCTTGAGTGGCCAGAGACCGTGAGAGTACCGAGATATCCAAAGTAGATATGGAGTTCTGGTGCTCCAGGGTTTCCACCCTTGTGGCGCCTCCTGTGAGACCACGCCAATGGCCCTGTCATGTTTCTCTTCCAACCGAGAGAGGAGTTGATCCAGATCAGATTTGGTGGGCAACACCTTCACCATTTCCCATAGTTCCACCAGGGTCTGTTCCATGGATAGCGGGGGTCCCGGCGGCAAACCGGGCAGTGGGTCCCCCGGACTCACTGAAGGGGCAAGTGAACCCCTAAAAATGGCCGGCGTGCTCTGACTCAGCGGACCATCCTGTATGGCAAACTGCCGTTGGGTGGCAGGAGAAAATGGCGCCTCAGCCACTCTGCCCGGCGGTGCCACTAAATTCGCCCCCTGTCCTGATGCTGTCTGTGGCTGTATTGGGGGAAAGTCCTCTAATCTGGCCAGTGCAGCCGACCCTCGGAAGCCTGCATCCCACTGACCTCCCTCTGAAGATGCCATGACCGCCCCTGGGGCCCGGGAGCAGCAGTCGTCCTGAGTCTGACCTGAGAAAGGAGGAGGCGGCGAGTAACCACGCTGCGGCGGGGTCTGGGTGCGGCCTGCAGGAGGAGTGGAGGAAGATCGCGACGGGGTCCCGTCCATCGTGGAACGGAGATATCTGCCGATGTTAGTAGAGCCAGCGGAGACCGGGAGGTTTTTGCGGCTTCTCCCCTTCGTCAACCTGCGGTGGGGACGGGTAAGTATGCTCTGTCGGGCGATCTTCTGTGCGGTGAGTCCGGAGCTGCAGCAAAACACGTCTTCACTCCGCCATGCCTAAGCCGCGCCCCCCGCGAGAGTTTTTTTTTTACCGCTCGCGTTCAAAAAACTTATCCGCTCTTACCTTCTGCTCCAGCGAGAGGTACAATGTTAAATATAAATAATCGTAAAAAAATAAAAATAACACAGAAATACACATTCAGACACTCAGCACTCCCCCTTCACATAGAGGAATCCCCAGCCAATGAGTGGCATGGGTGCACTGATTGTGGCGCACCGCGCGGGGGGGGATGGGCACCGAGTGTGGCGCACCGCGCGGGGGGGCACTGAGTAGAGGGGGGGAGCATTGAGAGTGGCACATCGCGCGGGGGGCATTGTGTGGCACACCGCGCGGGGGGGAGCATTGTGTGGCACACCGTGCGGGGGGGGGGGGGCATTGAGTGTGGCACACTGCGCGGGGGGAGGGGGGGAGCATTGAGTGTGGCACACCGTGCGGGGGGGGGGGGGAGCATTGAGTGTGGCACACCGTGTGCAGGGGGAGAGCATTGAGTGTAGCACACCGTGTGCAGGGGGGCATTGAATGCGGCGCACCGTGTGCAGAAAAGCATTGAGTGCCGCGCACCGTGTGCAGGGGGGGGGGAGCATTGAGTGCGACACACCGTGTGCAGGGGGGAGCATTGAGTGCGGCACACCGTGTGCAGGGGGGGTGCATTGAGTGCGGCACACCGTGTGCAGGGGGGGTGCATTGAGTGTGGCACACCGTGTGCGGGGGGAGGGAGCACACATGGTACGCCACAGTCCATGCTCCCCAGGGCTGGGATTCAAATTTTTAACACCAGGTTAGCGGTTTTTCGGATTAAGACACAGGCGCTGCGGGGGTCACAGTATTTTGTGGTGTAGTGCACCATTAAAAATGATTCTAATAATAAAATAAAACAATGATATTCCAAATAAACATTAAACTGGACTCTAAAGCATTCTGGACAGGGACTTTCTTTATTTAGTGTGGATTGCCACACGATGTATATAATTATATAAGCATACAGACTTACTGACACATTATATTAAACTCACCCATTACGTATTTGCCTATATGGGCACATTCAATATCCTAAGCCAATTTAGTTAGGCCCCATGCACACGAACGTAAAAACGCCCGTAATTACAGCACGTTTTTACAGGCCCATGGACTTTTATTGGCCACGGGTACCACCCTGTATGCTTAGAAGTCTATGGGGCTCCCGTAATTACGGGTGACTACGTGTGTGCACCCGTAATTACGGGAGCATTGCTAGGTGACGTCAGTAAATAGTCACTGTCCAGGGTGCTGAAATAGTTAAACGATCGGCAGTAACTCTTTCAGCACCCTGGACAGAAACTACCGATGACAATATAGATCAACCTGCAAAAAAAAAAACAACAAATAAAACCTTCATACTTACCCAGAACTCCCTGCTTCTTCCTCCAGTCCGGCCACCTGGGATGACGTTTCAGCCCATGTCACCGCTGCAGCCAATCGCAGGCTGCAGCAGTCACATGGACTGCCGCGTCATCCAGGGAGGTCGGGCTGGATGTCAAGAGAGGGACGCATCACCAAGACAACGGCCGGGTAAGATTTGAATTTCTTTTACTTTTATTACGGAAAGGGATGCCCCTTCTCTCTGTCCTGCACTGATAGAGAGAAGGGCTGCCGATTACTGCAGTGTAATTTTGCAGCGAAAATGTGCCATAAATACGGGTGACACCAGACCCGTATTTACGGGCACGGGTCCGTAAATACGTGTGACCAAGGACCCGTATTTACGGACAGTAAAAAATAAAGTTCGTGTGAATGAGACCTTAGGCTGCACACATGAGGGGTGGAGGACAGCGCGGATACAGCACAGCGGAGGACAGCACGGATACAGCACAGCGGAGCGGAGGACGTCGCTGATACGGCACAGCGAAGCGGAGGACGGCGCTGATACGGCACAGCGGAGCGGAGGACGGCGCTGATACGGCACAGCGGAGCGGAGGACGGCGCTGATACGGCACAGCGGAGCGGGGGACGGCGCTGATACGGCACAGCGGAGCGGAGGACGGCGCGGCTACGGCACAGCGGAGGACGGCACAGCACAGCGGAGGACGGCGCGGATACAGCACAGCGGAGGACGGCGCGGATACAGCACAGCGGAGGACGGCGCGGATACAGCACAGCGGAGGACGGCGCGGATACAGCACAGCGGAGGACGGCGCGGATACAGCACAGCGGAGGACGGCGCGGATACAGCACAGCGGAGGACGGCGCGGATACAGCACAGCGGAGGACGGCGCGGATACAGCACAGCGGAGGACGGCGCGGATACAGCACAGCGGAGGACGGCGCGGATACAGCACAGCGGAGGACGGCGCGGATACAGCACAGCGGAGGACGGCGCAGATACAGCACAGCGGAGGACGGCGCGGATACAGCACAGCGGAGGACGGCGCGGATACAGCACAGCGGAGGACGGCGCGGATACAGCACAGCGGAGGACGGCGCGGATACAGCACAGCGGAGGACGGCGCGGATACAGCGGAGCGGAGCGGAGGACGGCGCGGATACAGCGGAGCGGAGCGGAGGACGGCGCGGATACAGCGGAGCGGAGCGGAGGACGGCGCGGATACAGCGGAGCGGAGGACGGCGCGGATGGAGCGGAGGACGGCGCGGATACAGCGGAGCGGAGCGGAGGACGGCGCGGATACAGCGGAGCGGAGGACGGCGCGGATACAGCGGAGCGGAGGACGGCGCGGATACAGCGGAGCGGAGGACGGCGCGGATACAGCGGAGCGGAGGACGGCGCGGATACAGCGGAGCGGAGGACGGCGCGGATACAGCGGAGCGGAGGACGGCGCGGATACAGCGGAGCGGAGGACGGCGCGGATACAGCGGAGCGGAGGACGGCGCGGATACAGCGGAGCGGAGGACGGCGCGGATACAGCGGAGCGGAGGACGGCGCGGATACAGCGGAGCGGAGGACGGCGCGGATACAGCGGAGCGGAGGACGGCGCGGATACAGCGGAGCGGAGGACGGCGCGGATACAGCGGAGCGGAGGACGGCGCGGATACAGCGGAGCGGAGGACGGCGCGGATACAGCGGAGCGGAGGACGGCGCGGATACAGCGGAGCGGAGGACGGCGCGGATACAGCGGAGCGGAGGACGGCGCGGATACAGCGGAGCGGAGGACGGCGCGGATACAGCACAGCACAGCGCGGATACAGCACAGCACAGCACAGCGGAGGTCGGCGCGGATACAGCACAGCGGAGGTCGGCTCGGATACAGCACAGCACAGCGGAGGTCGGCGCGGATACAGCACAGCGGAGCGGAGGACGGCGCGGATACAGCACAGCGGAGCGGAGGACGGCGCGGATACAGCACAGCGGAGCGGAGGACGGCGCGGATACAGCACAGCGGAGCGGAGGACGGCGCGGATACAGCACAGCGGAGCGGAGGACGGCGCGGATACAGCACAGCGGAGCGGAGGACGGCGCGGATACAGCGGAGCGGAGGACGGCGCGGATACAGCGGAGCGGAGGACGGCGCGGATACAGCGGAGCGGAGGACGGCGCGGATACAGCGGAGCGGAGGACGGCGCGGATACAGCGGAGCGGAGGACGGCGCGGATACAGCGGAGCGGAGGACGGCGCGGATACAGCACAGCGGAGGACGGCGCGGATACAGCACAGCGGAGGACGGCGCGGATACAGCGGAGCGGAGGACGGCGCGGATACAGCGGAGCGGAGGACGGCGCGGATACAGCACAGCGGAGCGGAGGACGGCGCGGATACAGCGGAGCGGAGGACGGCGCGGATACAGCGGAGCGGAGGACGGCGCGGATACAGCGGAGCGGAGGACGGCGCGGATACAGCGGAGCGGAGGACGGCGCGGATACAGCGGAGCGGAGGACGGCGCGGATACAGCGGAGCGGAGGACGGCGCGGATACAGCGGAGCGGAGGACGGCGCGGATACAGCGGAGCGGAGGACGGCGCGGATACAGCGGAGCGGAGGACGGCGCGGATACAGCGGAGCGGAGGACGGCGCGGATACAGCGGAGCGGAGGACGGCGCGGATACAGCGGAGCGGAGGACGGCGCGGATACAGCGGAGCGGAGGACGGCGCGGATACAGCGGAGCGGAGGACGGCGCGGATACAGCGGAGCGGAGGACGGCGCGGATACAGCGGAGCGGAGGACGGCGCGGATACAGCGGAGCGGAGGACGGCGCGGATACAGCGGAGCGGAGGACGGCGCGGATACAGCACAGCGGAGGACGGCGCGGATACAGCACAGCGGAGGACGGCGCGGATACAGCACAGCGGAGGACGGCGCGGATACAGCACAGCGGAGGACGGCGCGGATACAGCACAGCGGAGGACGGCGCGGATACAGCACAGCGGAGGACGGCGCGGATACAGCACAGAACAGCGGAGGACGGCGCGGATACAGCACAGCACAGCGGAGGACGGCGCGGATACAGCACAGCGGAGGACGGAGCGGATACAGCACAGCGGAGCGGAGGACGGCGCGGATACAGCACAGCGGAGCGGAGGACGGCGCGGATACAGCACAGCGGAGGTCGGCGCGGATACAGCACAGCGGAGCGGAGGACGGCGCGGATACAGCGGAGCGGAGCGGAGGACGGCGCGGATACAGCGGAGCGGAGCGGAGGACGGCGCGGATACAGCGGAGCGGAGCGGAGGACGGCGCGGATACAGCGGAGCGGAGGACGGCGCGGATACAGCGGAGCGGAGCGGAGGACGGCGCGGATACAGCGGAGCGGAGCGGAGGACGGCGCGGATACAGCGGAGCGGAGCGGAGGACGGCGCGGATACAGCGGAGCGGAGCGGAGGACGGCGCGGATACAGCGGAGCGGAGCGGAGGACGGCGCGGATACAGCGGAGCGGAGCGGAGGACGGCGCGGATACAGCGGAGCGGAGCGGAGGACGGCGCGGATACAGCACAGCGGAGCGGAGGACGGCGCGGATACAGCGGAGCGGAGGACGGCGCGGATACAGCGGAGCGGAGGACGGCGCGGATACAGCGGAGCGGAGGACGGCGCGGATACAGCGGAGCGGAGGACGGCGCGGATACAGCGGAGCGGAGGACGGCGCGGATACAGCGGAGCGGAGGACGGCGCGGATACAGCGGAGCGGAGGACGGCGCGGATACAGCGGAGCGGAGGACGGCGCGGATACAGCGGAGCGGAGGACGGCGCGGATACAGCGGAGCGGAGGACGGCGCGGATACAGCGGAGCGGAGGACGGCGCGGATACAGCGGAGCGGAGGACGGCGCGGATACAGCGGAGCGGAGGACGGCGCGGATACAGCACAGCGGAGGACGGCGCGGATACAGCACAGCACAGCGGAGGACAGCGCTGATACAGCACAGCACAGCGGAGGACAGCGCGGATACAGCACAGCACAGCGGAGGACTGCGCGGATACAGCACAGCGGAGGACTGCGCGGATACAGCACAGCACAGCGGAGGACTGCGCGGATACAGCACAGCACAGCGCGGATACAGCACAGCACAGCGGAGGACAGCGCGGATACAGCACAGCACAGCACAGCGGAGGACAGCGCTGATACAGCACAGCACAGCGGAGGACAGCGCTGATACAGCACAGCACAGCGGAGGACAGCGCGGATACAGCACAGCACAGCGGAGGACTGCGCGGATACAGCACAGCGGAGGACTGCGCGGATACAGCACAGCGGAGGACTGCGCGGATACAGCACAGCACAGCGGAGGACAGCGCGGATACAGCGCGGATACAGCGGAGGACAGCGCGAATACAGCACAGCGGAGGACAGCGCGAATACAGCACAGCGGAGGACAGCGCGAATACAGCACAACGGAGGACAGCGCGGATACAGCACAGCACAGCGGAGGACGGCGCGGATGCAGCACAGCGGAGGACGGCGCGGATACAGCACAGCGGAGGACGGCGCGGATACAGCACAGCGGAGGACGGCGCGGATACAGCACAGCGGAGGACGGCGCGGATACAGCACAGCGGAGGACGGCGCGGATACAGCACAGCGGAGGACGGCGCGGATACAGCACAGCGGAGGACGGCGCGGATACAGCACAGCGGAGGACGGCGCGGATACAGCACAGCGGAGGGCGGCGCGGATACAGCACAGCGGAGGACGGCGCGGATACAGCACAGCACAGCGGAGGACAGCGCGGATACAGCACAGCACAGCGGAGGACAGCGCGGATACAGCACAGCACAGCGGAGGACAGCGCGGATACAGCACAGCACAGCGGAGGACGGCGCGGATACAGCACAGCGGAGGACGGCGCGGATACAGCACAGCGGAGGACGGCGCGGATACAGCACAGCGGAGGACGGCGCGGATACAGCACAGCGGAGGACGGCGCGGATACAGCACAGCGGAGGACGGCGCGGATACAGCACAGCGGAGGACGGCGCGGATACAGCACAGCGGAGGACGGCGCGGATACAGCACAGCACAGCGGAGGACAGCGCGGATACAGCACAGCACAGCACAGCGGAGGACAGCGCGGATACAGCACAGCACAGCGGAGGACAGCGCGGATACAGCACAGCGGAGGACAGCGCGGATACAGCACAGCACAGCGGAGGACAGCGCGGATACAGCACAGCGGAGGACAGCGCGGATACAGCACAGCGGAGGACAGCGCGGATACAGCACAGCGGAGGACAGCGCGGATACAGCACAGCGGAGGACAGCGCGGATACAGCACAGCGGAGGACAGCGCGGATACAGCACAGCGGAGGACAGCGCGGATACAGCACAGCGGAGGACAGCGCGGATACAGCACAGCGGAGGACAGCGCGGATACAGCACAGCGGAGGACAGCGCGGATACAGCACAGCGGAGGACAGCGCTGATACAGCACAGCCCAGCGGAGGACAGCGCTGATACAGCACAGCCCAGCGGAGGACAGCGCGGATACAGGACAGCGCGGATACAGGACAGCGCGGATACAGGACAGCGCGGATACAGGACAGCGCGGATACAGGACAGCGCGGATACAGGACAGCGCGGATACAGGACAGCGCGGATACAGCACAGCGGAGGACAGCGCGGATACAGCACAGCGGAGGACAGCGCGGATACAGCACAGCGGAGGACAGCGCGGATACAGCACAGCGGAGGACAGCGCGGATACAGCACAGCGGAGGACAGCGCGGATACAGCACAGCGGAGGACAGCGCGGATACAGCACAGCGGAGGACAGCGCGGATACAGCACAGCGGAGGACAGCGCGGATACAGCACAGCGGAGGACAGCGCGGATACAGCACAGCGGAGGACAGCGCGGATACAGCACAGCGGAGGACAGCGCGGATACAGCACAGCGGAGGACAGCGCGGATACAGCACAGCGGAGGACAGCGCGGATACAGCACAGCGGAGGACAGCGCGGATACAGCACAGCGGAGGACAGCGCGGATACAGCACAGCGGAGGACAGCGCGGATACAGCACAGCGGAGGACAGCACAGCACAGCGGAGAACATCACGGATACAGCACAGCACAGCGCGGATACAGCACAGCGCGGATACAGCACAGCGCGGATACAGCACAGCGCGGATACAGCACAGCGCGGATACAGCACAGCGGAGGACGGCGCGGATACAGCACAGCGGAGGACGGCGCGGATGCAGCACAGCGCAGGACGGCGCGGATACAGCAAAGCGCAGCGGAGGACGGCGCGGATACAGCACAGCGGAGGACAGCGCCGATGCAGCACAGCGCAGCGGAGGACGGCGCAGCGGACGGCACAGCGGAGGACGGCGCAGCGGACGGCACAGCGCAGCGGACGGCACAGCGGAGGACAGCGCAGCGGACGGCACAGCGGAGGACAGCGCAGCGGACGGCGCAGCGGAGGACAGCGCAGCGGACGGCGCAGCGGAGGACAGCGCAGCGGACGGCACAGCGGAGGACAGCGCAGCGGACGGCACAGCGGAGGACAGCGCAGCGGACGGCACTGCGCAGCGGACGGCACAGAGGACAGCGCAGCGGAGGACAGCGCAGCACGACTCCAAGCTCATATACAACAGCAGAACCAAGCTCAGTACATATATACAGCACCAGAACAAAGGGGTGGGGGGGGGGGGGTGTGTGTGTGTGTGTGTATATATATATACACACACACACACACACACACACACACACACACACACACACACACACACACACACACGTCCTTCTCAATGAATTAAAATATCATCATAAGTTAATTGATTTCAGTAATTCAATTCAAAAAGTGTCTCTCATATTCTAGATTCATTACACACACAGGGATCTATTTCCAGCATTTTTTTTCTTGTAATGTTGATTATTATGGCTAACAGTTAATGAAATCCCAAAATTTAAGTCACTCAGAAAATTAGATTATATAAGCCCAATTTCACAAAAATGATTTTTTAATACCGAAATGTAGGCCTACTAATAAGTATGTCCAGTATCTGCCCTCAATACTTGGTCGGTGCTCCTTTTGCATGAATTACTGCATCAATGGTGTGGCATGGGGGCGACTAGCCTGTGGCAATGCGGCCTTCAGCTCGTCTGCATTGTTGCGTCCGGTGTCTCATCTTCCTCTTGACTATACCCTATAGATTCTCTATGGGGTTTAGGTCAGGTGAGTTTGCTGGCCAATCAAGCGCAGGGATACTGTGGTTATTACACCAGGTATTGGTACTTTTAGCAGGGTGGGCAGGTGCAAAGTCCTGCTGGAAAATGAAATCCGCATCTCCATAAAGCTTGTCAGCCGAGGGAAGCATGAAAAGCTGGAAAATGTCCTGCTAGACGCTGCCATGACTCTGGACTTGATAGAACACAGTGGAGCAACACCAGCAGATGACATGGCCCCCAAACCATCACGGACTGAAAACTTCACACTGGACCGCAAGCAACTTGGATTGATGCCTCTCCACCCTACCTTTAGACTCTGGGACCGAGACTTCCAAATAAAATGCAAAATTTACTTTGTGAAGTTTCCACAGTCAGTGATGAAGCAACCTGGGTTTCCATAACAGCTCAGCAGTGCCACAAGCTGATCGCCTCCATGCTACGCCTCATTGATGCAGTAATTCATGCAGAGTATGAGCCCCGACCAAGTATTGAGGGCAGATACTGGACATACTTTTTAGTAGGACGACATTTCGGTATTAAAAATATATATTTTTTTTAATTGGGCTTATATAATATTCAAATTTTCTGAGACACTACATTTTGGGTTTTTATTAACTGTTCCCATAATCAACAATAAAAGAAAAAAATGCTGGAAATAGATCACTCTGTGTGTAATGAATCTATAGAATATGAGAGACTTTTTGAATTGAATTATATATGTTTTGAGCTTGGCTGTTCGGATATATAATGTACTGAGCTTTGTTCTGGTGTTGTATATGTGTACGGAGTTTGGTTCTGGAGTTGTATACATGTACTGAGTTTGTTTCTGGTGTTGTATATGAGCTTGGTTCTGTTGCTGTATATATGTACTAAGCTTTGTTCTGGTGTTGTATACATGTACTGAGCTTTGTTCTGGTGCTGTATCTATGTACTGAGCTTGGTTCTGGGGTTGTATTTGTGTACAGAGTTTGGTACTGGGGTTGTATTTGTGTATGAGCTTGGCACGGATGTTGTATATATGTACTAAGCTTGGTTCTGGTGCTGTAATTATGTACTGAGCTTTGTTCTGGTGCTGTATTTATGTTCTGAGCTCCAGAACCAAGCTCAGTACATATATACAGCACCAGTACAAATACAGCTCAGTACGGAGATAATTTGCAAATTTAGTTGAACCCCTGCCATATAAGTTTGTACGGAATAAAACTACAGCTCCCAGTATAGCCAGAACGATGGTAAGGATATGCTGGGAGTTGCGGTTTCACAAAAAAGAATGATACACACATCATCTCGCTGCAGATCATACAGTGACTACAGTACTGAGCAGTCACAGGGAGAATAAACATTTACATTTAGTGACTCACCGGTGACTACTTCTCAGATTCGTTCTTTTTCTCTTTACTTTTCCATCTGGTCCAGAACTCTATGATGCCTCCTGGCCATGACCCATTTCTGCGTTAATAGGTGAATTTGCTCAGATGTCTTCGGAAGCTCACTTTTTCAACATTTCTACACCTATAAACGAAGAGCAAATTCTTATGGTGCCACACTCTATGCCACTAAATATACTAGTATCATACACTGTGTCCCCAAATATAATAGTGCTACACACTGTGCCCCTGATAGTAACATACACTGTACCCCTGATTATAATAGTAACATACACTGTGCCCATGAATAAAATTGTGTCAAACACTAAAGTAATGCACCACACAGTGTCCCCTGTATAGTGCCCTCTGTAGATAGTGCTCCCCATAGAGCCTTCTGTAGGTAGTAGCGTTCCCTGTAGATAGTGCCCCATGTACCGTTCCCTGCAGAAAGGGCCCACTGTAGCGTTCCCTGTAGATAGTGCCCCCTGTGGCATTCATTCACTGTAGCGTTCCCTGTATAGTGCCCCCTGTAGATAGGGCCTCCTATGGAGTTCCCTGTAGATAAGGGCCCCAATATAGACCCCTGTAGTTAGTGTTCCCTATATAGTCCCCTGTAGTTAGTCCCCTGTAGCTACTGTTCCCTATATAGTCCCCTGTAGCTACTGTTCCCTATATAGTCCCCTGTAGCTACTGTTCCCTATATAGTCCCCTGTAGCTACTGTTCCCTATATCGTCCCCTGTAGCTACTGTTCCCTATATCGTCCCCTGTAGTTATTGTTCCCTATATAGTCCCCTGTAGTTACTGTTCCCTATATTGTCCCCTGTAGCTACTGTTCCCTATATAGTCCCCTGTAGCTACTGTTCCCTATATAGTCCCATGTAGCTACTGTTCCCTATATAGTCCCCTGTAGCTACTGCTACCAATGTATTGTCCCCTGTAGTTACTGTTCCCTATATAGTCCCTTGTAGCTACTGTTCCCTATATAGTCCCCTGTAGCTACTGCTCCCTATATAGTCCCCTGTAGCTACTGCTCCCTATATAGTCCCCTGTAGCTACTGCTACCAATGTATTGTCCCCTGTAGTTACTGTTCCCTATATAGTCCCTTGTAGCTACTGCTACCTATGTATTTTCCCCTGTAGTTTATGTACCCTATATAGTCCCCGGTAGTTACTGTTCCCTATATCGTCCCCTGTAGCTACTGTTCCCTATATCGTCCCCTGTAGCTACTGTTCCCTATATCGTCCCCTGTAGCTACTGTTCCCTATATCGTCCCCTGTAGCTACTGTTCCCTATTTAGTCCCATGTAGCTACTGTTCCCTATATAGTCCCCTGTAGCTACTGCTACCAATGTATTGTCCCCTGTAGCTACTGTTCCCTATATAGTCCCCTGTAGCTACTGTTCCCTATATAGTCCCCTGTAGCTACTGTTCCCTATATAGTCCCCTGTAGCTACTGTTCCCTATATAGTCCCCTGTAGCTACTGTTCCCTATATAGTCCCCTGTAGCTACTGTTCCCTATATCGTCCCCTGTAGCTACTGTTCCCTATATCGTCCCCTGTAGTTATTGTTCCCTATATAGTCCCCTGTAGTTACTGTTCCCTATATTGTCCCCTGTAGCTACTGTTCCCTATATAGTCCCCTGTAGCTACTGTTCCCTATATAGTCCCATGTAGCTACTGTTCCCTATATAGTCCCCTGTAGCTACTGCTACCAATGTATTGTCCCCTGTAGTTACTGTTCCCTATATAGTCCCTTGTAGCTACTGTTCCCTATATAGTCCCCTGTAGCTACTGCTCCCTATATAGTCCCCTGTAGCTACTGCTCCCTATATAGTCCCCTGTAGCTACTGCTACCAATGTATTGTCCCCTGTAGTTACTGTTCCCTATATAGTCCCTTGTAGCTACTGCTACCTATGTATTTTCCCCTGTAGTTTATGTACCCTATATAGTCCCCGGTAGTTACTGTTCCCTATATCGTCCCCTGTAGCTACTGTTCCCTATATCGTCCCCTGTAGCTACTGTTCCCTATATCGTCCCCTGTAGCTACTGTTCCCTATATCGTCCCCTGTAGCTACTGTTCCCTATTTAGTCCCATGTAGCTACTGTTCCCTATATAGTCCCCTGTAGCTACTGCTACCAATGTATTGTCCCCTGTAGTTACTGTTCCCTATATAGTCCCTTGTAGCTACTGTTCCCTATATAGTCCCCTGTAGCTACTGCTCCCTATATAGTCCCCTGTAGCTACTGCTACCAATGTATTGTCCCCTGTAGTTACTGTTCCCTATATAGTCCCTTGTAGCTACTGCTACCTATGTATTTTCCCCTGTAGTTTATGTACCCTATATAGTCCCCTGTAGTTACTGTTCCCTATATCGTCCCCTGTAGCTACTGTTCCCTATATCATCCCCTGTAGCTACTGTTCCCTATATCGTCCCCTGTAGCTACTGTTCCCTATATAGTCCCATGTAGTTATTGTTCCCTATATAGTCCCCTGTAGTTACTGTTCCCTATATAGTCCCCTGTAGCTACTGTTCCCTATATAGTCCCATGTAGCTACTGTTCCCTATATAGTCCCCTGTAGCTACTGCTACCAATGTATTGTCCCCTGTAGTTACTGTTCCCTATATAGTCCCTTGTAGCTACTGTTCCCTATATAGTCCCCTGGAGCTACTGCTCCCTATATAGTCCCCTGTAGCTACTGCTCCCTATATAGTCCCCTGTAGCTACTGCTACCAATGTATTGTCCCCTGTAGTTACTGTTCCCTATATAGTCCCATGTAGTTATTGTTCCCTATATAGTCCCCTGTAGTTACTGTTCCCTATATCGTCCCCTGTAGCTACTGTTCCCTATATCGTCCCATGTAGCTGCTGTTCCCTATATCGTCCCATGTAGCTACTGTTCCCTATATCGTCCCCTGTAGCTACTGTTCCCTATATCGTCCCCTGTAGCTACTGTTCCCTATATAGTCCCATGTAGTTATTGTTCCCTATATAGTCCCCTGTAGTTACTGTTCCCTATATAGTCCCCTGTAGCTACTGTTCCCTATATAGTCCCATGTAGCTACTGTTCCCTATATAGTCCCCTGTAGCTACTGCTACCAATGTATTGTCCCCTGTAGTTACTGTTCCCTATATAGTCCCTTGTAGCTACTGTTCCCTATAAAGTCCCCTGTAGCTACTGCTCCCTATATAGTCCCCTGTAGCTACTGCTCCCTATATAGTCCCCTGTAGCTACTGCTACCAATGTATTGTCCCCTGTAGTTACTGTTCCCTATATAGTCCCATGTAGTTATTGTTCCCTATATAGTCCCCTGTAGTTACTGTTCCCTATATCGTCCCCTGTAGCTACTGTTCCCTATATCGTCCCATGTAGCTGCTGTTCCCTATATCGTCCCATGTAGCTACTGTTCCCTATATCGTCCCCTGTAGCTACTGTTCCCTATATCGTCCCCTGTAGCTACTGTTCCCTATATAGTCCCCTGTAGCTACTGTTCCCTATATAGTCCCCTGTAGCTACTGTTCCCTATATAGTCCCCTGTAGCTACTGCTACCAATATATTGTCCCCTGAAGTTACTGTTCCCTATATAGTCCCTTGTAGCTACTGCTACCTATGTATTGTCCCCTGTAGTTTATGTACCCTATATAGTCCCCTGTAGCTACTGTTCCCTATATAGTTCCCTGTTGCTACTGCGACTTATGTATTGTCCCCTGTAGTTTGCTCCCTATATAGTCCCTTGTAGCTACTGCTACCTATGTAGTCCCCTGTAGCTACTGCTACCTATGTATTGTCTCCTGTCGTTTGTTCCCTATATAGTCCTCTGTAGCTACTGTTCCCTGTATAGACCCATATAGATAAGGCCCACAACGCTGCCCACGGTAGAAGGAATACATTTTAAAAAAAAAAACAAAAAACATTTACCTGTCCCGTTCCGTCCTCCAGCGACGTCAGTCCTCCACCAGCGGAACGAAGCAGCGGCGCGATAGATTCATTGCCGACTGCATCATCACTAAAGCGCCGAATGGCGAGGCAGCGCTAGTTAAGTCAATTGTATCCTCGTCCTTCGGCAGGCTCCGGCTTCCCGCTTCACCCGGTTCTGTGAACCGGCTGTAATTTTTAACAACTGGTTCGGAAGAAACTGGGCGAACCGGCCGGATCCCACCCCTGGTGCTCCCCCCCACACATAGTGCGCCACACAACCCCCCCCCCCCCTTACGTTATGCCACGCTTTGGCTGGGGATTCCTCTGCTGGAGGAGCCCTTGACATTACTGTCCATAGACCGTGACATTAGGGGTATTCCCCTGGACAGGAATGTAATGTCAGGTGTAACCCCAGAGCAGGAGTCCCGGATAGAGCGCTACTAGCACGCTGCCTGGGACCAGCTCTGCTCCGGACATCACTGTCCATATATGGACAGTGAAGTCAGGAGCTCCGTCTATGAGCGGAATCCCCGGCCAGGGAATCGGCAACGCTTTGGCCGGGGATTTCACTCCAGAAGGAGTAAATGGCAAAACAGGAAGCGGATAGTTTCCTGCTCTGCCATAGTATTCAATTGTATCTGCAGCCCGAGGACACAGATACAATTGAATGGAGTAGTTGCCGGGACAAGTCCCAGGACAGTAATTTGCCGGGACTGTTGGCAAGTATGGGGAGGCAATGTCTCTCCTGCCAGTTTCTACCAACCCCTGATCCAAGAAGAATTAAGAAAATATAATAAAATTACATTTAGGTTGTGTTCACATCTGTGCTGAAGATTGTCAAATTTGTACAAAAATAAAATCATTATTGCCTGCAGTGATATTTTTCCCATCAAATCGACAGACACCACAATAAGTTAATGTGGTCCATTGAGCGCCAGAGGTATCCATCATACAAGCATGAAAAGGTGTGTAGCCCAGGTTTTTCACCTCCCTGAAGTGTAGGGGGGAGGAGGGCAGCAATATACACCCCATGCTTCCTGCTCTCTGGTGGCAGCATACAATGTCCACAGGAGCATGAAGATCCAGCAGTGACACTTCCTGGCGCCTGTTATTAGGCAGCTGTTAAAACTTCTTTGGGCACTGTTTATAAAATGCAGACCTTACTGAAATAACTCACTAAGTAATCTAGCGCTGTATGGCAATGCTTGTTATAAGAATGGCAAATGATCAGGGGTAAATCTTTTTTAATGGCTGATATGGGCTATTAGAACAGGCAAGTCTTAAATTAACTTCAATAGGGTCGTAACGGATGATCATGGCACAACAATAACCCGCACATATTACAAAAACCAACTCCTTTTAAGAGGACCTGTCAGCTCTTCTGACATTTTACTAAACTTGTATTCCTCATGAAATTAACTCTCCAAAAATAATTCTGGAGCACCTTTTCTTAGAATTGCATTGTGCAGCTCCTCTTTTATTCCTCCTGGAAAATAATGTAATAAATTGACAACTGGGCCTTACCAGTTAAATAAGCACATCCCTAAAGAACCCGATACTGTCCAAACAACGATAAATTTCCTTTTAGACGGCCCGATATCTGCCGTAAAAATGAGCGCCAATACAGCACGTCCATCTGCGCTAGTTTGCTGCCGTCATAAAGAACAATTGTTGGTAATGTATGGGGATGAACAGTCGTTACTACGAGTGCTCGTACCCTTGCATTTGCATCTTGTCGGCAGCACATCTCCCGGTTTACACAGCACCTCGCTGCAGACTAGCGACCTTTTTATTTGGCAGTGTAAAAGTTCTGATCGGATAATGAACGGGTGTTTGCTCATTCATCGGCTGATCGTTGCTCTGTTTATACATTGCAATGATCGGTAACGAGCGTACATACGAACGCTCATTTGCCAGATCATTGGCCCGTATAAAACGGCCTTAACAGCGTCAGACAACGTAGAGAAACACCCTCATGTGTTTACCCATCCAAAGCACAAGTTCAATGTAATAACTTATACACTGTTCACTACAACTATGTGCAGGGGCGTAACTAGGAAAGACTGGGCCCCATAGAAAACTTTTGACTGGGGCCCCCCCTCCCCTGGGTATCACACAACCCCCCCTTGTAGATAGTGCCTCCCTATATATTCCGCCACACAGCGCCCCTATAGATCGCACCATACAGCCACCCCTGTAGATAACGCCATACAGCCACCCCTGTAGATAATGCCATACAGCCCCAAACCCTCCCCTTGAGATAACGCCATACAGCCCTAAACCCCCCCTGTAAGTAACGCCATGCAGCCCCCCAACCCCCCCTCCCCCCAAAACAGCCTATAGTTTGTCCTACAGAAAACATACATCCCCTATCAACAGAATAAGTGATACATGTGTGATCGCTGGCAGCGATAAGGAGAACCGGGGACCGAAAGTCCCCCGAAGTTCTCCATGACAAACCTCAGACTTCCGGCATTTGCGCAGCTCAATAAAAAAATGAAAGGAGCGTTTGTCACGCATGCACACAAGCGCGACTGGTACACAATTAATTTCTATGGTAGTGGTAGTTACGCCACTGACTATACGGCTAAAAATAGTCTGCCTATGCTAGAAGATGATCCCCCTCAACTGAGGCAGATAAAACACGTATCTTACACACCAGAACGCTTGCAGACCAAAAGTGCTGCTACAGGCAAAAACGCATTAAAAAACAACCCACAGTTCAGAAACCAATAGATCTATTCATATACACATAATTGTTTTGGGCCTTTGTGCCCAGTGCAGAATTTCCCCTTTGGGGATGATGTAACCTGAAGGTGAATTTTCTTTGTTTCTTAGTCTACCCCAATTTTTTTCCTCCTTTTTCTAAGACACATAGGACTTTCATATTGTTTAAAAACTCGAGCGGATACCTTTGTATGTGTAATTATGGAAAAAATAAATAAAAATCAGGTAGATGGGGAGGGGTAGTTTGCGTTCACACTTTTTTTTTTTTTTTTTAAATGCAATTTATTTAAACCAGAGAACCTTTCACCTGCCCATACATGTGTGGCGGAGTGCAGCATGTAATAGGCCGGGCTTCACAAACCCTGTCTCACTTTACACTTTTTTCCTATCTTCCGCTGTTATTTACATATCGGTACAGTTATATTTGGTGCCCGATATGTAAATAAGCCCCTGAACTGTCAATGGGGCGTTTCTATCTAACTAAATGGCAAGGGTGTGTGATGTCTTCGCGGAAAGTGTCAGGACGGCTTGCACGGTGTTCCCTCCCGCGAGAACACACACAGATTGGGGGTTCTGCAGAGAGTGCGGTGTGTGTGTGTGTGTGTGTGTGTGTGTGTGTGTGTGTGTGTGTGTGTGTGTGTGTGTGTGTTTTCTCGCGGGAGGGAACACAGCGCTAGCCGCCCTGACACTTACCATAGCGGATTTGACAGTGTCAGAGCGGAGACATCACGCCCCCTTGCCATTTAGGTAGATAGAAACGCCCCATTGACAGTTCAGAGGTTTATTTACATATCAGGCGGCAAATATAACGACACCAATATGTAAATAACGGAGGAAGATCGGAAAATAGATAAATAAAATAAGCAGATAGGGCCGGGGAAAAACAGAAAGAATTGGTAACATGGGGTAATTATTATATGTTTGGCGTAACGAATACTGTGCATAAAACAAATGGATTAATGCCCGAGCACCTGACGCCCGTGAAAAATATGTCATGCAGAATTAGGGATCACAGGCTGTTTAAGATTGGGAGCTACTAACTGTATTTCAGTGTGCATCATGGGAAACCTTAAAGGAAACCTGAGTGTGTAAAAAATATAAGTGGCTTAGGGAAATCACTGGGGGGGGGGGGGGGAATTAAGATTATGAGAGAGGTTACTTCCCATAGTGAGCCTCTTTTCCCGCTTCCTTGCTTTGTAAAGTAACCCCTACGCTATACCGTAGCAACAGAGGAGTAATCCCCGAAAAACATGGCGGATCAAGCGCTGTTAGCGTTACTAAAAGGAAAAGGCAGAAGGAGGGTTCTGCATGGCTTACCCCGCTCCTACGAGGTGGGTCAGACCAACCGTCCGCCTACTCGCTGGAGTCCTTCCCCAACTAGACCTCGGAAACTGGGTAGGGCGCCTTCTCGTCACACAGCGCAGCAGCGAGTGGCAGAGACTGTTGAACGCAGTGTGGAGGAAGCACTGCCGGCTCACGGTAGGCGCGTGCTAGCTGGCGGAGATCCCTCCCCTCCCCAATGGAGAGCAGATGACAGGCCTCAGTAGCGAGGCAGCGCACGCCCCCGCGTGTAGCCGAAACGGCCGGAAACAGAAGTGGGCTGGCTCAGGAGGCTGTAAAGACGCGGACTGTTCCAAAACCACCTGGCAGGCTTGCTAGGGGGTTTGTTAGGAAGCCCAACCCTGTTGTTAGCGAGGCAGCAGATGTGATTGGGGACAGGGGGGATGGTGGCATTCCCCAAGGTGCAGCAGGGACTAGTCAGATAGCAGGGGAGAGAGAGGAGGATTTCTTTGAATGCATTCCAGGTACAGCGCAGGATAGGGTTAGTGCGCAGTTAATCAGATGTGTTTACCGCCGGCGGATCCCACAGTGGTGGGTCGCGGGGCCGTGGAACGGACACATGTTCCGAGTCTGGTTCTGACAGATCTGGGAGGCGTAAACGGAGATATAGTTCCCACAGGCGCACTGCCACCTGGGATAGAAGGAGTAGGCATAGGCAACGCTCTCGTAGTAGAGAATTTAGACGTCAATCCCGATGCTCGCGGAGGAGCCGGTTGGCGTATTGTACGTCTTCGGCTTCCACGGAGGATTCCATTAATAGACGTAGTAGGCGGTCACGTGGGAGCAGACAACGTGGCCGGAGAAGCAGATCTGTTGACCGAAGACGATGTTGTTTCTCCGCTGCCCACGACACGGACTCCAGAGGTTTAGCCAGTGGTTCATCAGAGTGGTGAATGGTTGGTCATGCGTACAAGCATGGAACAAAAATGCTAATAATAGAGAGGAGATTTATGCTATTTTAAAGCATGTGTTGGAAAAAAATGGGCGGGACAGATCACGGTTAATGTGCCAGGGGCGGTGGGGCCGCAGCCTGCGCAAGTTATGGATAATACAGGCATGTTGCTCAGGGACACATTTTTGCGGGGTTGCCACTCTAGGGACACACGTAGCTAATCATGTGAGAGAAAAGGTTATGAAATATGTGAGTATGTTGATATATGGTCGTTCGTGTCACTCGACGGTAGATAAAGAAAGAAAATTTGAAAAAACTGAAGATAAAAAGCCCAAGATGGCAAAAACATTTGGGAACTGGCTTCAGGCCTTCGCAGTGTTGGCTAGCATGATTAGTCAAAATAAACCGGAAAAAGCCTTTACTTTAGACAATTTATTCTGCTCACAAGCTGCATGGCGGAACGGCATGGTGGAGATACGATGAGGAATTCAGGCGTCGTTTGGCTATACGGCCGGACAGAGAGTGGTCTTCAAAGGCCGCGGACGTCTGGATTTAGTTAATGACACAAAGACCTCAGAATTCCTTTCTTCCCTCCACCGCGTCCACTCAGTCTGCAGGTGCCGGTCGCAGACCCGGTGCGTGTTGGCTCTTCAATGAAGGGCATTGCCGATTTTTCGCTTCATGTAAATTCAAACATGAGTGCTCCATATGTGGAGGATCCCATTCGACTTTGCGATGCTTCAAGAGAAGTAAGAACCCCACGAGACCGGCTGCTGCAGGTAAGCCAGAGGACACCAGTGAGCGTCCAAAGGATGCTCCCCTGGTTAGACAGGTACCCCAGGAGACAGGAAGCAGAAACGCTCATTAATGGTTTTACACATGTTTTTCATATACATCAAAAAAAAAACAAACAAAAAAAAAAAGTGTCGGGTAAATTCCGTCTCATACATCACTTGTCTTTTCCTCCAGGTGAATCAGTCAATGATGGCATATCTAAGGAAGAGGCGGCGGTATCGTACATTTCCTTTGATAGAGCTATGCAATTAGTTTCAAAAGCTGGTCCTTTTGCTTTGTTGGCAAAATCTGACATAGAAGCAGCTTTCCGCCTCCTTCCGGTCCATCCAGACCGTTTTCATCTTTCGGGATGTCAATTGAATGGTTTATATTATGTGGACATGTGTTTGCCGATGGGTTGCTCTATCTCCTGCCGCTACTTAGAAATGTTTAGCTCTTTTATAGAATGGGTTGTCCGTTCGGAGACGGGCAATACATCGGTAATTCATTATTTGAACGATTTTTTTGTTCATAGGTCCACGGGATGAGGCGTTGTGTCTATACACTTTGAATTCGTTTAGGTTTTTCATGTATGTTTGGCGCTCCTTTGGCTGAGGACGAAACGCAAGGTCCAAGTTGGTGCCTATCCTTTTTGGGTATACAAATTGATACAAGCAAGATGGTTCTCAGCCTTCCGGCTGACAAACTTGGCAAATTGCGTGAGGCTATTGGCAGTTGCCTCCGTGTGAAGAAGGTTACGTTGCATGACTAACAGTCATTGTTAGGTCAATTGGCTTTTGCCTGTAGGATATTTCCTATGGGTAGAGTTTTCTCAAGGAGATTGGCCATGGCAACTGCTGATATTAAAAGGCCACATCATTTTGTGAGGTTACCAAAATTGTTAAAGGATGATTTGAGGATGTGGCAATCTTTTCTCGTTTCGTATGAAGGTATATCCTGTTTTATGGAAGAGGAACTTGGTAATGCGGATTGGCAACTGTACACGGGCGCAGCAGGAGCTCATGGTTATGGGGCTGTTTTTGATCATAAATGGTCAGCGGGTCCACGGCCAGCAGATTGGTACGAAAAAGGTTTTACGAAAAATCTTACGTTATTGGAATTGTTCCCCATTGTGGTAGCGGTGGAGCTTTGGGGAGCAGAGATGGCAAACAGATAATGAGAGCACGGTGGTGGCCATCAATAAATGGACGTCCAGTTCTCTCCCGGTTTTAGCATTACGCAGGCAGCTGGTTTTAAAATGTTTATCGTTTAATGTTGTTTTCAGAGCGTGTCATATTCCTGGTGTAGTTAACGAAGTTGCTGATGCTCTGTCTCGTTTTCAGTGGCTTCTTTTCAGGACATTGCATCCTCGGGCGGATCAGGACGGGTATCCTTGCCCTCTGTTTCTTTGGGAACTGCCGGCGAACAACGGACACCTCTTCTGCAGAATTCGGTGGCATTAGCAACGTGGAATTGCCATGGTAAGGCTTGGTCTGAATGGCTTGCATGTGCTCGAATTAATGACGTAATTTCTCCTCAGACTTGTTATCAAATTACATTGAGATATTAAAGTTTTTTGAGGGAGAGAGGCCTGCGGCGGCAGCGGTACGAAAGTGTTTATCCGGGGTGGCCTTTGCGCTAAAACTGCTAGGGGTTGACGTGATAAAACGTTTTATTTTTTCTCCGATTTTGAAGGGTTGGAAAAAAGAAATGCGGACGGCGGATGGCCGTCGCCAAATGTCTTATGTATTGCTCAGGCGTTTAGTCGATGCTACGGCATCTGTGTGCGCTTCAGATTTTGAGTCCTGTTTATTTAATTGCTCTTTTGCGCTGGCCTTTTTCTTTGCCCTGCGTATCCGTGAGTTAGTGTCGAAATCTCAGTCTCAGCCTTCCGGCTTGTTAGCCGATGATGTGATAGCCTTGACAGACTCCATAAAGGTAAGTGTGCGTCTATCAAAAACCGATGTTGGTATATGGTTATTTTTGGCTTGGCCTCCAAATTTTGCCCGGTCGGAACCATAAAACGGTACATGTCGATGCGTCCTCCAGGCATCAGTTTTTTGTTGCATCAGGACGGTTCCCCTTTATCTAAATTTCAATTTTCATCTGTCCTTAAAAAGTGCCTGACCACTGTTGGTTTACCCCAGTCCGAGTTCGGCACACAATCCTTTAGAATAGGGGCCGCCACTATGGTGGATGCAGCTGGAATGACGGAAACGGAGGTGAAAAAGTTTGGAAGTTGGATTGTTTTAAAAGGTATATTCGTCCTAATTTGTTAACGTGTTGATCTTACATTTCCTTTTCTATTATAGATAAACAAATGGATCCAGCAGCACCGGTATAGTGTGGGTGCAAGCCAACGAGATCAGACCAAAATCCCAATGGTATACAATGCAAAAAATAGGCAGCACTCCGTTCAGGTAAAAGTGAAAAAGAGGGTACTTTATTGTCCCATAAACAGTAGCAACGTTTCAGCTCCTTCCACTGGAGCCTTTCTCAAGCTATGTGGGGGCACAAATTTTTATTTTATTTTTTCCCAAATCCATTTTAATTATTTTTTTAAACTTCTTTTTATTGAACATTTTTTCCGAACAATTAAGTTTGTGGGGAAAAAAAGGAAAAAAGGGAGGGGGAACAATGTAATACAATCAGCAGGCCAGAGGATCAGTTAGATTTCCAGGAGACACAAATCACACATCAAGAGATTGACTTAACTGGTCAAGCAGGAGAAGTAGGGGGGGGGGGGAGAAAATAAAATAAACATTTTTATCTCGCTCTGCTTATGAAGGAAACAATGCAGATGAAACCCTAAAATTTGTTTTAAATTGTAAGCAATTCCCCACCCCATTGAATTTGAAAAACATAAATCAGGGATGGAGGCGTCCGCGGGAACCAGCCCACCGCACACATCCACCCCAACAAAACCCATCTTATCGATGCAGGGACAGGGGTGAAATAAGGACATGAAGAAGAAGCAGCATGGCTCTCGCTCATACACACCAGACAACCACCGGGATCCTGACCACGTCTTACATGGGTGCACTCCGCAGGAGCACCCGTTCATGGAACCAGACCGTTGGTTCAAAGCATTTCTGTATTTGAATGGTTTGTGGGAGTAATGCAATGAATGTTTCCCATGTTTCAAAAAAACTTTGGGACCTGCAATTCCTTATGGGGAGGGGCCTCTACACAGTCCATTTTCAATAGATAGGATAATGTATCCAAGAATAATTTGAAAGGTGGGGGCTGATTAGCAAGCCAGGTTTGCAATATGGCTTTCGTCTCCGCCGCCGCCTCATAATGCAACAATTTGTGTGTCCCAGGGGAACACCCATGAACTTCAGGGTCCATGTACCCAAACACCGCCCACAGTATCGTATCAGGGACAAAATTGGTGAGGTGAGTAATAGTAAACATGCGTATGCCAGACCAAAATACACGAATGTGCGGGCACGACCACAAACAATGGTAGAGATTGGCTGCGGGTGCTTGACATTTGAAGCAACACGACGATTCATAGATACCAATCTTATACCCCACACTTGGAGTCAAATATGACCTATGGGCAATCTTAAGTCGCATTTCCACAAAACGTGCAGATGGGAGAAGTTTATGTGCCTAGAGCCGCCAGTATCGTGGTAGGGGTTAGAGTCTGATCATCACCCTGTCATTTAGTTAAAGGGGTCTGGGATTGTGAGTAATCAAGGGGAACATGAAGGAATTGGTTGTTTCTAGTTATTTAGCCCTTCGAGGAGTTGGGACTGGAGAATTTTAGGAGCAAATAAGGATTCCATTACAGGTCTGGCAGTTGCAGTAAAACCTTCTTTATATAACGGTCGACTTGAAGAAAACGAAAGTGATCGATGGGTAACTCAGGATATTTAGATTGGAGTTCTGAAAGTGTAAGAGCCCGACGTTCGTCCTTATGTACAAGCTGTTTTAGGGAGGCGATTTCGAACGTGTGCCATCTGTGGAAAATTGCCCGTGGATTACCAACCTGAAAATGATTATTACAGACTAGTGGCAAGTGGAGAGATAACAGAGGAGAAAGCTGGTGATGTCGCCTGATTTTCTGACATGTTTCCAAATGGCAAAAAGTAGAAGGTTAGCTCTAGTCTCCGCAGATAAACCCTCACATGGGAGGTGCAGGAGTCCCGACAAAGCCCGCCCAGAAAATAATCTGGAATCGAATCCAGAGTGTACGAGGCATGAGAGATGTTGCCAAGCCAGTCCGAGACATAACAGAACAAGGCCGCCAGGTTGTATTGCCAAATGTAGGGGAAATTAATGCCCCCATTGGCTCCTGGTTGTTGTAAAATCTGGTAGGCTATATGGGACACACCCCCCCCCTCCCCCCCACACACACACACACAAATGTCCTGTATAAGTAGTTAATGTGGTCTTATTTAGGGGTGCGATATATTGGGAGGGTATGGAAAATATATAGGAGACTAGGGAACTCAGTCATCTTAAGATTGGCCTTCCCTAGGTATGAAAGGGTTAAGTGCTTCCAATTTGAGAGAGTCTTTTCTAATTCCTCTATATAACGTGCTATATTAAGTCTGTAGAGTTTAGCAGGGTGTCTGGAGATTTGGACTCCTAAATATTTGATCGCCTGAGTGTTCCATCTAAATGGAACGGCAGCCGCCCAAACGGGTTTAGAAGGCCCTCAACAATAATGTCTGTCTTGTCCCTATTACGATAGTATCCCAATAAATCGGCCCACCCGGCCGAGTTCTTCGAGAAGGGGGTTTAGTGTCCACTTGGGGTCTGTAACTACCAACAGGATGTCATCCGCAAAAGCGGCTACTTTTAGTTCTAGGTCCCGTATAATAAGGCCCTGAAAAGTTGGTCTTAGAAAGGTGATGCAATAAGGGATCTATGGAAAGATTAAACAGAAGGGGGAAAGGGGGCATCCCTGCTTTGTGCCTCTAAAAATATCTATAGGGGCGAGAGTTATGCCCATTGACCGCCACACAAGTCGCAGCCCCCACACGAAGGGAAAGGATGAACTCGGTAGAAATAGAACCCACCCCCGTACGGACCAGCACCTCATCCAAAAACGGCCATGCCACCATAAACGCTTTCTCAGCGTTGAGACTGTGACCGGCTGAGTGGGATCCTGTGCTGCGACCGTAGCGGCTATAGCAGATCTGATATTTTTTATACAAGTCCTACCTCGTGTAAGACCCGTTTGAACATTAGACAAAAAATTCAGGAAGGCAGCATTGCAACCTATCCGCCAGTATTCTGGCCAGCAGCTTGTAGTCGTGGTTAAGTAATGACATAGGACGGTATGATTGAGTCAGGGAAAGATCTTTATGTGGTTTAGGTAGAAGCACTGTGCGCGATTCTGTGAAACTGTCAATGGGCATGGCGTGCAAAAACTCATCATTATATAAAGTAGTCAAAATCGGGATCAGCCGCGGTGCCAAAGTTTTATAGTATTCTGATGAAAATCCGTCTTCCCATTAGAGGCTGTCGAAATAGCTCGCCTCACCTCATCCTACTGTATCTCTGCATTCAATAAAGCTTGTTGCTCTACAGAGAGGGAGGGCAATTCAACAGTGTCCAGAAAGGAGTTAAGGTCTGGGGTGAGAGACCAGGGCCGCTCTATAAAGATCTTCATAGTAAGCGGTAAAAAGGTTTGCTATTTCTGTTGGGTCAGTAGAGACAATTCCTGTAAGTGGATGACGTAGGGACAAAATAGGCTTGTAGGGATGCTTTTGTTTTGCGAGGGTCGCGAGTAGCTTACCGGTTTTATTCCCCCCATCTGTAAAACCTATTATCCGTAGATTTAACCTGCCAATATGATTCAGTATGGATAAAAGCGTCTAACAAATGTTTTGCAGTTTGGGAAGTCTGTTGGTTGAGTGGGGTGGAATCTATGCAAGTTCTTTGGGCCGCTAGTAGATCCTTGTACAGGGCATCAAAACGGGCTTTCCGTATTTACCGCTTACGAGACAGATATCCTATAATATGCTCTCTCATCACTGCCTTGGAAGTTGCCCACAGGAGTGGTATATTGTCCACATGGGGGAGTGAGTTATCATCCAGATAGTTGCCCCAGTGCATGCAGAGATATTGTTTGAATTCCTCAGATTCTGCCAAGTAAGCTGGAAATCGCCATATTCTAGTTTTTGGTGAGGAGTGTGAGATTGATAGTGTCAGTGATCGGAGCATGGTTCAATATGGTAATGGGGTGAATCCGGGAGGAAGAATGGGAGTCGAACAAGGACGTTGATATTAGAAAATAATCTATGTGCGAGAATGAATTATGAGCAACCGAGTGGCATGTGTATTCACGCATACCCTCATCCAGTACCCTCAAGGGATCGCATACATTGAGCAAATACATGAAGAGATCAAGAGAGGAAGCGGCAACCTGAGACTGAGGGGTAGGAGGGGACCTATCCACGGCGGGACATTGCACCAAGTTGAAGTCACCCCCGATAATTAGGCTGTGTCTAGGGAGACCCAATATTAGTTGAAGAATTTCTGGATAAATTGCCTGCTGGTCATGATTTGGAGCATAGAGATTGACCAACAAATAAGGGACATCAGCTATTTTTACATGTAAAATGAGGTATCTACCCTGTGTGTCACTGATAGAGCTTTCCAATGTGTAGCGCAAGCCCTTTCTAAAAAGGATCGCCACACCCCTCGAAGAGGAAGAATGCGAAGCGGAGTAGCAATTGGATAACGAGGGGGCCATCAATCTGCTCTGTGTGCCCAATCTCCAATGAGTCTCCTGTAAGAAGAGAATATCGGATGAGAGCAGTTTAAGGTGATTAAGCACCTTCTTCCTCTTCAAGGGTGTATTCAAGCAATCCACATTCCAGGAGAGGAATCGGATAAGGGGAGAAGTGTGATATGTGTCAGAAGTGTGTGTATGTTGTGTACTCATCCCGTGTCACGAAGTTGGATCAAGGTCAGATTACGAAACTTCCGGCTGCACCCAGCGGTCCCAGCAAGCCGCGTGCCGAGCCTAATCCCAGTGGTGTGTGTGTGTAACGGCGAGAACCATGCCCCCAGTCGTCTGCAAAAGAAAAAAAAGTTTAGCACAAGTGAGAATGGTAAACACAAAATAAACAACGGTCGATTGCAAACCCAGGTTTGGGTAACATATTTGCCATAAGAGGTAGAACAGCTATAAATAACAATTATTTTAACCAGAAAAATAGTAAGCGCATGTCCATATGCCAAGTGCGCAAGCTTTCCCCTGTCAAAGACGCTAGTCACTCTGCACCATTTTCTTCCAGGCGAAGTAGTCTTCTGGCCTGTACAGGATCCTCAAAGAAGAGTGTATGGTCACCATCCTGCACCTTCAATTTGGCTGGTAACAGGAGTTGGAACAGGGTGTTCCCGTCATACAGTAGACGGCAGATTGAGTCAAAAGCTTTGCGTTTCTGAGCGACCACTGCCGAGTATTCCTGGAACATTAGGATCTTAGAGTTGTGGATGAGTAGTTTCCTCTGTAGTCTGTAGGCCCGTAGGGGTTTCTCCTTTAATCGCTCAGTGAAAGTATTTGGCAATCACCGGACAAGGTCTGCCATCCCCTGCATGTCGCCCAGCTCTGGGAGGGCCCAATCTGTGTGCCCGTTCTATCATGAGCGAGTCACCGCCAAGCTCGATGTTCAGAGCAGTAGGGAGGTCTTTACAAAGATAATCCAGAAGTTGTTCACCAGTCACCTTTTCCGGGATGCCCACAAAACGCAAGTTGTTACATCTATCCCGGTTCTCCAGGTCGTCCAGCTTGTCTCTTAGTTCTTGGTTAGAGGCTTGAATTTGCCGTACATTTTCCTCCATTGCGGACACTGAGGTATCCGTTGTTGCAACCCTCGTTTCCAAGTCCGCAATCTTTTGAGAATGCGATGCAAGTTGCTCCAGAGCTGCATTAATAGAAATAAGCAATACCTCCAGTCTTTTGTCAAAAAGTGGCAACAACATTTTAGAGACCTCTTGAGCTACCAGGGCGGCTTGGTTGTTGTCCATCGTGCAGCTGTGCTGCGGACTATATTGTGGAGACAACCTTGGTGGCGTAATGTCCCCTCCCAGCGACACTTCTGGCGAGAACTGTGGTCGTGAGGATGAGTCTTTGACAGATGAGGATTTAGGAGCCGGTTTGTCCCCTTTAGTGCTGATCTTGGACTTCTGCATTTCCAGAAGACAGGAGGAGTCAGATGACTGAGAAATCTGAGAGCGGGTGGATCTCCCTTCTGTAGATTTTGTTAAATATATGTCCATGACACAATCCTCAAACAGTGAGAAAGGCGAGCACCAGGGGGCGCAACAGAGGGTTATGACGGAAAACTCTCCAGCGATGTATCACATAATCAGTGAGGCATTAGGAACATGGCGCTTCAGTACGAAGAATGCGAAATCACGGTGAACATGGGAGAGCCGTGCAGATCCACCAATGATTTGTGTAAGAAAAATAAATATATTCCAGTAACACCGTAAATTCCTGCAATGTAGATTAGCACATGGGTAAAATAGAGGGCCTCCACTACCACTGATGTGGCCCAAGACATCAGGGGCACCAAGTGGGTGTTTGTCCGTGTGTCAGGGCCCCCCTGTATAATCAGAGCTAATGGATATCCTCTGATACGAAGTATAAGAAGGCTCCAGACAGTGGAGACGCATGCACTATTCCCTGTCATGTCTTCAAGATCTGGAAACCCATTTAATTGCAGCGACCTCCAAATAATCCCCTTAAAACTAGACAATATTCTTGTCTGTGATGTTATAAAGGGCCTTATTTTTTCAGTCCCACCCTGCCATAGTAAATGCTAAATGTTTTACTGATGGAAGCTCATGAGATACGGAGGCCATTATTAACAGCTTCGCAGTTTCCAGGTTTTTTCTGAAGTGTTTGCTGACACAACTTCATTATCATAATGTACAAATTATTCTCCTGATTTGTTGACTTCAGCAATAACATGGAAGATCTATTTATATTTCTGCTGATTTTCTCCTATGATCAAATAAATAATTGAACATGAAAGTGTGGAGTTTTATTGCCACACCTTGCAGGAGACTCAAGTCTGTTGAAATAACAATCAGCACTGAATTATCTGATAGATGCTATCTGGCTAGGGCCTGGTGGTATTGGTGTGGTGCCAGTTGCTCAAGCCAGGCTTCTTAGATCCCCCCCCCCACTCTGGCAGTAAAGTGGATTGTTCTTCTGCACCAAGATCAGCAACAGCTGCTTTCCTGGTGGACTCAAAAAGAACCAGTATTTTGGTTAGGGCCTGTTCACATAAGCGTTGGGTTCCGTTGATGGGTTCCGTCAGACCTTTCTGTTGGAGGAACCCATCAATGGAAAGGCAAACGGAAACCATAGCTTCCGTTTTCATTACCATCGATTTGAATGGTAATGCTTCCGTTGCTAATGGTTTTCTGTTTGTTTCCGTTCCGTTACGGTTTTTTTTACGGAATCAATAGCGCAGTTGACTGTGCTATTGTTTCCGGCAAAAAATAAATAAATCAATCATTACAGAACAGAGAAACGGAAACCATTAGCAACGGAAGCATTACCATTTAAATCAATGGTAATGCTAACGGGAAAGCTATGATTTCCATTGATTGGTTCCCCTGTCGGAAAGGTCTGACGGAAGCCATCAATGGAACCCAACACTGATGTGAACACACCCTAACAGATTTTGCACTGGGGCTCAGATGTTATGCCCCTGAGAGTACTCCTTCCATGGAGCTACTCTACTGGATGACCGGGGAACCAAAACGTGGGAAGTTTATGCCATAGCTCCAATATAACGTCAACAATTTGTGATTAGCATTTTTTTTCCTAAATATTTTTATATTTACTCAAACTTTATTATTTTTTTACACCACATCGGAGTACGGTAGAAATGTGACATGTGCTACAGTGTGCACAATCCAGGATTTCTAAAGGTTTATGTTCTTGCCCTGATAGAGATCTTCTTTTTGGAGGGCTAAACATTTCCTGGATGTCGACTCTAGCACAGGACATTACTCTATCTTTAACATTTATTGTTGAGCTGCTTGAACTTCCCAGTATAAACTTTTTCTACTCACTACAAGTCCACTGGAAAGAACACGGGGCTAAATACATCAACAATCTGTTAACACCTTTTGTTACTTCAACAACGTGATTAGATCTGGCAAGAACTGTGTAAATTTCATCTAGTACAACTATTTCCAAAAGCGACAATGTTGGCAGCAAGGTTCTCAGACCAATTGATGTCTTTGTAGATAATCTTGGTGTTTTGTAACTTAAGAAAAAAAAAAAAAAAAAAGCACAAAAAAAAACACCATATAAAAAAGTTCACAGAAGTCAAGTTAGAACTAGCCATCCCACCCCCTAAAAACAAAAAATACCACCACATGCTTACTAGCATTACATTACTCAACACTGCATACATGTCCATGGTTTATGTCGGCCATTGCAGGAGCTGCGCGGTTTCTAAAATAGATGTAGATTTTATATATATATATATATATATATATATATATATATATATATATATATATCTCAAATCACAAGAAAACAGCGACAGCACACTGCGAACACTAATGCCACCTAAGACACTAAACATAAATAAATATGCATTACTGCTAAATCTACTTACAATAGGGAGGTTGTTAGCACACATTTTGATCAAATTGTGTGAGCCCACTTGCCATGACAAGGTGACCTTTATGAGTAAGGGAACCTACTCTGCACATACACCCAGAACTGGGACTAAGGGTATGTGCACACGACAACGCCAAATACGTCTGAAATTACGGAGCTGTTTTTAGGAGAAAACAGCTCCGTAATTTCAGACGTTTTTACAAGTGCACGTGTTTTTCGCAGCGTCCATTACGGACGTAATTGGAGCTGTTTTTCAATGGAGTCAATGAAAAACAGCTCCAATTACTTCCCAAGAAGTGTCCTGCACTTATTTAACGCAGGCGTAAATTTTATGCGCCGTCTTTTGACAGGGACGCGTAAAATGACAGCTCGTCTGCACAGATCATAAGACCCATTGCAAGCAATGGGCAGATGTTTGCCAACGTATTGGAGCAGTCTTTTCAGGCGTAAAACGCCTCCATTACGTCTGAAAAGAGGTCGTGTGCACATACCCTAAGCCTACATATATCTGGGGATGGTAGGAACCAGCATTAAACAAATTAAAATCACCTAGGGCAGAATAGGAGGAGTGTAAGATCCAAAAAAATGGAGGCAGTCACTAACCCCATATATATTTGTCACAAACACAAAAAAGTTTGAACAGCACATTCCAACAAAATGACAACGTGTATATAGGTTCAAGAATGTCTGTGACTGCAAATTTATACAGCACACCGCGAACACCAAAGCTGCTAAATCTACTTACAATAGGGAGGTTCTTAGCGCACATTTTGATTTAAAAAAAAAATATACATTATATATATACACACACTAATAATTTTATAATCCTGAACAACCCCTTAACCCCATACATCGTATAATTACATGCCTCCATTATTACTTAGGCCCTATGCGCACGGGGGAGTAAGGCAGAGACACACACAGATGCTGCTGCAGCATCTAGTAAGTGTTCTATCTCATCCCAGTGCTGGATGCTCATCTACACTGCTCATTACTGCTGTACAATCTCCTCCATGCAAATGCTTCTGAGGGTGTGCTGCTAAGATGTGGGAGCAGGAGGTCCTCTTCTCTACATGTGCTGTGTAAAGGAGACATGATAGCAGCAAGGCTCCGCCCACTAGCTCAGGGAAAACTGAGAATTAGAGAGGGAGCCTGCAGAGGGGAAAACTGCTTAAAAAAACCAAAAAACAAACCAGTATACAAGTCATAATTAGTCTTAAGAAGCAACCTGGAAAGTTGGGTACACTTTAAATCCCTGCTAACTCTCAACATATGAGTCCAATGGGTGGAGTGACTCCATGATTGACAATGTAGGAGTGTGAATACAGAGGTAGCTGTCAATCACCGAGTAGCACTGTCCATTAAACTCATAAGCCCAGCATTAGCAGGGATTTAAATAAATAAAATACAAGTTGAACTAAATCTTTTACTACTGAAAAAAAAAGTACTACCGAATATAAAACAATCTGCTCAGCTGCTCCTGCTCTATAACACGCTGCCCACAGATCAGACAACATGCTCAACAAGATAGGTCCTCTTAAGGCCTTATGCACATGACCGTAGTGGTTTTACGGGCCGCAAAACAACGGATCCGTTGCAGTCCATTGGTCCACTTTGTGTAGCTGCAAATCTGGACCATAAAATTACTTGTCCTGAGTTTTTGCAGCCCCTACAAGGATCTTTGAAAACCATGGTCGTGTGCATGGGACAATATAAATTAATGGGTCTGCAATTTACTTTATTCAGTGCAATGCATGGAGTTAAAAATTGGTGTCTAACCTCCACAGCAAAATCAACAACTAAATATATGCATATTTCATTGCAAATTTTGCTGCAGATTTTTAGGCTTGTTCCACAGTGTAATTTTATATGTGAACTTAGCCAAAATATCTTCAGTTCTTACATTTCTAAAAAGGTATTGTAAGATTCATCCAATCATGTTAGGCTTTGATGCAAGCCAATTAACATATTTTCTCTCATTGGGCCCATTTGGAAACTAGGTTCTCCTGAGAAAAATTAGTATTTGGTCCCTAAATAAACATGTAGCAGATGCCATCTGGATACAAGGCTCAGAGAAGTTATTTGCTGGGTTGGCAGTAAAGCCTGTTCCATAAAGATAATGGGTGAACTTTATGGACTAATTATCAGAGCAGCCTTGTCAGCTTCAGACAGTAGCATTCATTTGTCACTGGGGTATAGGAGAATTGGGATAAAAAATAAAAAAAAGCCCACCAAAACAGACTTTGTATTGTAATAAGAAAAAAATCTGTATTTCACCAGGAGAACAATGGAGACGAGCGAGAACGCCACTACCTGAACTTGGTGCAAGACCTTCAATAAAAATGAAAATGTGTTTTTAATTTTTTTTTTTTTACTTGGGGTCTTTCATTTATTAACTTTATAAACCCAATTCTTACTTTTGTTTTAGAGTCACTGTGGGACTTTACTATGCGGTCATTTGATCACTTTTCTAACACACTGAAATAGGCCATCGCAACCATATGCAGTCATAAGATCTCCAGTAAAGCTCCTTTGCAGGAGAGGCTTTCGACCTTGTACCATTGACTAGGCAACCAAAATGCCCGCTCTTCTGGCCGTGTTTCCCACCACCACACCATAGTTACCAGCACAACCCTAACTAAGCATATGGATACTTCTAACCCAATATGTAATTTTATAGCTCATTATACATCACACAAAACTTGAAGAAAAACTGAATTACATGTGAGGTAAAGCTTTAAAGTTCTCTCTATAAAGAAAGGTTACGTTTGCAACAAACCTCAGCGTTACCCCACTTAGAAAGCAATCTCGGGCCACCAATCTTTTTTTTTTATAATCGTCAGCTCTTCCACAGTCTGAAAGTTCAGTGTCTAAACCATAATCATTGGTAAAAACGACAAGTCGAACTTTGCAATAATTTACAACACTATAAAGCAGAATTGCTCCTCAGATAACACATCATGGGACGTGATTCTACTATTTCAGCTTTATTGAGTTTTAAAAGAACTATAAACAGCAGTGAAATTAAACCCTTCAAAAAGGCATTTCCATTATATCAGCCATTGAGGTTGTATTCATCGGTCAAGATTATAAACATAGACTTCAGCCATTTCTTAGTTCTAACGGTCTGCTCCCTTTAAGTTAATTTCCCCCTTTTACCATCGTGTCATTTTCAGGTCACAAAGTCTTTGCTGAATAATTTCTTAATATATTGGTAGTTTACTACATAACATTTTATCATTGAGTTCAATGTATAAACATTGTGCAGTACACTCCTAAGCTCCACCTAGTGGTGGCTGCAGGCACCTGGAGTGATATAACGAAAAACTTTTGACATCTTATAGTGACAAGTCAGAAGTTTTGATCGGTGGGGGTCCAGGCACGGAGACCCCCACTGATCGCCAAAACGAAGTGCCGCAAGTGTTTGGTGGAGTGCGGTGCAGTTTCATTTCTGATCAGTCTTCCTCAGAATAATAAGCGAACGGTGTATGGACTCAGACTTTCTATTGAGCCTGTACACCACTCGCTTGGCTCTCAGAGGAAAGCGGATCAGAAACTAAGTGGCGCAGCACTCACCCGAGCACATCTGCAGATTCGTTTTAGCGATTGGTGGGGGTCTCAGTGCTTGGACCCCCACCGATCAAAACTTCTGACTTGTCGCTATGACATGTTAAAGGGTAACTAAACTTTAAAAAAAACTTTTAACTTTCTTTGCACGGGATTTGGAGCCCTGTATATAAAAAAATAGCTCTGTCTGGTATAATATAAAGAAAGCAATTTATAAAAAAAAATACTTGGACAACTCATAAAGCAGATGGCTGACACGGTTACTTTTGGAAAACAGAAGAAAAAAACCCAAAACAATTATAACAAGCTAGCCACACACTAAAGCCGGGTTCCCACATAGCGTAAACGCTGTTGAATATCCGTAACGGAATTGCGTGCAGAAGATCCGCAGCATTTACAGTAGCAGAAAAGCGGGTGAGACTTTGTAAATCTCATTCCCAACGCTGCGGAAAAGCGACGCAACGTAAACATTAATGACAACCTGCGGTGAGGAATTTAATTCCGCAGCATGTCAATTTATGCTGCGTTTTTGATCATTTTCCGTTGTAGGTTTTCCCCATTTAACTCAATGGGGATTCAAAACCCGCACCAGAAATCCAAGCATTGTGACTTTTGCAGCGTAATTGCAGCGGTTACGCCGCAAAAAATAAATAAAAAATTTCACCATGCCGTAATAAAAAACAAAAAATCATACTTACCCAGAACGCCCTCCTTCGTGCAGTCCGGCCTCCAGCGATTACGTTGTATTCCATGTGAATGTGACCACTGCAGCCAATCGTCATCCAGGGAGGACGGGGCGGATGTCAGAGGAGGGAGGGGGTAAGTGTGTGCACTTAATTACGCAGCAGAATTTCCGTCTGAAAAAATCGCACCATACGATTTCTAGGACGGAAAGTCCTGCGGGTTCCAGGTCGGATATGCTGCATGGTTTTTACGCGTATCCGTCCTGTGGGAACACAGCCTTATAGTAAACGCCTGACAAACTTTTGCTTGGCCCACAGATATTTCTTCAGACACCACCATAAACATATATAGGTGTTCAGATAGCACTAGCTTTCTTTGGTGCTCAAAAAAGGGTCCCAACCCAGTTGAGATATGTAAAATAAATATTTGCCACTTTTGGAAAAGTGAACATTTTTTTTATCGTAATTCTCTCTGTGATGCCAGTGGCTTAAGTGCAACGCTTCGGTCATGCGACCTTCATCAGGCACTAAGGAGATATTTTTACTGTCAGATACACCACTTGTTACTCCGTAGCTTACATCATGCACTTGTAATATGACCTTTTCCTGGAGACTTGATGCTCCACACTGTTCCTGTTATAAGTTTTTGTATGTTTCTTTTCTAGATAGTGTCTGTATATGTATATAATTGGAAATTATGAATGTACTCTATCCTAATTATGTATATGAAAATTGCCTATGTGTGTCTGTGTCTATATCACCTGTATATATCTCATTAGTGCCTGATTAAAGTCGCACGACCGAAACATTGCAGCACAGAGAAAATGAAAGTATTTTTTTTTTTCACTTTTCCAAGCGGGATGAATATTTCTTTTACATATCTCAACTGGGTCGGGACCCTTTTTCGAGCACCAAAGAAAGCTAGTGCTATCCAAACACCTATATACGAATACACCCAGACCAGCACAGAAGGGGATGTTGAAACCTACATTTTCTTTTAACCAGGAACAGATCAATAACATCTTGTTCCAGGGTCACTGCATCAAGGGAGTTTCTGCAGATACCTCCGACTGAAGTCCGCAGCAGAGACCATGAGAAAATGTCAAAACGACTTATAAATCAGGAGCTACACAGCGCCACATTAGCAGAATACATAAGGGTGCAACGCATCCCGAGAGGCCTACGCATGCCACTAAGGCCCACTATCTTTAAGGACGACCAAGATTACTGCACGCAGTTTGAACACATTAAATAAATGTTCTTTTGACCGGATGACATTGACTGTGTCATCACTTCAGAAGAGTATCACGGATCTAAGCAACGGACTGCGGAATTTGACAGAAAATGAAAATCCAATCTTAACACACATCGAAGCGAGATCGAAGCTGAGAAAAGAAAGTTCCAGAGAGACCAGGAGGATTATTCAAACAGAGTCTACAGATGGCAGGAAGATTTTACCAAAACAGGACCACAACGCAGAGGACAACACCAATCATCTGAATCATCACAGTCCGTATCAGGCGGCGAAGGATCGGACTACTACAACTACAGCAACAATTTTTTAGCCCAACGCCGAGGCAGACGCACAAGAAGACGACGAGGAGAGGTGGTAAACAGAGGAAGCAAGCCGGTCTATGGGGACGAGGTCTCAGGTATGACTCACACCCGGAAAATCACTAGTTGTGAACATCTCTTCCAAATCCCTGGGTCCGGCACAAATTCTTCTTCTAGAAAAAGGCCTATCCTTCTTGTCCTACATATAGATATGATCTATTCCAATTGGACATGGATCTAAACCGCTTCTTTAGGTCTCTACACCTCGGGGTGTTTTTCTCCAACAAGGGGGAAACCCGAAGACTAGAGGACTTGTCTACAACAACTGTGACCTCCACGGTTACCTCCAAAGACTTAGGGCTGAGGAACAAAAGTTTATTCTCTCGCACTAAAAACTCTCCCCCGCTCGAGACATTTGTGGGACAGGTCCACAGAGATGTGGAGGCCTTTCACCAGGATTTTGGCTTGGGTCTTTATAAATGCCAGACCAACCTGAGTAATGTGGACAGACAGGCCCTGCTCTCCCTCACGAGCGACAAAGATTTAATCATTAAGCCAGCAGACAAGGGGGGAGCCATAGTAGTCATGGACAGGAAGACTTACATGGAGGAAGTCCATAAACAACTACTAGATCAAGCAGTCTATAAACCTATTAACCACGATCCCACTCGCCAAATCACAAATAAGGTTCAAAGTATTTTGAGGAAACATATGACCAATGGTACCATAGACCAGGAGATTGTCTGTTAGAGATGTGACCGACACCCGGTAATACCGGTTTTCTATAGCTTACCAAACATTCACAAAAGATTAGACAAACCTCCAGGCCGACCCATAGTGCATCAACCGACTTCATTTTTTCGCCTTTATCAATGTTCATGGAAAAATTGCTTACACCCCTTGTTAAAAACACTAGGTCTTTCTTACTGAACACCACATCTTTCCGATTATCCATTCAGAAATCTGATCAATTACCACCTGACACCATATTGGTGACCTTTGACGTTTGCAGCCTCTATACGTGTATCCAACACACAGGATTAGAGGCAGTGCAGGAAATACTCAATAATGCAGGGAAACATCCGGAGATGGATCTAAGTGGTGACCTACTCAACATTATATGAACTGAGAATTTTTTCCTGTTTGAGGACACATTTTACGTACAACTGCAAGGGAGAGCAATGGGGTCCAATGTGGCCCCTCCCTATGCTAATTGCTTTATGGCATTGTTTGAGGAACATTTCATTTATCCAAACATTCTATTCAAACAGCACGCCCTCATGTGGAAGAGGTACATTGATGGTGTTTTGCCTATGGGATGGCCCCCTAAATTGCCTCAAGGATTTCACGATACACCTCAACGAAATATGGCCCGAGCTACAATTCACCCTTAACCATAGTATAACGGAGATAAGTTTCTTAGACACACTGATTAAGAAAGAGGAACAGGGTAGATTTGGCACAGATCTTTATACTAAAGACACTGATAAAAATGGCCTACTCCTCTACTCCAGTTGCCACCCCTGGCTACAAAAACCTCACTACCTAGATCCCAATATAACCGGGTGTCATGGATAGTAGATGACCCTGAACTAAAAAAAAAACAAAGAATGCAAAACATGACTAATAAATTCCTTAAAAGAGGCTACCCAGAGAGAACATTACTAACAGCACAAGAACCTACCACACGTCACCCAAGGGAAAACCATAAGCGCATCTCATTCATACATGTATATCATCCATTTGCATACAAAATCCATCACATCATTAGGAAGTATTGGCCCCTACTTAGTGAAGCCTACCCTCAAATTGAGGAATTTAAATCTCCCTTTTTACCATGCTCAAAGAAACCTAAAAACCTTAGAGATAAACTGGTTCGAGCCGCTGTTTGTTTATCAATAAGGCAATCTAGGCAAACTTTCAACATTCCAAAGATGGATACCCTCCCCTGTAGATCATGCCTACAATGTTCACACATCATTAGGGTGGACAAAATCTATCACGCCCATTCAAGACAGGGTATCCCTATTAGGGATTACTTTATTTGCAACACCAATTTTGCCATAGACGTGATTAAATGCCCGTGGCCTAGCATACATCGGTGAAACGACACAGTGCATTTAGGACAGAATTGGCCAACACAAATCTAATATACGTTGTGGGAAAGTTCTATTACCGACCACGGCACATTTTCTCAAATACCAACAACATTTCTCAATTAAAGTTTCAAGTAATTGAGCATGTTCCAGCCCCCAGAAGGAGGCGACAGAATCCAAAGCTTAAAACGCACAGAGGCCTTCTGGATTAATAAACTACAGACTCTGGAACCAAAAAGGTCTGAATAGGGAATATGAGATAAGCAGTTTTCTGTAAAAAAAACGATAGATAAAAATGCTATATATTCCATAATGTTACCTGTACCCTTATTATTGTATTAATGTCTATTCTCGTCCTCATTCAGACTCGCTGAACCTCAGTGTGTCATAACAGGGACTGCTTTCTTGATTGACTGACCTAGGAGTAAACTTCCGTATCCTTTCAGAGCTCCCCATTTTGGGCACCACTAGACTAAATTCACCCCCTTTTTTTGTTGTTACTCGTTTATATTTATTTTTACAAACTACCTTTTATCCATTATCCTTTCAGTGCAGGTTCTAAGTATTTTTCCAAATTATTATTCCATTCTAATTTTTTCACATCAGTTCCCTCCTTGTCATCCACCTCACCTCTTAGACTTCCATGATCCTGAGCAAACCAACCACTATAATACGTTTCCTGTGAATCCCCATTCACAGATCGTAAGTGGTACATACTTACGTCTTCATGGCAACGTTGCTTCTCACAACACTCTGCCGACGCCATTCCGCCACGATGCGGTCCACGCCTCTATCTCCAGCTACAGTGGAACGCACGGCAATTCCGCCATCCTCTCCACTGCGCATGCGCCAATGTGATCAGTGACATCAGAAGGGGCTCCCCGGACAGCAGAGTCGACTGCTTCCCCTATTTAATGGCAGCATGCAAACAGGGACAACTAGCGCCTTTTTCCAGCGACAAACCGCCATTAAGCAACCAGCACCAGTAAAATTGTCTAAACAGCCCCCAGAATGACTGAGTTAAGAAACTCTTGTAATGGACTTCTATTATCTTTGCAATATTATGTTCTCCACTACCTACCAAGGTCCTGGCTTCACATGACACTTCTGCATATTCTAAAAATTATCCATAGATTATTATTATCTTTTCTAGTTATGTTTCCTCTTGGCACCTACTGTACATATACCAGCCGTGCCGGCCCTTCTTGTCTAAGTTTGTATGATCCTACGTTATACAGTACAATTTATCTATAGCCTCCTTAATAGATTTTACTCTGACTGGATCTATACGACTTCCTCTATATCCAGATACGCCACTTGTTACTCCGTAGCTTACATCGTGCACTTGTAATATGACCATTTCCTGGAGACTTGACGCTCCGCACTGTTCCTGTTTTAAGTTTTTGTATGTATTTCTATATTTTCCAGATAGTGTCTGTATATGTATAGAATTGGAAATTATGAATGTACTATATCCTAATTATGTATATGGAAATTGCCTATATGTGTCTAGATCACCTGTATATATCTCCTTAGTGCCTGATGGTCGCACGACCGAAACATTGCACTTAAGCCACTGGAATTAGTGAAAATTTTCTCTTTTTCCAAGAGCGTGCTGAATATTTATTTTACAGATCCACCATAAACATGACAGCTTGGGAAAAGTATTTAATGTTTACGTTAAGGTTAATATGCCACAGTGTATTACAGTACCAACATGACAGTAGCAGAAAAGTTTTAAAAATCTCATTCACACGATGCTGTGTATTTCAATGTAGAAGTTGACCCGCTGTGCACATTTTTGATACCGCAGCATGCCAATTTATACTGCTGAGTGGTTGCGTATTTGTTGCAGATATTCCCCATTGAGTTCTGTGGGGAAGTGAGATTCTGCAAGAAATAGCAAGTTTTGCTGCGGAAAACCTGTGAACCTGCGATTGATTATTTTTTATTTCTTTCAAGTAAGAATCTCAGACTGCAACGGTCACATGGGAGAAAACGTCATCCCAAAAGGCCAACAGCACTGACACCAGTCCCCGAAGGAGTGACATGTCGCAATGGGAGACGAGGTGGAGGTTCGTTTTGACTTTTCTTCCCTTATCTGATATCCGCAGTGGGAAATCTGGCAGAAAGTCTGCACCAAATATAACACAACTTGCTGCAGACATTCAGCTGGAATGCCCTGCGCTATCTGGTTAGGATTTGCGGCAGAGTTTCCTGCAGCACATCTGACCCGTGTGCAGGGGGTCTACTAGAAACATGAAAAAAACCACAAAAAAAACCAAAACAAAAAACATTATAGGGATACTGATTCCATAGAAACAGATATAGGAACATAAATGCAGAAGGTAGCCACTAATTGCAGAAAAGCCACATGCAGTAAAATTATTTTTTGGGGTGCAGTAGGCGTGTACCCTTGTTTAGAACCACAAATACTAGTAATACTGTGATCATAGCCTGTAGCTCAAATAAGAGATTAATTTATAAGCGAACAGTGATACATTCCTCCCTATTTCCCTATTCAAACACCGGGCACAATTCCACACAAGCAATTCAGCTTTCGGAGTAGTTTCTCACACTGCCATGCCATGCTCATTTACTGCCAGCCTAGGTTTTTATCATACAGACACAAGACATTTACCTATATATGGTCTAAAGCTTTCCCATCAATAGGTGCCGCTATATGGACAAGGATAGCAGTATTGTGAGAAACTAGACACGGACCGCACATCCACAATATACATGTTGATCTGAGCCGCCAGGCATAATTTATAAACATGAACATGAGGTTCTTTGTTAACATTTTTATCATAATGGTACACACATGGGAAAGTTTAGTTTTGTCTGGAGTGTCTCTTTAAGTAGCAGCCTATGCTGCACTATAAAGGAAAAAATAAATAAAAATTAAAAAAATTGCTGGAGTGCTACCCCAATATCTTACCTATAATGATTTCCATTTTAGGTAGGAGAGGAAGATAGCCAATTCCTCCCTCAGTGATGTCACCATTAAGCTACACTTTGGAACAAAAAAATTAATAAAATAAATACAAACCCTAAGGCAGGATTCACACGACCGGGTCGCGCCCGAGCCCGAGTGCCGGCCGGTAAAATCGGCCATTCTGCCCGGCCGGTTTGCATAAAGTTTTGCATCCGTGCCGGGCCGGGCAGATCTGGACAGTGACATCAGCGGCAACTCCTGAAGGGGAATCCCCATGTGTTCGGGATTCCGCTTCAGGAGTTTCCCCTGATGTCACTGCCCAGATATGGACAGAGACATCAAGCGCTCTGTCCAGGAGCGGAATCCCCGAACACACGGGGATTCCGCTCCTTCAAGGAGCTAAAGTGCGGTTAGCACATAGCAGAGCGGGGAGATACCTCCCTGCTCTGCTATAGTGGCGTCGCTGCAGTAGTAGCAGCCGCAGCAGCAGCAGCAGCTGCTAGCGGCGCCATCGAAGGTGTCGCCGGGCCAGGGCGCTTTTAAAACAAGCAGGGGAAGGGAGCCAGCGCAGCGCTCCCTCCACCTGCTGTACACCCCGGCCCTGCCACACAGTGTACAGCGATGCCATTCGTCAGAATGGCATCAACTCCTCCTCTTCACATGCACTCTGCGCTGTGAGGAGGAAAAGATAGAGCGCAAGCGCCGGAAAACCCGGCCATCACTCGGGACACATCCCGGTGATGGCCGTGTATTATCCGGCCCCATAGACTTCTATGGGAGCCGGGCGGCCGGGTACCCGGCCGAAGATAGAGCATGTCCTACTTTTTGACGACCGGTTTTCCCGGCCGTCAAAAAATCGGTCGTGTGAATAGCCCCATTAGGGGTCTATTATTCCTAATGCAGCCGGGTGCCGGCCGATTTATGAACGGCCGGCACCCGGCCGGGAAACCCTGTCGTGGGAATGAGGCCTAAAGCTGCGGTCCATAAAACATTACAGCAAAATTGGACAAAGCTGGTCATTTTAACTAGTTTGGGCTATAAACGAATTTGTGTGACAGGTGAGTCGCTACCACCGGAGCTCCAGGGCCCAAGCACCGGATCCCCGGGCGACTGTCGCTACAGAGGTCGCAATTGTGACCGGGCCGCAGCCGTTGCACCGAGTCTATAGAAATTTACTATACTAACTGGGGACTGTGTCATAAAATACATGGGCCCCCTTTACTATAGTAACACCACTATACTTACCCTCCTTCCTGTGCGTAGCGGAAGTATTGGCCTCTTCTCGCGTCACGACGCCGTGGGCCGCGCATGACGTCACGACGCTGGATGTTGTCAGGACATCAGCCGCACCGAAGCACTGGGTAAGTGTAACATCATTACTGCCTGCTGGGGTCCTGTATCTACGCTTGCCTTGCGATAGCCGACAACAATAATATTTCTTGCAGCATAAAAGATACAATCAGCTGATAGATGAGCGTTTGCTCGCTCATCAGCTGATCGTTGATGATTGGGAACGAGCGTTTGCCCCATAATTGGCCGGTGTAAAAGTGCCTTAACTGCATATAAAGACTCAGGTACACAGACAATTTGTAGCTTTTGGCTAGAGAAATAATGAGATCACAGAAGACATGTAAATACTGAAGGTTTACCAAGGTTGCTAAAGTAATCAGACTTCGGCACTGATTGCAATCCCACAAGCTCTGTCATCATTTCCATAATAATGGAAATTTAACAGTACAAAGTTAATTGCAGTGAAACACTGCACACCAGCTCTGCTTCCTGTACTAATCTCAAGATAATGTACTGTAATACAGCTATAATTCAGAGATTACTCATAGGCCCATACATATCAGAGTACTCAAATAGCAATCATATCTTTGTATCGAGTGAGTCAAAAAACGGAAAAGAATGGATTTAGGTGGAAAAAAATATATATATATATTTATTCTACAATCTCTGCAGCCAATGCCTGTAGATCATAAAATAGCAGCAAGTAACAGGTGCTCCGGTCTATTTCACAAGGTGCTTTGGTCCTTTTCCTACCTGTGTTTTAAGTTTGACCTCCCAATCTACTTCTGCCATGTCCTAGAGGGCCAGCAATAGTCTCCAGCCCATGCCCATTTAGCAGGTTAGTCTATAGACGGTCTCTGCCAATTTACATTGCCTAGAATTCTATTACCTGACCCTGCTTTTCCCGGAGGCTCCTATTTCATTGTTGTATACTCTTGTTCCAGGCCGTTGGTTTTACATCATGTTATCTGCTCCATTATACTCGGTTCTTCGTATCTTCCCAGTATTCTTAGATGTCCTTTATTTTACTGCCTATAAAACTAGTCTCCATTTCACCTTTATAAAGAGGGGGGACATCCATGATCAGGCATCCCTGGGTCCTAGTGACGTCTTATCATAATGCCTTACTACCTCCTGATAGAAGTCTATAGATATCGAATATATAGTGACGTATTTCTGCATATTAACGTATGCAACAAGTTGTAAAATAAGTTCCTTATGGGGGTAATAAGTGATAAACCTCTGTTCCCTGTTTTGTTACTACAACAACCATATTTATATGCTTCTAACGTAATAAAACTTACAATAAAACTTATTTATGGCGTTCAGAGAATGTAGTGAAAACAAATTCTGAAAATAAGTCAGAATTAGATTTTATTTTACCCTAAAAAAGGTGCAAAAAAAAGACCAAAAACAAAAAAGTAAAAATCAATCCGATTTTAGATTCCTAAATTAACCTGGTTGTAAATTGACATACCATATGTGGAGGGACCTGTATCAATGAGGTCCATGCCACTTTAAATGGGGGGGGGGGGGGGGAATAAAAAAAAAAAAAACCACTGGTTGCTTGCGATTACCCAGGGAAACTAGCACATTGGTAAATGCCACGAGGGAAGCACCTATGATAAAAACATCTTTCTGGTGGAACAAGGGGCCTATTTGCTATTCTTGCACAGGGGGCACACTGCTGTCTGTTTCCACACCTCTGAATATATGGTAAGGTTTTGCCTTCTTAATATGAGAGGTGTTATTGGATATTATTTAGTGATTAGGATGCTTAGTTGGAAAGACCGTATCAGATAATGGAAAAGGTTTTCCATGGGTGGAAGGGAATTGTTCTCATGTTTGGAAATATTTTGCTAAAAAGATTTGCTTAGGGCTTTTATTGACAACTCTGTGATATGGCTGTGTGCAGACGTTGGATATTTAGTGCCAAAAACTGGATTGGATGCCGTTTTTTGGCACTAGATATAGGGCATTACACAAAGCCAAAACCCAACTTTACATCCAATTCCAGAAGGCATAAAGGAAGGTGGGTTATTCCTGTCCAAATTATGACCTTTAGGGTATGTGCACACACACTAATTACGTCCGTAGTTGACGGACGTATTTCGGCCGCAAGTACCGGACTGAACACAGTGCAGGGAGCCGGGCTCCTAGCATCATAGTTATGTACGATGCTAGGAGTCCCTGCCTCGCTGCAGGACAACTGTCCCGTACTGTAATCATGTTTTCAGTACGGGACAGTAGTTCCACGGAGAGGCAGGGACTCCTAGCGTCGTACATAAGTATGATGCTCGGAGCCCGGCTCCCTGCACTGTGTTCGGTCCGGTACTTGCGGCCGAAATACATCCGTCAATTACGGACGTAAATAGTGTGTGTGCACATACCCTAACTAAGATATCCTTACGCCACACTATAAACTTAACATGCGAGCCATAAAATCTAGAAACATTCAACTAGTTAAAAAAATAAATAAGCTGAACCGCATTAGGTCAAAGGTCCCTTTATACTTTACATCAGATTAGCATAAAGTGAGTGCTACACATATTAAATATTACTAATCTATAGGCAGTACGTATATTTGCAGTTCCACGCTGTAAGCCTGATGTCTAGGCCGGCTGCATTTTGTCCTCGGTGCACAGAGTTGCGCTTGGAGTAAACACATACCTTCTTTTACAGCTCATATTGTTAATCAGACGATAACCTGTCATATAAACACTCATTAGCTTGTTCATTATACTTTGCTTCATCACATGACTGATAATAAAATCGATCCAATTCTAGAAAAACATTTCAAGTGACTTTGGACACTTCAATAGCTTTATTTATCTGAAATATTCCATAAAGCTTACACTGCAATGAGAAGGAGCAGATCACCAACTCACATCCCTGGGAAGAACCATGCGCTGAAAAACAACAACAACGAACACGTCCAGGAGACTTCTAAGAAATCCTTTCCAATTATACAAACACATTGGTCTTACAGATGTTAATCTAAACTGACTGTGCAGGTTCACAGGGAGGTCTGGATAGGCATCGGCCAAAGAAATGTTCCACCCGCATCTTTTTTTTTTTTTTTTATACATGTATGGCCAACTTAAAGTGAACGTCTAACCTTAAATATTAGTTTAATCTAGATCGGTTGAAAATTCTGTGACTATCGTTTTCCTAATTATTTTTCCTTTTTACAGGAAAAAAAAATAATTTGTACACAACAGAAGTTTAAATGTACCACCGAGGAGTGGGATGTCCTGTATCCCAGACAATGGTAGGACAGAGAAGATTCTCTTGCAAAACGCTGTCACGTGTTGTATTTTAACATGCCCGATCCTTTGTTCCCTGGGAGAGTTGCCGGAGGTATCTGGGGAAGACAGTTGTCTGGCAGTGGCTTATCCCTCCACCTTATTGAAATAAACATGCACATTTAGCTAAATTTGAGAGAGTGTATGTGGGGGAATCAGGAGAGATAGCGGTCAGCCAACAGAGAAAATAACATGGGATTCAGATTTTCAGGATCCATTGACTTGTTTTGGGAGGATACAGCTGTCAAGATGCCATACACATTAGATAGCTGTTAGACAATACCAATGGGGCCTAAAATTATTAATGTTTATTACATTCATATACATATATGAAAATGTCAGAAAATACTAATGAGAATTCAGATGAAAAACATGGTAAAAACAAAACATGAAATGCAGATTTATTTTGTTTTGTATTTTCTGTGTATATTAGTTTGGTCATGTGAATACGGCCTACACCACTCTGAACCTTGCTCATTTCTCCCAAAACATTGACAGTTCCCCAAAAGATTACCAGAACTGCTGTTTTTAGAAATAGGAGGGTTACAATAATACACGGCTCCCCAGGCACATATTGACTGCCGAATACATCCATAATATGGCAAGCGATAGAACAGGACACCATTTATTTATTTTTTTACAATTTTGCTAATTCTATAGGGACCATATGAAGGCTCTGTACTTGGATCCACAATGCGGCCATGGGCATTAGAACATCGAGTGATATTTTGTTCTGGTTATGATAGCCCAAAAGAGCCTCAGCCATGAAGGGTTAAGAATACATAAATAAAAAACTGACCTGGAATAAATGTACAGCGTAAAATGGAAACACAGGTGAGAACTATAAATGAAACTTGACTGTCACCATTTTTTGTGCGATAGAACTGCATTTACAACATAGGAGTTAGGAAATTAGAACGATTCATCCTTTATCCTGCTTTCAAGCTCAAAAATTGTGAAAAGATGGAGAATTACTCCTGCTCCCATCTTCCTCCCATTTCTGGACACCGATATAGGCGACAGCAATGTATGTCTAAAACTGGCCTTCGGCAGAGGCTCGGGAGAAGAGGGTAGGAGGCTGGAGACGGGGGATAGGGGGGGGGGGGAATGCAAAGACACGGCTTTCATGTGGCCAGAGGACATTAAATAATGCTGGCGACCTTTTCCAGAAAGAGCTCTACAGCCGCTAAAGACACGGGGGGGGGGGGAGGGGGAGAGACACTTAACCGGAGGGGGGGGGGGGGAAGCTTCATGTTAGTTTGTATCAGCATTAAAATGATTAGAACGTGTGCTGGAGGGCAGACCATCCCCCATTCCATCCAGTGAACATCTAAATGATATTTTAATGAGCACGCCGGCCCTCTCTAATCATTTGTTCCATGATTTTATCATGGAAACCTTCCTTGGCATTTCAAACAAGGATTCTATTAAGCCTTAATGAGAAGTTAAAGAAAGGAAGGGATTTAAAAGGTTACATTGCCTGAATAGAAGGAACTGCGAAGGAGGAAGGATATTTGCTGCATAGTATTTGCAGCCAACATTAACATTGTAGGAGATATTGGCAATTTCTTTATAAACACATTGTAACATTTGGTCTCCGGACTTCTGTCACATTCCTTACAGAATAAGGCCCCATGCACACGAACGTAAAAACGCCCGTAATTACGGCACGTTTTTACGGGCCCATGGACTTCTATTGGCCATGGGTACCTCCCTGTATGCCTACGGGAATGTGCCCGTGCCGTTGAAAAATATAGAACATGTCCTATTTCAGGCCGTAATTACGGCACGGGCAGGCCCATAGAAGTTACGGGAGCGTTGCTAGGAGACGTCAGTAAATAGTCACTGTACAGGGTGCTGAAAGAGTTAAACGGTCGGCAGTAACTCTTTCAGCACCCTGGACAGAAACTACCAATTACAATATAGATCAACCTATAAAACAAAAAAACAAAAAACAAAAACAGAACTCCCTGCTTCTTCCTCCAGTCCGGCCTCCTGGGATGACGTTTCAGCCCATGTCACCGCTGCAGCCAATCACAGGCCAATCACAGGCTGCAGCGGTCTCATGGACTGCCGCATCATCCAGGGAGGTCGGGCTGGATGTCGAAAGAGGGACGCGTCACCAAGACAATGGCCGGGTAAGTATGAATTTCTTTTACTACGGAAAGGGCTGCCCCTTCTCTTTATCCTGCACTGATAGAGAGAAGGGGCTGCCGATTACTGCAGCGCAATTTTGCAGAGAAAACGTGCCCGTAAATACTGGTGCAATACGGGTCGAATACGTGTGACCAAGGACCCGTATTTACGCCAGTATTTACGGGAGGGAAAAAATAAGTTCATGTGCATGATGCCTTACTTAGCTAGAAAAGAGATTTATATAGGAGGGGTTCACCAAGATGAATCGTCATGTAATTAGGTTATTTTTACGTTGCGGCTATACGTCGAGAGTATTCCCCCATATATACCTTTTGACCTATGCCATACATCGGCCAGAAGGTTAAAAAAAATAAATGTATACAACGCAGTCTGCAATTCTTCTTTTACATAGTATAAGAAAATAAATTTTTAAAAAAAGGACATTCTTTTGGTATTTGTCGGGTGAATGGGGGGGGGGGGGGGTCTAAGGACAAACACCGAACGTGTTCACATAACATGATTTGAACAGAGCCTTATAGAGATATCACTCCACAATACTAAGTGATGGACATACACTTCTGGAGAAAAGGGGGGGGGGTGTAAGGCCCCATGCACACAATGGTAGCATTCGTGGGAAGGTGTACGGGCCGTAGAAAGCCTCCGCAAAAAAAAGGACATATCCTATTTGCTTTTTTACGGAACGTGCTCACATACTTTTTTTTGGGAGCATGGGTAGAAAATGCGGGTGGCTGTCCGCTGCCGCCAGCGGCCGGCCATGCCCGTAATCACGGTCTGTGTACCATGAGGCCTTAAGCAAACCACAGAGTAACTTACTCTAAGGCTTCGCCCAGACAAAGCGGAAGAAATCTTCTATAAAATCCGAGAGAGAGAGCGAGACTCACTCGTTACATATCAAATACTTGCACACAAAAACATATACAGTAAGTGTATTGCTTCATATCTACATTAGGGATGTCACGATACCAGAATTTGGACTTCGATACGGATACTTAGTTTAGTATTGCGATTTCGATACCAATTCGATACTTTGCCAACAGTAATAAAAAAAAATAAAAAAAGTTCTTCCATTTTCTGATGTGAGGAGAGAGGTGTGATGATGAATTTGACCTCCACGTGCCTCACATTAATAGTAATTAACCCCATCATGTTTCTCAGTCATAATGGGTTAATGTGTGAGGTACATTTTGGGGTTAATTACTATTAATGTGAGGCACATGGAGGTTAAATATATCACACCTCATGCCTTACATTAATAAGCAAAATAAGTTTATTTTTATTTACAGCGTACACATCATAAATGACGCAAAAAAAATTGTTGTGCAGTTTATTACAGCTGTTCCAATACCGAGTATGTGTATATTTTATGCATTGAGACTTATTTTAAGGTTTATTGTAAAAAAGGTGTGTGTGTTTTTTTTAAACGTAATATTACTTTATTTTTAAACTTGAATGTACTGCCATATATCAGATATATGCCAGTACATTAGCCTGTGTACGTATAGTATTTGTTAGGGCATACTTGGGTATTTCCTAACAGGAAATATGGTAAGACAGACCTGGGGTCCTTCAATGAACCCTGGGCTGTCTGCCCATATATGGTATGTCCCTCTATCGTGTCACAGGCATTCCTGTGATGCAATCCAAGAGGCATCTCCCTTTCTCACTTTCCTCTTGAATGCTGCAGTCAGCTTTCATCGCAGCATTCAGGAGCATAGCGGCGGAGAGGTTTCTCTGATCGCCGTTATAGAGCGAGGCTGCGGTTGTGTAATACAGTCATTACCCCGCTCCTGACAACAAGTGCGCGCGCGGTCAGCAGGAGGTGATAATAAGCGGCGGCGCAGGCACGGAGGACAGAACATGGGGGTGTTATGCAGTGCGCCCGCCATGTTCTCGGTCTTCAGTGCCGCCACTCATTGGTGCAGCGGCGGCCGCATCGCATCATCCTGACCGCGCGCACACTTGTCAGGACACCGGAGCGAGGCAATGACTATTACACGGCCGCAACCCCGCCCTCATACATTCATGTGTTACTATATTTAGCGGTGCGCACAGCTTAGTATTGAAATACATGAAACAACGGTATCATACCGTTTGGGGGTGCACAGTATCGAAGTGTCGATGCATCGTGCATCCCTTATCTACAGGGTGGGCCATTTATATGGATACACCTAAATAAAATGGGAATGGTTGGTGATATTAACTTCCTGTTTGTGGCACATTAGTATATGGGAGGGGGGAAACTTTTCAAGCTGGGTGTTGACCATGGCGGCCATTTTGAAGTTGGCCATTTTGTATCCAACTTTAGTTTTTTCAATGGGAAGAGGGTCATGTGACACATCAAAACTTATTGAGAATTTCACAAGAAAAACAATGGTGTGCTTGGTTTTAACGTTACTTTATTCTTTCATGAGTTATTTACAAGTTTCTGACCACTTATAAAATGTGTTCAAAGTGCTGCCCATTGTGTTGGATTGTCAATGCAACCCTCTTCTCCCACTCTTCACACACTGATAGCAACACCGCAAAAGAAATGCTAGCACAGGCTTCCAGTATCCGTAGTTTCAGTTGCTGCACATCTCGTATCTTCACAGCATAGACAATTGCCTTCAGATGACCCCAAAGATAAAAGTCTAAGGGGGTCAGATCGGGAGACCTAGGGGGCCATTCAACTGGCCCACGACGACCAATCCACTTTCCAGGAAACTGTTCATCTAGGAATGCTCTGACCTGACACCCATAATGTGGTGGTGCACCATCTTGCTGGAAAAAACTCAGGGAACGTGCCAGCTTCAGTGCATAAAGAGGGAAACACATCATCATGTAGCAATTACAGATATCCCGTGGCCTTGAGGTTTCCATTGATGAAGAATGGCCCCACTATCTTTGTACCCCATATGCCACACCATACCATCAATTTTTGTGTTCCAACAGTCTTGGAGGAATCTATCCAATGTGGGTTAGTGTCAGACCAATAGCGGTGGTTTTGTTTGTTAACTTCACCATTCACATAAAAGTTTGCCTCATCACTGAACAAAATGTTCTGTGTAAACTGAGGGTCCTGTTCCAATTTTTGTTTTGCCCACTGCAAATTCAGTGCGCCCATCTGGGTCATCCTCGTTGAGATGCTACAGCAGCTGGAGTTTGTAAGGGTGCCATTTGTGAGTAGCTAATATCCGCCGAAGGGATGTTCAACTGATGCCACTCTCCAGTGACATGCGGCGATTGCTACGCTGTGGGCTCTTGCTGAATGAAGCTAGGACAGCCACTGATGTTTCTTCATTAGTAACAGTTTTCATGCGTCCACATTTGGGCAAATCCAACACTGAACCAGTTTCACGAAACTTGGAAAGCAGTTTGCAAACTGTAGCATGGGAGAGGTGTGGTCTCGTAGGGTGTCTTGCATTGAAATTTGCTGCAATGACCCGGGTACTGCGTTCACCAGACAACACAATTTCTATCCGCTCCTCACGTGTTAACCTCTGCGACATGTCAATGGCTGTAAACAAAGAGAAGCTTGTAAATAACTCATGAAAGAATAAAGTAACGTTAAAACCAAGCACACCATTGTTTTTCTTGTGAAATTCTCGATAAGTTTGATGTGTCACATGACCCTCTTCCCATTGAAAAAACTAAAGTTGGAAACAAAATGTCTGACTTCAAAATGGCCGCCATGGTCAACACCCAGCTTGAAAAGTTTCCCCCCTCCCATATACGAATGTGCCACAAACAGGAAGTTAATATCACCAACCATTCCAATTTTATTTAGGTGTATCTATATAAAATGGCCCACCCTGTACATACAGACAACAGTACTGGAAGACCGCACACTTTAAGGTGATATTACATGGCGCGACATGGGCAGTGTAAATGAGCGCCGATCAACGAAACAGCTCATTGATCAGCGCTCGTTTCCTCCTTTCACAAGGAGTTATGTATGGGGGCGAGCACTCATTACTCCGATCACTCGTCCCCATATATTTCTATCATGTCGGCAGCAGGTCTCCCTGTTGGAGACGTGCTGCCGACAACTAGAATAGTTTCTGCATTTAAAACTATACAATCAGTCGATGAATGAGCGATCGTAGTCTGGTTTACAATTTTCTTTTAACGCTCGTTTGCCCGATAATTGGACTGTGTAAAAGCGCCATTACAGTCTCAGTCAGAATTTGAACCGGAGACTTTTGTGACAAAAACTCTACTCATTCATCTGAAATGTTGATTACCTGATTGGTAAGGAGAAACGGTCAAGGATTATAGAAAGAAGCCAAAAGGGTGAGACCAGTCTATTGAGCTTCCTGCCTGTAGTTTAGTTTCTTTCTGTCTTGGGCCTCACGTACACGACCGTATTTTTGCGGCCGTAATCGGCATAGCGAACCCATTCTTTTTTATGGCCCCATGGACACGACTGATTACACGGATCGGTGCGGGGGCCTCAAATCCGGACCACAAAAACTCAGGACAATTCATTTTACGGTCCGGATTTGAAGATTCACCGCATGACACACGGATGCACAACAAAAGGTTTTTTTGTGGTCCAACGGACCCGTGGTTTTGCAGTCCGCAAAACCAATGCGGTCGTGTGCATGAGGCCTAACTCTACAAACTGCTGCTCATTTGTGTACCGAACCTGGACTGTTTCCTGACCACGTCTCTGCCTCATGCTACAACCTGTTGGCTCTTATCTGTGTACCGTACCTGAACTGTTACATGACTACTCTTTTGGTTTTATCACCCTCCTGTCAGATGGTTTCAGCCACTGAACTAAGAATCTGCTACAGACCTTGACACTCAATCCTACAACTGAACATGTGCGAGGTCCAAACAAAAGGTGTCTGTCATCAGCAGTAGAGACACTTTATATCTGAAATAAATCAAAGGAAGAAGCGCCTCATGGTGCAGAATCCCAAAACAATGGTGAATAGGAATACCGGTGTAAGAAACATCATCACCTGGGATAGTTGTGCGGTATCCAGGCACAACACTGTTTGAAGGCAATCAATTGATAAAGTTAGTGCTGCTTCCTAGCCAATGGGACCACAAGGCTCCACCACGTAGTATTGTATCAGTAGGAGAATAAATAAAAAAATTCATATATATTTATTAAGGAAGTCAAACAGCGCTACTTCATCAGGAAGGTGGTAAAGAGAATTGGTTAGGTTATAAAAATAAGTAATTATTGAGCTAACGCATTTCAGCACCGGATTGGCGTCTTCATTAGACCTTATACATGAAGCCACAAACAGTGTGGTTTATGAACATAAAAAAAAATGCCAGAATGCCCCGAGTGGCAATTAGAACAGCCACTAGTTTTGCGACTAATGTTTTTATACGTTTTTTGGTATACTTTGGTGCACCTCTGATTGGCTGTTCTAACGGTCACTCGGGGCATTCTAGCGTTTTTTTTTATGTTTATGAAACACACTGTCTGTGGCTTTTCATGTATAAGGTCTGATGAAGGCGCCAGTCTGGCGCTGAAACGCGTTACCTCAATAATTACTTTTTTTTTTTTTTATAACCCAACCAATTCTCTTTACCACCCTCCTGATGTAGTGCTATAGGACTTCCTTAATAAATATACATATAAAATTTATTTTTGTATTTATTTTTTTCTCCTACTGATCCAATACTACCAATACTCGTTACCACCCTCCTGATGAAGTAGCGCTATTTGACACACTATATAACAATATATATATATATATTTATTTATTTAGTTTAAAAAATTTTTTTTCTCATACCGATATCAGCAGTAGAGAGTCAGACACACCTCACTATTATATTAGTAAGCTCCCCACCATAATCCGGAGGTCTACTAGAACATTAATATATTTCAGAGCCATAAGTTATAACCATTAGATAGAATCACAGCTTCTACTGCTGGCAACATGTTCCCTCTAAATACTTGCCTCAAACCTTCTATTTTAGGCTCAAACAAATGTCTCAGTATACTACTAGGAGCATACAATACAGTTCATAGAAAGAGTCCATCCAGTATGTCACAGGATTATTTTAGAAGTCTGATAAGATCTTGGAGTCTCTAAAAGATATATTTTCATGGATGAAAGGATTCTTTTGCATTATCATTTCTTTAGTGACTTTACAGGAAGAACTTTTCTTCCTTTGTTGCTTCCTCTTTTTGTATTAAACATATGTTTTTATGGCACAATGCTCTTTGAAACTTTGTACATGAGAAGCCTCAGTAATAATAAGCTGTATGCTTTCCTGTGTTTGAAACATACTGTAAATATATAGGACATGTAACAAGAGAGTTTCGCTCTCTTGGATTTTGCAGCAGATTGCATCCGCTAGGTCTGGATGTAGCCTTGGAGTGGTTTGTTATACACTTCTGCTCCCATAAAAACGTGATCCCACCTACCTCCAACTAGAATCATGGTGCTCGTGAGTTGTGACACTCTCAAAAAGATATGGAATTGCTTATCAGGTGGCTCATAAGCTCTTAAAAAAGGAGACCATTGAGGTAATGAGCGCTGTGTCCTGGTGGTGCCTTCAAGAGGTAAATAGAAAGGAGGTAGAAGACCTTTGGTCCTTTGGCCACATTCATGTGTCATAAATGTCAAGTGGAAAAATCTGATGTGATTTGGCAGAGGATCCTCGGCAGAAATCCGAGGCTGACCCACAAAGATGGGATCAATTGACGGATACTTTGCTAATGGTTTCCGTTTGTCACCGTTGTGACAGGGTTTAGTTGTTTTGACGGAATCAATAGCACAGTCGACTGCACTATTATATTCAGTCAAAACAACTGAACCCTTTCACAACGGTGACAAACGGAAACCATTAGCAAAGTATCCATCACCTTTGAGATCAATGGTGATGCAAACGGAAACTATGATTTCCGTTTGCCCTTCCGTTGAGGGGTTCCCCCGACTAAGCTCAGATGGAACCCCTCGACGGAAAGACAACGCTGATGTGAACAGGCCCTACATATAAAATTTTAAGGCTACAACTTTTTTACTGTCACGATCACAGGGTATGTGGACACACTAGGCCGCTCCGCCGTAGCGGAGAGGCAACTGGCCTAGTCCCAGTCTATGCAAGGGTCTATAACAGTACAAAGCACAAGGCTACCTGAAATAGTCCAGACAGTGGCCGAGGCTTCAGCATAGATGGAGGTGGGTGTAGCAGGTTGCGCCGGACGACAACACTGGACGTGGTGGACGACACTGGTGCAGTAGGACACTACTCAAACATTGAGGGTATGTTCACACGCAGTGTTTTCAGGCGTAATTCGGGCATTTTACGCCTCAAATTACGCCTGACAAAGCTGCTCCATTACGCCTACAAACATCTGCCCATTGCCTGCAATGGGTTTTACGATGTTCTGTTCCCACGAGCCTCTATTTTATGTGTCGCTGTCAAAAAACGGAGCGTAAAAAGATGCTCCATAAAAAGTAGCATGTCACTTCTTGAGGTGTTTTTTGGAGTGGATTTTCCATTGAACACTATGAAAAACACCTCAAAAGTATATCCAAATTTCATTTTCAGCTTCAAAAACGCCAGAAAATCAGAGGCCGTTTTCTCTGAAATCAGCTCCGTATTTTCAGACGTCTTTTGTTAAGCGTGTGAACATACCCTAACAGACTCAGGAACAAGGTCATAGCACGGGATACAGGTAGCAGGGCACGGGTAACAACAGGAACAGGTTAACACTAAGGGACCATTTGCAAGACTGACATGGGATAAACTAACAACGCTTAGGCAATGAGCATGGCCCTTCTTATAGCCAAGGAAATCATGGGCAGTTGTTGATGATTTCACATGTGCGCGCACTGGCCCTTTAAGGCTTCCATTCGTCCATTTGAGAGAGTCGGATCAAATTATAAGCCCCACACAATTCTAATTTTGAAACAATCCTGGCTCAGATATAAGTGGCAACGGGTATTTGTTCTTGACCGTGATGTGGTATAGACCATGGTGGTCAATACAGGGTCGAAGAGATCAGTCTTTCTAACGAAGAAGAACCTGGCCGGGGAGGAAGACTTTTGTATGAAACCCCTCTTCAAATTATCCTTGATATAGGCTGACATGGATAGAATCTCTGGCAGGGAGAGAGGATATACCCATCCACGGGGAAGAGAAGCATTTGGAACCAGTTCAATGGGGCAGTCATAATTCCGATGTGGAGGCAGCATCTCAGCCTCTCTCTTGCTGAAGACATCCGCTAAACTAACGTACTGAGATGGTAGATCGGAGAGTGACTGAGGCAGTGGGGGCAAAACAGGGCGAACTTGTGACAGGCAATGGCTATGGCATCTGGGACCCCATTGGATAACTTCTCCGGAACTCGTGTCAAGAACCAGAGAGTGTAGGCGAAGCCATGGCAGGCCCAGCACAATAGGGTTAATAGCTTTAAGTAATACAAGGAAGGTGATCTGTTCTGAGTGAAGAGCTCCAACTTGTAGTGTCAATGGTTCTGTGATGAACACAATTAGATTGGACAATGGTAGGCCATTCACAGACGCAACAGCCAGAGGTCTCTCCAGAAGAACTGTGGGTAGATGTAAGCGATCCACTAGATTAAGCAGGATGAAATTTTCAGCTGCTACAGAGTCAAGATAGGCAGAGGAGGAACAGGATGTCTCTCCAGAGATGATTGCCACAGGAATCTATAATTTGGAAGAGATTTTGACGTTTGGAGACGTCTGACCTAGAGTTGCCTCTCCAGCCAACCCTAGGTGCTGGAGTTTCCCGGTTTCTGTGGGCATTGGCGCACAAAATGACCCTGAAGGCCACAACACAGACATAATCCAGAAGAGCGTCTGCACTGCTTTTCTTGTTCGGACAACCGGATTCTGTCTACCTGCATGGGTTCTTCAGGTAGCACACTAGTGGAAGGCAATAGTGGTCTCTGGACCGAGAGTGCTGGTCTGTGAACGCAGCTCTCCTGTCGAACCTCCCGAGTGCGCTCCTGCATCCTCATGTCAACCCGAGTGGCCAACAGGATGAGCGCATCCAAGGTAGAAGGAAGGTCGCGGGCTGCAAGCTCGTCCTTGATGTGCGAGGACAGTCCCTGCCAAAAGGTCGCCACCAATGCCTCATTGTTCCAACTTTGAAGCCAGGGTACAGAAGGAGATCGCATACTCTATTACTGTAGAACCCTCTTGCTTGGGGGTTAACAGATTGGCCGCGGCAGAAGATGTTCGGCCCGGCTCCTCAAACACGGCACGGAAAGACTACAGGAACAAGACTAGGTCAGTTCCTTGTTGTTCCAAGATGGAGTTCGCCCATGCGAGGGCCTTGCCAGCGAGGAGGGAGATGATAAACGCTACTTTGGCCTCCTCACAGGGGAAGAGATGAGCTTGTAGCCTAAAATTAACCATGCATTGGTTGATGAACCCTCTATGGGCTCTGGGATCACCGTCATAGCGAGGAGGAAGAAGCAGTGGAACTGTGGATCCGGAACAAAAAGGGAGAGCAACGGGCAGTGGAACAGCAACAGTCTCAGGAGGAATAACAGTGAGTTGATCCAGACGGGCAATGATGGAATTTACAGCCTCAAGGAGGTTGATCCGGTCGTGCCCTTAGGTCATGCATCTCCGTCTGTATCTTTTGAACTGCGGTCTTGGGCTGGCCAGCGGGTTCCATGGCCTGAGTTTATGGGTCACTATCACAGGGTACGTGGACCCACTAGGCTTCTCCGCCGTAGCGGAGAGGCAGATGGACTAGTCACAGTCTATGCAAGAGTCTATAACAGTACGTAGCACAAGGGTACCTGAAATAGTCCAGACAGTAGCTGAGGTGGGTGCAGCAGGTTGCGCCAGACGTGGCGGATGACACTGGTGCAGTAGGACACGACCAACACTAACAGGCTCAGGAACAAGGTCATAGCACGGGATACAGGTAGCAGGGCACGGGTAACAACAGGAACAGGATAACACTAAGGGACCATTTGCAATCCTCACATGGGATAAACGAACAACGCTCAGGCAAAGAGCAAAGGGGCAGGGCCCTTCTTATAGTCAAGGAAATCATGGGCAGTTGCTGGTGATTATTTCACATGTACGCACATGGGCCCTTTAAGGTCGGGCACGAGGGTGCGCACGTACCCTACAGGACACAGCGGACCAAAGCGGAAGGGAGCGCTGGCGTCTCCTAGGAAGGAGATGCGAGCCAGCGCTCACAGATCCATGCCTGCGGCCGCCAGGGGTTGAGTAAACCTGGCAGTCCGCGGCCATGGACGCTACATTTATGTCAGGCCAATTAAATCCAAATCTGTGACCCTGGAAAACATTCACTTGAATCCCAAAGGCAAAAAATCCCCAAAAACGAAGTAGCTGCACCTAGTTTTTTGGGAGATTAAGGCGTGCTTTGTTTTTGTGTTTTACACCATGCACACATTATTGCCTAAGGTATCAGATTGGAAGGAAATAAACGTGAGAGAAGTATTTTCTTTGCTCCAATACCCAAACACAATGGGGTCAAAGAATTTCTAGGTAAAGCAACAACATTCCTATTGTCCTTTCACACAAATAACTATGAAATTGCCCACGGAAATATGGCATAGAGAAGGCTGCAAAATCAGTGTGGAAAAATTAACCAATTATGCTCAGTAACAGAAGACAAAGGAAAAATAACATTTGTCACATGAATGATCAGAAGAGGAAGGCAAAGATCAAAACACAGTCCTTTCACTATGGAGTTTCAGTACCAACTAGTTTGCATTCCAGAAAATATTGTGTATAAACATTAAAAAAAAAAAAAAAAGGAGTTGAATACAGTTTTGAAATAGTACTCACAGATGTAGCAGAGCTCAGGTTATTAAACGGTTTGTACCAATACAACTCAGTAGAGTAGTCATAGAATATAAACCACTTAAAATAATCTAGGATATTGTGGCAAAGTGTCTTGCTGCATTGACAAATTCAGCTCTGCTACTTCTCTGGGTAGGATTTCAGTTATTTTATAAACTTGAATGCTTCTCCATTTTTTAACCACATATACTTAGGTGTCCTGATGGGCGGAGGCAAAATTCCATAAGTCCACTGTCACAGAGCAGTATTTTGGACAGTATTTTTAAGTCAAAATTAGGAGCAAATCCAAAACACAAAGTGCAAATATTGCCATTATAGTTTTTACTCTTTAGGTTCCACTTCTGGGTTTGGCTTACAAAAATACTGATGCAAAATACTCATTTGAAAGTGGCCCAAAGCCAGTTCTAGACGGCGGCAATATGGTTGCATTTAAAGGTTCAAATGACGGAGGAAAAATTCAGAACCTCTACTGAACCACGCTTCGATCAGTACAGGTTTCTCTGATGATGTAAGTTTGGTTCAGGAGAACCACGGTTGGTTTAGCTATTGCTGCCATAAAACATATCCTAAAATGTGACCCTCTGATAGAGAGATGCAGAGATCTAGAGAGATGCAGAGATCTAGAGAGATGCAGAGATCTAGAGAGATGCAGAGATCTAGAGAGGTGCAGAGATCTAGAGAGGTGCAGAGATCTAGAGAGGTGCAGAGATCTAGAGAGGTGCAGAGATCTAGAGAGGTGCAGAGATCTAGAGAGGTGCAGAGATCTAGAGAGGTGCAGAGATCTAGAGAGGTGCAGAGATCTAGAGAGGTGCAGAGATCTAGAGAGGTGCAGAGATCTAGATAAATAGGCCTAATATATGGGTCTAATGACACTAATGACACTGTGACTGTCACATCAATTAGTCTAAAGTATTCTGAAGGGAGCCCATTGATTTCTGTCCAATGCCTAATATGCCCTGTAGTGGTGCTGCAGGGAAATTGAACACTTTCTACAGTATGGGCAGATTAAACGGGCTATTCTTCACATCTACAGAAACCCAACCGACCCCATTGTAAGTCAAACGCCTGTGGTATCCATCATGCCACGGATCCGGCTATTTGTCATGGTTTATGTTATAAATATAAACCACAATGTAAGAATGAACAGAGCCTGAAGGCCCTTTTACACGGGCCAATGAGCGTTCATATGAGTGTACGTTCCCAATCATTGTCCTGTATAAACAGGGCAACGATCAGCCGATGAGTGAACAAACGCTCGTTCATCGGCTGATCGTACAATCGTATCGTTTACGCAGCACAAAAAATTATCGTCAGCAGCACATCTCCCTGTGTAAACAGGGAGATGTGCTGCCAACATGATGGAAATGCATGGGGACGAGCAATCATAGTAACAATTGCTCGGCCCCAAACAGAACTGATCATAAATCGTTGTAAAAGGAGCAAACAAGTGCTGATTAACCAGCTGTCTCGTTGATCAGCGCTTGATTTTACGTCTGATATCGGCCGATGTAAAAGTACAGATTATTATAGCGCTCAGCTTGGGGGTACCCTTCTAACAAAAACACCTTTATCTTCAGGACAACCCTGTTTCTTCGGACAGCTTTCTTGACGCTGGACTGATTGGCACCTGCCGAAACCCTTGGCGATCGGTTGTCATCAGCTGTGAAGTTGGAGGCACTTAGTATGTATTATTAGACGGTGAAAATGGAAATCAATAGTTTCAAAGTCCAAGTGAGAGACACCCTCCGGTAATAGCTGGGGGATTCCAAAATTGGAGACCACCCTCTATGCACCCATAGAAATGAAAGGCACAACCCCTTTAATGAATGTCACGTATAGATATTAGTTCTTTTAGCTTATTTGTTCTGATCTATAAACTACGAAACCATCAGTATTTGCTAAAAACCTGCGCAAGGAATTTGATGAGACATCTGTCCACCCTCAAAGTCATTTACAGATCCCCTGAGGTCCAATAGCAGGCTCTCGCATCGCACCAGCTTCAAATGCCTGGTGAGCAGCAACAAGAAGGAAAGGATAGTTTCATTGCACAGATCCAACGTTGATCTAATTTGCCATCTATTGTCAGCCTCTGTCTCTTTCAACGGTAAAACATGTTTCTGATGATCTTCGGTTGCTTAGCATCGCCTGCTATCTCAGTGTTATTGTGTCGAGTTGCAACATCTGTAGCACAAGGCCGATATAACATTCCTTCAGTTTAGAAATGTTTTTGTTTCCCTAAACCCTAAAGATTTTGTGGCTCACTTCACTGATTCAAGTTATAATGCTTCCAAAAAGCAACTGAGCAGCATCTAGTATTTGTAGTCTGAAGTAAAATCTCAGATTTCCAAAAAAATAAACTTAAAAAAAAATAAAATAGTTTGATCAATGTGTATTTTGGATCTCCTCACATATTTCAGTCTCAGGAAACTAAATTGACATTGCTTGCTCTCACCCCTTCTCCTGCGAGGCTGAGCTTGCCCTGAGCTACCTCTGAGACCTTCAGTGCATCCACAGGTCTCTTTGGCAACCAAGTGCTTAACGTCTCCCTAGCTTTTCCTTGCTCTGATTCAGATGGAGTATTGTGGTCCCCCACGCTCCTGCTCATTTAACATCTCTGACCTTCATTACCCAGATACATAACGGTTGTATCATTTCACATGCATGGAGCGGAGCTATAAACTTATTCCATTACACAAATTGGATGGAGACAAGTCAAAAGACTCCTTAAAAGTGGGTAAAAGGCATGAGGTGTAAACTGAAGTTCCTAGGACCCAAAGCAGAATCTGTAATAGATACAAGTAGATAGGATAGATACAAGTAGATAGGATAGATACAAGTAGATAGGATAGATACAAGTAGATAGGATAGATATAATTTTTTTTAATACTGGTTTCCTGTGGCAGAGCAACAGACAAGGTCCCAGGTGCGACTACAGCCTTTGAACTTCAGCTACTTGCACCCGTGGAAATGCAAAAACTGACGTCACTGTGCAGAAATAATGGCTACAGTTATGTCACAGAACCTGGATAATGCTCAAAATTATATCCCACCACAGGGACAATAAACAAAGTTACTATTATTACCATCTTTATATGGCACCAATATATTCTGCAGCGCTTTAAGACTGGGAAAGTAATAAAACAAGTAAAATGACAAAAAATCAAAACAAATTACAAAAAAAAAAAAAAGAAGTCCCAGCCCATACAAGCAATACAGTGATCTCTGCACAAGGATAAAAAATGCAGTGATGTCACAGCTCATACGTAATGACAGAAGCAAAGTAATAGCATGGAAAAAATAGTCACACTGCAGGGATTATGCAGAAAATGATGTTACAAAACAGAAATTCAACAGTCATAGTCCATGAATCAAACACTGAAGTAATTGGAAAGAATTATCGATCAGTAACGTCACAGGACAGGAATATAAAACAGTGATGTCATAGCTAACGTCTAAAAACCACAGAGATAAAACAAGGAATCATGACACAAGGATAATGAAGGGAATTGAAGAGGTTTCCGTAACTCAATGATGTCCTAGTACAGAAGTCAAACACATTGCCCATCATTTTGACAGAAAAATGTATTATTTTGGCCATAAATAAAACCCAAAACATCGGAATCTGTGACGGAAGCTCCTAATGGAGCTCCCTATATCATCACAAACTCAGTTGACATACTTTGTGGTTGTAGTGGCAAGCAATTGCCAACTAACTCTACTTCTTATAAATTCTGATATCGTATTTTTTAATAAGTAGAACTAGAGGTCAAGAAGGCTTGAGAAGGGCTTAAGGTAAATGTCCACTTTTGCAACCATATATTATTTGCACCAATGCATCTAAAATAAAAATATTAAGCAGCTTTGCAAACGGTTTTGATTAAAAATCTCTTAGGCCTTACGCACACGAACGTGTTTTTGCGTCCGCAATTAATCCACAAAAATGCAGATGAATTGCGGACCCATTCATTTCTATGGGTCCATGCACACGACAGTCGTTTCCACAGTCCGCGCATTGGCCGGGAGCCCGGCCTGCAAAAAAAATAAAAAAATAGGACAAGTCATTATACGGTCCGGATTTGCGGTCCAGGCTCATTGAACTCAACCTGTGCACAGTCCGTGATTTGCGAACGGCCGGCAGATGACACTCCGCGGTCGTCCGTGTGCATGAGGCCTTACCGTTTAATGTTCACAGTTCTTATGCAGAACTATGTTTTCATTGTTGAGTGTAAGGCCTCATTTACACGAGCGTGTGCATTTTGCGCACGCAAAAAAATGCAGCGTTTTGCTTGCGCAAAAGTCACTTGACAGCTCCGTGTGTCATCAGTGTATGATGCGCGGCTGCGTGATTTTCGCGCAGCCGCCATCATAGAGATGAGGCTAGTCGACGTCAGTCACTGTCCAGAGTGCTGAAAGAGTTAACTGATCGGCAGTAACTCTTTCAGCACCCTCGACAGTGAATTCCGATCACAACATACAGCAACCTGTGAATAAAAATAAAAAAAAGACGTTCATACTTACCAAGAACTTCCTGCTTCCTCCAGTCCGGTCTCCCGGCCGTTGCCTTGGTGACGCGTCCCTCTCTTGACATCCGGCCCCACCTCCCTAGATGACGCGGCAGTCCATGTGACCGCTGCAGCCTGTGGTTGGCCTGTGATTGGCTGCAGCTGTCACTTGGACTGAATTGTCATCCCGGGAGGTCAGACTGGAGGAAGAAGCCGGGAGTTATCGGTAAGTCAGAACTTCTTTTTTCTTTTTACACGTTCATGTATATTGTGATCGGAAGTCACTGTCCAGGGTGCTGAAACAGTTTAACTCTTTCAGCACTTTGGACAGTGACTGTCTCCTGACGTCGCGTACCGGAAAATTTGTTGCCGGGTTCAGTCAAAATGAGTTCGGCCGAACCCGGTGAAGTTCGGTTCGCTCATGTCTAAATTCTGACACTCCGTTTGGATGTTTGTAAACAGAAAAGCACGTGGTGCTTTTCTGTTTACATTCAGAGTTTGACAGCTCTTGCGCGAATCACGCAGTTCGCACGGAAGTGCTTCCGTGCGACCTTCGTGGTTTTCACGCACCCATTGACTTCAATGGGTGCGTGATGTGCGAAAAACGCAGAAATTTAGAACATGTCGTGAGTTTTTTTCAGCGCACTCACGCTGAGCAAAACTCACGGACTGTCTGCATGCCCCCATAGACTTGTATAGGTCCATGCGACCCGCGTGAAAAGCACGCGCGTCGCACGGACGTATATCACGTTCGTGTAAATGAGGCCTAATTCTGTTTTATGTATGCACAGCAATAAAAACTGATAAAACAATAGATATTTAGACATCAGAAGCCCTTGAGATTTATGGCATCTCTAATTATACAATATTTCTGTGGGTTGTATTTCAGGTAAATCGTTGTCCCAGAGTCTATGGCGCCATATAATGGATTCACAATACTGTTGTGTACATGATTTAAAGGGTTATTCCAAACTTATATAGTGATGGCATATGGCTAGGATATGCCATCACTTTATGATTGGTGGGGGTCTGACCTCTGGGACTTGCATAGATCCTAAAAATAAGGGGTCCGCAGCGCTGTTTTAGCGATGCGTCCCCTTTCTACATTTTATTTGCACTCCCGGCTACACAGAGAACTGCTTCAAGTGAATGGGGGCCATGCTGCTGACGGTGGCCGCTGTGCAAGGAAAAACAGTAAAGGGTCACCGGAGGTAAATTAGCATGCTGCTGACCCTTCATTCTCAGGATCCGGGGGGGTTCCAGATGTCAAACCCCCATCGATCATAAAGCAATAGCTTATTATAGTGAGAATGGGAAAAACTAAGGTTAGATCTAGACTAAAACTTCTTGTAGTTCTAATGATTGATTTTAACTAATGAGTGACTACTGCAGTCCACAAGATTGCATGTAACTCAATGTATTCATTCGGACTGCAGCTGAATAGTTAAAACCAATCAGTAACGCTACTAAAACTGTAGCCATGGTCTTAAACTTCACTTTTTTTAATCCAATCCCAATATTTTATCAAAAAGATAAAACTAAAGTTGGATACAAAATGGCCGACTTAAAAATGGCCGCCATGGTCAACACCCGGCTTGAAAAGTTAATATCACCAACCATTCCCATTTTATTTAGGTGTATCCATATAAATGGCGCACCCTGTAGAATAGCTGAAAGTAGAGGCCGCATCCCAAGATCATAATAAAATAAACCGCTTGAGGCACAGAAGGCAGCGAGACATCTGGAGCATATGGTAGCAATGCAATCGCAGAATGTGCTTGCTGTCAGTGAATAAAAACCTTTTTGGTTTACATCCAGAGGCTGCAAACCTATTAAGATCTAAACCATCTTACACCCCGCTCACTTGCTGTAGGCAAAATCATGACGTCATTGACACTCCAAGTAAGCGAGGTTTCGGCCGCATGCATATACCGCTAGGTAGGACCGTACCCGTATCAAGCTGTGCATGTGGTCATGACGGGTTGTATTACAATGGGTGCACCATCTTGCTGGAAAAAACTCAGGGAACGTGCCAGCTTCAGTGCATAAAGAGGGAAACACATCATCATGTAGCAATTTCAGATATCCCGTGGCCTTGAGGTTTCCATTGATGAAGAATGGCCCCACTATCTTTGTACCCCATATACCACACCATACCATCAATTTTTGTGTTCCAACAGTCTTGGAGGGATCTATCCAATGTGGGTTAGTATCAGACCAATAGCGGTGGTTTTGTTTGTTAACTTCACCATTCACATAAAAGTTTGCCTCATCACTGAACAAAATGTTCTGTGTAAACTGAGGGTCCTGTTCCAATTTTTGTTTTGCCCATTCTGTAAATTCAGTGCGCCGATCTGGGTCATCCTCGTTGAGATGCTGCAGCAGCTGGAGTTTGTAAGGGTGCCATTTGTGAGTAGCTAATATCCGCCGAAGGGATGTTCGACTGATGCCACTCTCCAGTGACATGCGGCGATTGCTACGCTGTGGGCTCCTGCTGAATGAAGCTAGGACAGCCACTGATGTTTCTTCATTAGTAACAGTTTTCACGCGTCCACATTTGGGCATATCCAACACTGAACCAGTTTCACGAAACTTGGCAAGCAGTTTGCAAACTGTAGCATGGGAGATGGGTGGTCTCGTAGGGTGTCTTGCATTGAAATCTGCTGCAATGACCCGGGTACTGCGTTCACCAGACATCAACAGAAATTTCTATCCGCTCCTCACGTGTTAACCTAAGCGACATGTCAATGGCTGTAAACAAAGAGAAGCTTGTAAATAACTCATGAAAGAATAAAGTAACGTTAAAACCAAGCACACCATTGTTTTTCTTGTGAAATTCTCGATAAGTTTGATGTGTCACATGACCCTCTTCCCATTGAAAAAACTAAAGTTGGATACAAAATGGCCGACTTCAAAATGGCCACCATGGTCAACACCCAGCTTGAAAAGTTTCCCCCCTCTCATATACTAATGTGCCACAAACAGGAAGTTAATATCACCAACCATTCCCATTTTATTTAGGTGTATCCATATAAATGGCCCACCCTGTATATTACACTCCAGGGTAATAAACAAACACCATGCTTTCTGTTGAAAAGTTATGAATGCTGTCAGAGGATCGTATTGAATGAAAATGATAAACTAAGCGTATGTTCAGATGCACTGTTTTCAGACGTAAGTCAGGCGTTTTACCCCTCAAATTACGCCTGAAAAAACGGCTCCATTACGCCCACAAACATCTGCCCATTGCTTTCAATGGGTTTTACGATGTTCTGTTCCCACGAAGTGTCGTTTTACGCGTCACTGTCAAAAGACGGCGCGTAAAAAGACGCCTGCATCAAAGAAGTGCCTGTCACTTCTTGGGACGTTTTTGGAGCAGTTTTTCATTGACTCCATTGAAACACAGCTCCAATAACGTCCGTAAAATACCCCGCGAAAAACACGAGTCGCTACAAAAACCTCTGAAAATCAGGAGCTGTATTCAGGCGAAAACAGCTCCGTAATTTCAGACGTATTTTGCTACTGCGTGTGAACATACCCTAAATTTTTTGGAAAACGGTCTGCAAACTGGCCATGTTAACCATTGCAGCCAATCAGCTCAGCTTTCACATGGAATACATCCGTGTGACGGCTGTTAAAACAACGGCTGACACGGACACATGTATTTCAATGGTTCAGATTACACGGCTGTTGTTTTAATGGACCGCGCGAAGGCAGTGGCGGATTAAGTAGACCATAGGCCCTGGGCTGTTATCCAAAGTTGGGCCCCCCTTTTCCACCGCCGCCCCCAAAACTATTGACAACATGTAGAAAAGAAGACAGCACGGCACACACCACTTGCAAAAGGTTTCTCTTTATTCCAAGATTGAGGCAGGCAACACGGGATTCAAAAGACAACAGAGCCAACTGTTTCACGTCCTTCAGATGCTTTATCAAGGTGGACGCAGGTTCAGTTGGAAGCCGGACCAGCGCGGTCCACAGCGGCAGTTAGTAGTGCTGCATAGTTTAAGATTATGTGCGGTTCGGGCGGCCATGGGCCCCCTGGGAGCCTCAGGTGGCCGCCCGAACCGCCCATATGATAATCCGCCATTGCGCGAAAGGTCCGTTGGAAAAAATAGAACATGTCCTATTTTATAAATTTTTGCTCATCCCTACATAGACTCAAGTCCATGGGAATCCGTGAAAATGGGTCCCGCACAAGTGTAACTCAGAAGTGAAACGTCCGTTTTTCACTCATTGGCATGAATCTGGCTTTAGGGTCCATTCACACGTTGTGGTGACATGAAGATCGGAATGTTGTAAAAAAAAAACAAAATAACAAAAAAACACATGCTGCATTTTTTTAAACCAAAACCAGAGTTGTATCAAGGAGAGAAGACACTTTAAAAAGGGTATTCCAGGCTAAAGAATTTTTTACCTATCTGATGAATAGGTGTAAATACTAGATTGAGGCCGGTCTCCCTGCTGGTACCCCCACTAAATCGCTTTAACAGGGGGGGGTCCCCATTCCCCCCAGCCTGCAATACGGCATTTGACTGGAAAGTTGGTGGGGCACGAGCGGTGCTGCTCCATTAAAAGTCTATGGGGCTGACAGGAAACAACCAAGTGCAAATCCGAACGGAAAATCCGCAACAAATAAGATACGTGTGAAGGCCTTATATTAATATGAGCTCAGCTTAGCCAATCAAGCAGACAACATGACAAAATTCACTGCAACACAGTTGCAGCTGTTTTAGGGTATGTTCCCACACACAGGATAACAGAAAATCTGCAGCACAAACTATAGAAAAACGCTGGTAAATCGGTCACAGAAATCAACCCCCAATTGTACGTTTTTCCTGCTCATATTGCTGCGGGGAGACTGCGTTATTTTCTGCAGCGGTTTTACCTGCGGATTTAGTGATAAACATCATAAACTATCCGCACGACTTTTGTGCATTTTTATTTCCGCAGCGCGGGCATGAGATTTTATAAATCTCATTAACTTTGCTGCTACCGTGAATGCTGCAGAATTTCCGCACAGAATTCCATTAGGAAATTCCGCAGCGTTTACGCCACGTGGGAACCCGGCCTTAGGGTGTATTCAGACGTTGTGGTAAAGTTAAAGCCAACAAAAAACAAAAACGAATAAAAAAAATACGCATTAATTTTTACAGTGATTTGATGCGTTTGTTTATGCGGCTGCATTTTCATATGGCTTCTTTTATATGGCTTTTACCGCGCCTCAATGTCTGAATACTCTCTCAGGCCAGGCCTTCACAGGTTTTAGCGTGTGCATGCTAAATGGCAATGTGATATTGAATGCAACGTTTACTTAAGGAATCGCATGACTTAGGGCTTATTCAGACGAACTAGTGTAAACTCGGACATGAAAAACGCCAGTATTTTGCGTCCAAGGCGCACCCGTGCCCGACCCGTTTTCACAGATCCCTCATAGACTTGCGTCTATTGAGGGATCCATGAAAATAGAACGTGTCCTATTTTTTCCACGGGCCCTTCACACGGTCTATTGAAACAACGGCCATGTGAACAGCCCCATTGAATTGCGTGGGTCCGTGTGCTATCAGTTTTTGTTTTTTTTAAGCACAGCAAATGGATAAATTGCTCATTTGAATAAGCCCTAAACGTGTACATGCGATGTCATATATCTGCAATTTCACAATCTCCTCACAATTATCACAGAAATTGAAACCACCCCTAGTGCCAACAAATGCAGCTCTCACACATCACATGCAATATTTCACTGTGGAGCCCTGGCCTAATCATACCACATGCCGCTGATCTCCTGCTATTCTTCCCTATGCAATGTAGAACAGAATGACATTATTTACCTCACCATTACTATGTAATATCACATATTTTATGGGAACTCTTTGGAAGACAAGACAGTTATTCACGTTCCTGCTATGACCTTATAACACAACAATAAAGAACCTCTTGGCCGGGGGATTTCTACATGAAATCATGGTAGGTATGATGAAGATGGCTTACATTTCACGTAGTTCCAGGGATATCACCGCCTGTGGATAACGTAAACAGATGCCATCTGGAGGAGTAGGACTAGTCAGCAATAACGCCTTAGTTCACATAAGTACACTCACCTTATACACAAAGAACTCTTCAGTAGTACAATCCACCGCAGTGCCGTCCTGGAGGGACTGCAGGTGGACTCATCAGTGGCGCTACAGCTGTCTAATCCAGTCCAACTCCATGTGGGTCACTAGAGGAAGAACCAGCAATTAACCCCTTAGGCCCCTGCAGATTGCGTTGCAGACTTTATGCTTTCTGCAGGTGAATAGACTTGATTTTCAGTGGCAGAAATTTATGCAACAAAATCTGCAGCGTGTGAAGGGGGCTTTATGGGGGTATTCAGGTGCTGTGGTTAAGGTGCAGTTGTAACCGCATTTAAAAAAATGTATTAAGTGCATGCGGTTTAACCGTGTTTTGCTGCAGTGTTTGATGCTGTTGTGGTTTAATACACATTTATTTAACATGTTTAACCTGCAAAAAAAAATGATAAAACAGAATGCGTTTTTATACAGTTTCAACCGCACCTAAACCACAACATTTAAATACACATCCCTTTTTCACATCCTTTGGTTGAATTTGATGGACATGTGTCTTTTTTCAACCGTACTATGTAATACCCGGGTGTATTCAGATGTTGCAGCTGAGGTGCGGTTCTTGCCACATGGCCGAGAACCACCAGGCGCAAAAAACGCATGCGGTTTTATCGCAAATGCACAATGATCTGCACCTGTACTAGATGCGGAATCATGGCAATCCGCAGTAAGGCCCCATGCACACTGCCGTGCCCGTAATCACGGGCCGCGATTGCGGGCACGACCGGCCGTGGACAGCCGCCCGCATTTTTGGCCCGTGCTCCCATACAAATCACCACAAAATTTCGGTAGGAAATCATATAGTAGAGATTTCATATGAAGGCATATGGAGAAATAGTAGAGCCCCGTTTTTTTACGGCCATTTTTGGAGCTGTTTTTCTATTGAGACAATGAAAAACAACTCCAGAAACGGCTCAGGAAGTGACATGCACTTCTTTTTTATGTGGCCTTTTTTTATGCGCCGTTTTTTTACAGACGGCGACGTAAAAACTGCCCCGTGGGAACAAAAACCCAGTTTTTCCCATTGAAATCACTGGCCAGATGTTTGGAGGCCTTCAGCTTCTGTTTTTTTCAGCCATTTTTCGGGTCGTTTACGGCCCGAAAAACGGCTGAAAATAAGCCGTGTGTACATACCCTGAAAACAGCTCCGTATTTTACAGCTGTTTTTGTTTCTGCGTTTGAACATACCCGAACGTATAAATAGTCTGTGTGACGGACGTTTTTTTTAAGAGGGCTGCATGTATTTCTATGGGGCTGTTCACACGGCCATTGTTTTAACGGACCGTGTGAAGGGCCCGTGAAAAAATAGGACATGTCCTATTTTTGTCCATTTTCACGGATCCCTCTATAGACTCAAGTCTATGAGGAACCCGTAAAAATGGGTCCCGCACGGGTGCGAATCGGACGTGAAAAACTGCAGTTTTTTACAACCGATTTCGTACACGTTCGTCTGCATATACCCTAAGACTGGTGTATAAACCGCCAGTGTTAGGCTTCATGCACATGACCGTAAGGGTTTATACTGTCTGCAAATATGGATCGGATGGCTACCGATACACATTCGTAGCTGTACGCAATTGCGGAAACGGCCATAGAATTCTATGGGCGAGTGCATGCCGCAATTGTGGACAAGAACAGGACATGTTCTATATTTTGTGGATCATTTGTATGGCCCGGACATACATCTGTAAATATATAGAAAGGTGTCCATGGCCAATAGAAATGAAAGGGTCTGCAATTACATCCGTAATTACATATTCAGTAATTGCGGATGAAAACTCGTGTGCATGGGGCCTAAGTAAATCTGACCCATTACTCTAATCTCTAATTTATCTGCACCGTTACAAACAACACAGGGGCATTTATAAATCCACTACTATTGACGACCAACTATTGAAAAACCATTGGGTGCCGGCATCTCTTTCCCGAACAGTGTGCGCTAGGGACCTTCACATTCTGAATCATGTTAATGAATGAGCCGTGTTTGGTGCAATTCTGAATCCCCGTACAGTTTTTCTGATAACTGGCGTAAATACATTAATAAATCTGCACCTATATATGTGAGTCATGATGAGATAATAATTCCCAATTATACAAAATGTAATCTTTCCATATAATTTAATGGCTCTCTGTAAATTACAATGCGTGTCTTAGCCTCTATTCACATCTGTTTATAACAGAAGCAGCAACGCCGTGACAGATCCGTTGCACGATGGACACCAGAAACGCCTGACGGCCCTCATTGACTTATAATGGGGTCCATCGTGTTGTGCTGAGGTGTCTGTCGTTCTGATGGAGCCTCTCATGAAGATGTAAACATAGGCCAACTCTGATCACTCGTGGTTTTTGTACTATGAAAACAGTTTTTTTTATATACATGCCATTACAATGTATTCATACAAATAAGTTGCCAAAATAAATCTCAAGTGAGACCCAAAATTGTATTACAAATACCAGTCATGATGATTTCATTAAAAGCAGCCACAATAGAAAACATAAACTAGAGAGATTCTAAAGAGAAGAAACACACTTATGTAAACATCCTGCATGACACATGTACTTCTGTACACATCAATTTCCAGACTTAGGAGCCTCCATTGCAGATTCCAACATTTTTGTCAGACAAATTAGCGCAGCATGCAGCGCTATTTTGTCCAGAAACATGAAGTAAACCATAACGGAAGCCTAACTGAACCCATTAAAGTCAAGGGGTTTCATCGGGCATCGTTGATGTCCGTCATTTGACGGATTCGGCATATACATTATTATTCTGTTCCTATGACGGAGCAGTATAATTGGAAAATGAACGCAGACGTGAGCCAAGACTAATGCATGTGGATTGGGTTTTCAAAATCCCGTGCAGAATTCTGGGCATGCTGCAGATTGTCACATCCGCAGCATGTCAATTTTGCGGACTATGCACAGATTTTCAACGCAGATTTCACTCTTTGCAATGTTAAGTGTGAAATCTGCGTGTAAGGCCGGATTTACACGAGCGTGTGCGTTTTGCGTGCGCAAAAGGTACTTAACAGCTCCGTGTGTCATCACCATATGATGCGCGGCTGTGTGATTTTCGCGCAGCCGCCAATATTATGACACTCTGTATGTTTGTAAACAGAAAAGCACGTGGTGCTTTTCTGTTTTCATTCATACTTTTTACTGCTGATGTGAGAATCACGCGTGTCACGCGGAAGTGCTTCCGTGTGGTGCGCGTGATTTTAACGCACCCATTGACTTCAATGGGTGCGTGATGCGCGAGAAACGCAGAAATATCGGACATGTCGTGAGTTTTACGCAACGGACTCACGCTGCGTGAAACTCATGGACAGTCTGCACGGCCCCATAGACTAACATAGGTCCATGCGACGCGCATGAAAAGCACGCGCGTTGCACGGACGTATTACACGGTCGTGTAAATCCGCCCTTAGACTGCGGATTTGAATGCACATTTGCTGAGGAAAAATCAGCCAAGTTTCCGGCCCGAAAATAAGTCGTATGAACATACCCTAGTTATTTGAACTACTATAATAATACTACAATACTATAATAATAAGGCATTACTATAATACTACTATATTACTATAACAATACATTACTATAACACTACATTACTATAATAATACTACTTTACTATAAAAATACCACATTACTATAATAATAGCGCTAGGTTTAAACTTAACGGAAATTTGAGATATTTCTCCACGTGCTTATTTCAACAATCCAGTTTTACAGTTTAAGTGTCGCTAAATGCAGTCCGGCGGCTCAGTTGGCAGCGATTGGCAGACACGCAAATTTCAAGATTAGGCAGCCCCCTCATAGACTGTGCCACAGTGCCCTCTATAGATACGGCCACAATGCCCTCTGTAGATAATGCCACAGTGCCCTCTGTAGATAATGCCACAGTGCCCTCTGTAGGTGCTGCCACAGTGCCCTCTGTAGATAATGCCACAGAGCCCTCTGTAGATAATGCCACAGTGCCCTCTGTAGATGCTGCCACAGTGCCCTCTGGAGGTGCTGCCACAGTGCTCTCTGTAGATGCTGCCACAGTGCCCTCTGGAGGTGCTGCCACAGTGCCCTCTGTAGATGCTGCCACAGTGCCCTCTGTAGATGATGCAACACACACCCCTTGTAGATAGTGCCACAGACACCCCCAGTAGATAGCTCTATTGTGGCTCCCTCTAGGAGTGGAATCCCCAGCCAGAGCGTTGTCGACGCTTTGGCCAGGGTTTCCTCTGCTGGAGGAGCCCCTGATGTCACAGTCCATACACAGTGACGTCAGGGGATCCTCCTAGACCGGAATGTGATGTCAGGGGCAACTGGCATAAGTGTCCATATGTGGACAGTGATGTCAGGGGCTTGCCCAGAGCTGGAGTCCTGGAGCAGAGCCACTTTTAGCACCATGCCTGGAATTCCAGCTCTGCTCCTGACATCACTGTTCATATATGACATAAACGGCCGCGTAAAAAAACGCATGCAAAAAAAAAGTGCATGCCACTTCTTGAGCCATTCTTGGAGCCGTTTTTCATTGACTCTATAGAAAAACAGCTCCAAAAACAGCCGTAAAAAAACGCTGCAAAAAACGCGAGTTGCTAAAAAAAAATCTGAAATTCAGCAGCTGTTTTCCCTTGAAAACAGCTCTGTATTTTCAGACGTTTTGGATTTTGTGTGTGCACATACCCTAGCAGTTTACTAAACAAGCTACTTTGCAAATACTTTGATGAACTGTTTTTGCACCATTCTCTCCATTCATATACGTAGCTGCTTTCAAAGTTCTTCTGGTTGCCCATGGAAACAGACAGCTGCTAATGTCCACTCTGCTGTCAGACAGGTGGCTTTTGGAATTCCTTTAGGCCAAATGCACACGATGCGTATTATGTGCGGACTTTCCGAGCTAATTTTCCTGTGGTAAATCCGCAACATAATACAGTACGAGCAAAGTAAATGAGATTTCAAGGAAAAGCATGGCAAGGGGGCGTGTTACTATGACACGCCCCCTTGCATGTTCGGCAGACAAGTACAAGACTGTCATCTCTCGCCAAAGATCATTCTTGTCCTTGTCTGGCGACAGCTGAAGAGTGAGAGCGTGCGCGTGCACACGCTCTCCTCTCTCCAGCTCTTGCTGTAACACTGTTCGTAGCTGATTGGACAGTGTCACAGCCATAGTAACACGCCCCGATGCCATTACACGCCCCATTGACAGTTCAGGAGGTTATTTAAATATCTGGCGCCAAACATAACGGCACCGATATCTAAATAACGGAGGAGGGTAGAAAAAAAATGGAAAGTGCCCCAGAGTTTGTGCAGCCCTGCCTATTACATGCGGCACTCAGCTGTACATGTATGGGCACGTGAAAGGTTCTCTTTAAAGGGGTTTTCCCATGAGAGACATTTATGACATATCCACAGGATATGTCATAAATGTCAGATAGATGCTGGTCCCACCTCTGGAAGCCGCACCTATCTCTAGAACTGGGCCCACTAATCCCTGTTCTACCTCTGTGTTGTGTCTGAACCAAGTGAATTCCGACCATGAAAAAGGTTATATGGTCGGGAGTTACGAAAACAGTGTAGCTTGCTGAGCTACGCTGTTTCCGCAAGTCACATAGAACTGAATGGTAGTTACGGAAATAGCGTAGCTCGCATGCTATGCTGCTTCCGTAAAAGCCATTCACTACTATGGGAGTTACGGAAACAGCGTAGCTCGGCGAGTCACGCTGTTTTTGTAACTCCCGACCGTATAAGCAGGAAGTGGCCGGGAGGCAGCGAGATCAGACAAAGTTAGAACGGGGTTTAGGGGGCCCCATTTTAGAGATAGGTGCAGGTCCAATAGGTGGGACCGGCAACTACCTGACATTTATGACATATCCTGTGGATATGTCATAAATGTCTCTCATGGGAAAAACCCTTTCAAAAGGGTGAAATCCTAAGTGAACATCCAGAAAATGAGAATGCTTGTTACTAAAATCAATGGAGAAAAACCTCATCCCTAGAACATGCTACACTTTGAAAAAATAAATTTAAAAAATCCAAAGCATCCAAAACCACCACAAACCAAAACATTTTATGAAGAATTTAAAGAGGCTCTGTCACCAGATTTTGCAACCCCTATCTGCTATTGCAGCAGATCGGCGCTGCAATGTAGATAAGAGTAACGTTTTTATTTTTAAAAAACGAGCATTTTTGGCCAAGTTATGACCATTTTTGTAGTTATGCAAATGAGGCTTGCAAAAGTCCAAGTGGGTGTGTTTAAAAGTAAAATTCCAAGTGGGCGTGTATTATGTGCGTACATTGGGGCGTTTTTAATACTTTTACTAGCTGGGCGTTCTGATGAGAAGTATCATCCACTTCTCTTCAGAATGCCCAGCTTCTGCCAGATCACGCTGTGACGTCACTCACAGGTCCTGCATCGTGTCAGACGAGCGAGGACACATCGGCACCAGAGGCTACAGTTGATTCTGCAGCAGCGTTTAGACTTACCTGCTAACGCCGATGCTGCTGCAGAATCAACTGAAGCCTCTGGTGCCGATGTGTCCTCGCTCGTCTGACACGATGCAGGACCTGTGAGTGACGTCACAGCGTGATCTGGCAGAAGCTGGGCATTCTGAAGAGAAGTGGATGATACTTCTCATCAGAACGCCCAGCTAGTAAAAGTATTAAAAACGCCCCAATGTACGCACATAATACACGCCCACTTGGACTTTTACTTTAAACACGCCCACTTGGACTTTTGCAAGCCTCATTTGCATAACTACAAAAATGGTCATAACTTGGCCAAAAATGCTCGTTTTTTAAAAATAAAAACGTTACTGTAATCTACATTGCAGCGCCTATCTGCTGCAATAGCAGATAGGGGTTGCAAAATCTGGTGACAGAGCCTCTTTAACTGTGAAGGTAAACTGTTGTTCTATAGTTTTCTTATTCAAACACTGCACATTTTGATACATTAGTGTCTATCTATGTTTGTGAGGTTGCCAACAATTGTACTCAATAGTGTATATCATTTGGGTGATATTTACAACAAAACACGACCTGTTCTGTTTATAAATGAAGGACATTTCTGCCAACCCTCAGGCAAAAAAATAAATTGGAACTTTACCAAGAACAAAAGGTGCAAATAACAAAGGGTAAGATGATAAAAATCAAACTCTGCGTTGGTGAGTGAAGAAACTTAAATAATTCTGCAAACTGTAAAACTTAATAAACATCAATTCACAGCCAGCTTTAGGGCTCATACACACGGCTGTATTGCGGATCTACCGCGCCCCTAAACCTGCCATGGGCCCATACTGTATACAGAGGCACACAGGGTTTTTCTTCATGGACTCCATATGAAAAATCATAACTTTACCTGTGCCAGCTGCATAACTGCGGCATTTTGTGGTAATACTGTGAGGTTCTCAGTCGTACGGTAAGAACCACACCTCAAATGCACATCAACATTTTTGGTGCACATTGACGCATATTAAGCCACGCCCTTTTTGCTCGACACTTTTAAAAAGTGTCAAATAAGGCATAAATAATTGTTCCTTTTGGTGCATTTGCGTGATAAATTAGTCTAAAATGAAATGCTAAATTTTGTGCCAACGCGCCACATTCTGTACGTGGCGTCTTGAGGCATCTTCATTACTTAGGGTGAATTTACATGAGACATTTTTAGTAAAAAAAAATGCATCAAACATCAATGCAAAAACTATGTGGTTTTACAATGTATTGCGCAGTTCGCGCAATGCGGTTTTTGCCTGTGCGGCTTTTACAGATGAAACCTGTATTGCAAACCGCAGCAATTTGCGGTAAAACTGCTTGAGTTTTCGCCACAATTTTTTTTTTACCACGTGGCTACAAAGATCTTATGTAAATGTACCCTAAATAATGCAAACGCTGCAGGACGCCAAGTACCCAACTCAATCGAACTTGGGCCACAAGTTTTTCCAGGCAGTGCATGGGTTAATTCATCTAATCACCCATGTCAGGTGCTTATAAATAGACAGAGCCATAAGCGGTATGACTGATGGGCTGTTAAGAGCACTTGTGTAGTTCATGGGGTTCAGGGCTGTGGAAAATGAGTCCATTGTAGCATTTCATATAAACAGTTGCGTTACCGTTTTCATTTATGTAATGTTTTCAATGGCTGCAACGATGCATAAGAAATGTAACCTGTGCAGGTAAGGAAGTGAACTGTGGCAAACTACTGGGGGAGCCTGGGAGGGGTGTGAGTGATCCGGGCTCTGGACAAGGCTTGGTAATAGGATGCACAAAGTTTAGAACATGTTCGCGTGTGACAGGCATTTCTGCAACTGAAAATCCATCCCATACGTGTGATCCCATACTGTTTCTGCAGCATGGACACGGATTTCTGCAGGTCCTATTTGAATAAATAGGGCAGCTGCAAAAACTCCTGTAAAATCTGCCACATGTGAGCAAACCTTAATTACAGATTTATGATTACTGGGCCCTGTGATCCTAAGGTCTTGGGTTTTTTTTGGGGGGGGTTAAATGCGCTTTTGCATTATACATCCTGGATAAGGTGTGGGACTTTACTCCAGTTATAAGCTTTCAATGCAGGGCGGACAAGAAACCATGCAGTAAAGCGTAAGTTAGTAGGACAGATGAAAATGAGTGATTTCAGAATCTGACTTCAGAGTCTTCGTAGTCTGTTACCATGCAGACATAGGTTTACGTAAAAGTTGTAGACCCAACATGAGTTGTGTTTTTGTTTTTTTTTGTGAGTACTTGCTTTGCCTTATTTTAGATATTATAACAATAACAAATTTAGTTGTGAAGGTGAACCTTCCGTTAAAGCCTATGTAAGGCCACATATACATGACCGTAGATTTCGTCCGTGATTGCGGACCGTAATTACGGTCACAATTATAGACCCATTTATTTCTATTGACCGCGGACACCTTCTCGTGCTCTTTACGGACGGTGCTCTCATACCTTTATATGGGAGCACGGGCTGAAAATGCCGGTGGCTGTCACCGTCTGGCTGTGCCCGTAATTGCGGACCATAATTACAGCATGGCCGTGTGTATGAGGCCTAAGCCTTTTGAACTTTTTTTTTATTTTAATTTTTTTTTTATAAAACGTATAGTTGCGTTTTAAACTGATTTTGTTAAAAAATAAAAATACTTTTTAATGCAGGAATATACTTTTCCGGGATACATAGAAGCTGTTTTTGTGCTTAAACCCAAATTTGTCAGGTCAGCAGTTCATAACTTAGATGTGATTGATAACCAGTGGATAGCTAAAGTCAGCTATCTCAAACAATTTAAAGTTATTTAAAATGCTATGATATATTGTTTTTTATTTTAAAAAAACAGAAACAAAAACTTATTCAAAGATTTACATGTTATAGGGTGTCCTGTGAGGAAATAGAAGGGTCTGTGACCTTGTGTTTTATATTGTGCACCTTGTGTATGTTCATGGAAACGGACACTTGTGTATACTCCTGGTGCAGCTTTTGACAGGAGTGACTGTAGTTGTACTGCAAATTCACCACTGAAGACTTATTTGACATGACAGTATGTGAAATCACTGCAGAGCGCAATACCCTGGGCTATAGTGTGTGTCAATGCACCATGTATTTAATCTTTAACATATAGGACATGCAGCTGTGATGCAGGACTATGAGGTATGTCTGGCAGGGATACATGTCACCCTGAACATGTAGCACGTTATATGGTATGTCTGTACATGTAGCACGTTATATGGTATGTCTGTACATGTAGCACGTTATATGGTATGTCTGTACATGTAGCACGTTATTTGGTATGTCTGTACATGTAGCACGTTATATGGTATGTCTGGTAAGGATACATGTTACTCTGTACATGTAGTGCATTATATAGCATGTCTGGCAAGGGTACATGTTACGCTGTGCATTATATAGTATGTCTGGCAGGGTTACAGGTCACCCTGTACATGTAGCACATTATATAGTATGTCTGTACATGTAGCGCATTATATAGTATGTCTGTACATGTAGCGCATTATATAGTATGTCTGGCAGGGTTACAGGTCACCCTGTACGTGTAGCACGTTGTATAGTATGTCTGGCAGGGTTACAGGTCACCCTGTACGTGTAGCACGTTGTATAGTATGTCTGGCAGGGTTACAGGTCACCCTGTACATGTAGCACATTATATAGTATGTCTGGCAGGGTTACAGGTCACCCTGTACGTGTAGCACGTTGTATAGAATGTCTGTCAGGGTTACAGGTCACCCTGTACATGTAGCACATTATATAGTATGTCTGGCAGGGTTACAGGTCACCCTGTACGTGTAGCACGTTGTATAGTATGTCTGGCAGGGTTACAGGTCACCCTGTACGTGTAGCACGTTGTATAGTATGTCTGGCAGGGTTACAGGTCACCCTGTACGTGTAGCACATTATATAGTATGTCTGGCAGGGTTACAGGTCACCCTGTACGTGTAGCACATTATATAGTATGTCTGGCATTGACTGTGATAGGACTGTGTACGCGGTGAGCCTTGTGAAGGATGTAGCAGAGGGCTGTGTTATGTAGAACATTAAATAACAAGGAGTTAAGATGATTCTTGAGGAGGGAGGAGACGGAGCAGCGTCTGTCAGGAGGTGGATGAGGTGTTTGAAGGACTTTGGATTTCTCCCTGTCCCTGTGAATTGTGACATTGCTACAGGATGGAGAGGGGCAGCCTGTGTCGTCTTATCTCTGGCAGGAGGTAGCACCCGAGGGCTGGCGTTCTCCTTCTTTATAAAAGACCTTGTAACCAGCGTGTGTCTTGCTCTACCCACAGGGGGAGGGGGATGAAGGTGAACCAGAGACCACCTGGCTGGCAGAGCCCGGAGATGATCAGGACTCTTCTCTTGTGGCTGCTCTTGGTGGGAAGCACCACGGCGCTGGACAGTGCCTATCTGCCAAATAAAAATTATGGAAAAGACCAAGCTGGTGCCCTGCAGTTTGCCAGCGACTTCAACAGTACAGCGGAGGAAGTGATCTCCAAGAGTGTAGAAGCCAGCTGGACCTACAACACCAACCTAACGGACTACAATGCGGCGCAGCAGGTAAGGGTGCCCACCTTCAATAAGTGCATGCCAGCAGATTATATCTCTAGGTCTATGCCCTGCATTGCTGTTAGGAAAGTTTTTATTTTTTATTTTAAATGTATGCTTTTTTGATGCAATTAAATATACACTGAGATATGCAGAACTTCTCAGGAGATGTTTTGGCTTTTAAAGTGTTAAAAATGCTTTGCTTTCAAACTTGGGACAGTTTGATTTCTCAAAGACAGATGGAATACAAGGAAGTTTAACTTAATCCCAGTTTCAGTTGTAAGTGTCAAAATATGCTATATGAAGCCAAACTGCATTAGACTAGTATTTTGTGTAAGATACTCAGTCATGTTCAAAATGTCACCTGGTTGTGGTTAAAGCCTATATAAACCAGAGCTTTATGTGACCTGCCATTTGTCTCCTTGCCGCAAGAATAAATTAAGCGCCTTCTCAACGTATTCAGATGAATCCTTGAATTTTTATTGATAAGAATGGAAAATTCTCTTAATTACTACAACTGCCAAGATACAAAGGCTGCGCAATGTTAATACTGAGAATAAGCAAAGTGGTAAGATGGCATGAAGCTATAAAAACCCCACTGTTAATCTCTGCCCTCAACCTGTGGAGTTCTGGGAAGGTCTAGGGGGAACCTAAAGCCTTGGCATCACTAGCACCAGACCTGGGCAGCCACCCGCGGTAGTGCTAGGTCTGAATGAGAGATTTGGCAGGAATCCATAGACTAGTACCTGACAATAGGAGTTTAGCTCTCAGGTGAGGGTGGTGTTCCTCCACTCCGACAAGAAGCCCCCATCATCAACAGCAGTTCTTGACTCTCTCTAGTAGTTGGTCATGATCATCTGAGCAGCCACCAGGATAATACTTCTGTCTCCTCACCCCTCTGATTGTGATGCCAGTCTATGTAATACCAGGCTTCAATGCTGGCATCCCATCAATCTGTCTAATCTACATTAAGTGGAGTTTCAAATTGCAGGGTATTAAGAACTAGAGACGTTTTCTGGCACAATATAGTAAAGTTATTAATGCAAATGCATTGATCATTTGGGATATTGTCTCCTGGGGATGTTTCAGTAAAGAGGGACCCAGATTAATTTACCATTCCATTAAAGTATTGTTATTCTTATGTTTACTTATAACCCATTAACCTTCTGTTAGATTTGTTCTTCATGCAGAGTAGAACATATAATTTTATAAATATTTCAAAATCTAATATATTTAGCACTAATCCTGTAACCCTTAGCATACTTTTAATGAATGACCCCCACTATGTTGGAATAACTACCGATCAGGCTTATCACTATCCATGCTGTGACTGTTTCAGCGTATTCTGAACACATCCTCCTCAAACGACAGGGTTCAATTCAGATTGTATGATACAAATTTTCTGTGGGTGGGAGAATTCCAAAAATAACATGTAAAAGAGGAAACTGAGGTATGAACAGAAAGTAAGTTACAAGCAGAGCGTCACTTGTCTGATACAGAATGGCCTTAGTTGGCTGATCTGTATCACTGTTTTGCTAAATTTTCTAATGTTTACGACAAGTATTGGCTTATGTAAGCAGAAATAATCAGTTCTTCTAGACCAGTTATTGTGGATGCTGTACTAGGCATTTACTGCATGACCCGGCACTCTGTAGACTAAAAAAAAAACAATAATGACATAGAAATGTGTAAGTAAGGCCCTTTGATCCAATGAAACATGATGTGTTTTTTTTAATCATTTTATATGGGGGAAAAAAACTTTTTTACTAGTAAACTATATGTGTGTCTTCTATGGGGGGCTGTATTATGACTTCATACAACTTGAATCCTCTATGTAGCGGTGTTTGTGAAAATAAATGCTTTGCTGGTCGGTTACATTAGACACCAGAAACCCTTTTGGGTCCACAAAGCTCTAGCATTTGCCAATCTGTCTCAACAGATATAGTCAAGCCATTTCATAACATATAAAGCATTTGGAAAGTTTTTATTTTGGTTTGTTTGAGGCCTTGTGCTAAAATAATTTTTTTTTCGTTTTTCTCAATCATTCTGCACACAATACCACATAATGACAAAGTGAAAACAAAATGTTAGTAATCTTTGCTAATTTATTGAAAAGAAAAAAAACTAAACTAAAACAGACTACATGCTCTGTCTAACGTCGTCAAACTTTAAAGGAACCCTTCCAGCAAAGCTGATGCACCGTGACTTTTCGTGTAGTAACTAAAGGGGTGGTGCATGACTAAGGCCCTGTTGACACTGAGATGTTTGGGTTGTTTTTGCAGGTGGAAAAAATCTGCCTCAAAATTCCTTAAGGAATTTTGAGGCAGATTTTGATCGGCCGGCAAAACATTTGCTGTGTTTTTCTCGGGCAAAAACTGCCATGAAAAAACGCGATCTCTGCCTCCCTTGATGTCAATGGGATGTCGGAGATGGAAACGCCCAAAGAAAGGGCATATCACTTTTTCCCGCAAGCGGTTTACCAGTTTCTGCGTCAAACTGAGCCGAAATACTCTGTATGAACTAGCCCTAAGGGATTTCGGGGGAAAAAAAAATGGGCCAAAGAGAATCCCTGTCAAAACCTGGACTTTAACTGTTGTGTAAAATCTAATGCTTAGTTCACACCACGTTTGGCTGTTCAGTGGATGCGATACTGTGAAAGACTAAAAAGGTAAGTAGTTGAAAGGAATGTCTGCCCCTACAGCTGCCTGGGTCTTCTCTTGACTTCTTATATACAGTTATTGGGTGACAACCACACAGGGAGCTGCAGTATTTGTCTATATTTGGTGGCTCAATTTCTGTATTGGAGTACTTTTCTCTCTGCCCTGATTTCCCCTGATCTTAGTGGCAATACCAGTCATACTGGAGCCCAGTCCCTATACATTCTCTGCTCCTAAAGTATGCCCCAAAAAATTCAGTAATTCATGAGGGATTTAGTATAAAGGGCACTCTTTGCCTTTCTGATTTTAGCAATTGACTGCCAGGGGCGCAAGGAAATAATGGAAACAAAAACGTAACCTAGTACATTGCAATATGCATAGTAAACAAAGCAATGTAATATAATTTTATTTTCTAGCAATACTGAAATAGCTCTAAATGCAAAGGTAAATTGCATTGCCATTACACATCTGAACACAATCCATTTTCAATGTTTTAACGCAGTAAAAAAAACAAAACATGGTGAATCTGTCCATGAAGGGGAGAGACATGGCTGTACATCAGTCACCATAAGCTGTACATTGCTGATAGACAATCCAGAAATGCCAGTCAAACGACAGACGTTTACATAGATAAAGAAAGTAATTAACCGTTAAATGCTGATAGTATGTCCGGCTGTATGAGAAATAGGACAAACAACCAAAACTAAACTGCAAACAAGATGATATTCCTGAGAAGAGTAAAGAGCTGTAATCAGCAGAACACCACGGCGATTATCCAGTAATTGGATGGGAGAATGAGCGCTGCTGCTGGAGGAGATAGCACTATGCTGCACAGACTCTGGGGTAGGATTACAGATGTTTGTAGGCAGCCAGGATACACGTGGAAGTTATTTGTATGTGGGCATAAGAATCCTTTAACCCCCTTCTCCTAGCTAACATGTATCCTAGAGGTCACAATGATTATATGGACTTCCATCTGGGGGATAATGGGAAGGCACAATCGGTCTTCCCCGCCTATTACATTTCATATGGCTTTTGTATACAGATTACTGATAATGAGTGTAATACATTCCCTGGTATGGTTGTGCTATGGATCTTAACTGCACCATGATCATGCTGAGTAATCCTGTTAAAGGGCTATTTCCATTTTAGACACTTATGGCATATCCACAACACATGCCATAAATGTCTGATATATGTGGGCCCCACCTATTTTTGAAGCGCCCCCCTCCTCTAGCCACTTGGTGAGGCGGCCACTGCATCCAAACGGAGAAACAATGGAGGAGACAAAGATTACGGAAACGTCAACTCATGATGTTATGCTGCTTTCGCAACGAACACGACCTTCAATGGAAGTTAGGCAAACCCTGTAGCACAGAGAGCTTGGCTGTTTGCGTAATCCCGCCACCTTTAATTTTATTCTCCGCCTGGATGCGGCAGCCACTGGCCGCCTCGCTAGGAAGGATAGGGGTCGGGACATATGTCTAAGGCCTCATGAACATGACCGTGCACTCGCGGCCGTATACAATCTGCAACTGCGGAGCAGCAATTGCAGGTAATGTAAATCCGATGTTAACCAATGGGCCAATGCACACGATCATGGCTTCCACAGTCCATGCATTGCCAGGATAGCTAAGAATATAGGACGTCATGGGGTCTGGGCTCATTGAAATTATTGTGCATACTCTAAGGAAATTCACATATGTGAAAAAATAAAAAATTACAAGCATCCCATCCCTGAAAGACATGTAAATGCACACAAAATTGTACGCACAAGATCTTGAGTGACAGCTCTTGGTTCCCACAGCACTTGAGGCTGAAGACTAGTAGAGTTGTCAAACACCAGATCTCTGATTTTTTCTCCATAGGCTTTTCTTTCCAACTTGAAGCCGGGTTCCCACGTAGCGTAAACGCTATGGAATTTCCACTACTGAATTCTGTGTGGAAATTCCGTAGCATTTACAGTAGCAGCAAAGTGAATGAGATTTAGAAAATCCCACGCTGCGAAAAAAAAACCAAGTCATGCGGACATTTAAATGGGGAGCCAGAATTCCACAACAGATTTGTTGCGGTTTTTGCCGTTTATGCAGCAGAAACGCAGTAAAAACAGCTGGAAATCCGCAGGTGCACATATACTTTGTTATAACAAATGTTTAACACTAAATACGTGGGTAAAACCACTGCAGAAAAAACACTATTTGGAGTGAATTTCTGTGAGTCTTTTTCTAGAGATGCTGTTGTAGGAAATCTGCAGCATATCCTGTGTAGGAACATACCCTAAAGGCTATGTAAACCTTTGAGGGTTTTTTTTCTTCACTGATTCGGTGCAAATGGTTTCAGTTTGTCTCCGTTGTCCAAGGGTTTACGTAGTTTTGACGGAATGAATAGCGCAGTCGGCTGCACTAGTTGTTCCATCAAAACGAAGGAACCCATACACAACTGAGACAAACTGAAACCATTTGCACCGGATCTGTCACCATTGAAATAAATGGTGATGCAAACGTAAACCTATGGTTTCCTTTTTGTTTCAGTCAGGGTCCCGTTCTGACGGAAAGCTGCGATGGAACGCCAGAACTGAGCACTGATGCAGATGTGAATGAAGCCGAAGATGTATTGCTTAGCAATTAGCAGACTGGATGTGGTCAGGACACTGACTCGCAACAGTGGATGCAACCCCATGCTCTTGTGGATATCTGTCATTCTCATTTAGGCTGGATTCACACGACCATGTTACGTCCGTAATGGACGGAACGTATTTCGGCCGCTAATCCCGGACCGAACACCATGCAGGGAGCCGGGCTCCTAGCATCATAGTGATGTACGATGCTAGGAGTCCCTGCCTTGCTGCAGGACAACTGTCCCGTACTGTAATCATGTTTTCAGTACTGGACAGTAGTTCCACGGAGAGGCAGGGACTCCTAGCGTCGTACATAACTATGATGCTAGGAGCCCGGCTCCCTGCACTGTGTTTCGGTCCGGGACTTCCGGCCGAAATACGTTCCGTACATTACGGACGTAACATGGTCGTGTGAACCCAGCCTTACTGTGCATATAAGTCTGGTGGTGCGTATTCTGGTGTCAGGGACAGGAAGATGGTGACCATGAATCAAAGAATTTTTCTTTGAGCCTTTGGCGTTGTGCATCTCCAAAAACCCTGTAGTGTTGTGAGAGATCCATATAGGCTACATAATCTTAGTGATGGTGTTCATGATAAATTGGTTTAGATATCTTTGGGGTCAGTGCTTGCCTTTCATCCAGCCTATTAAAAAGTCTATGGCCATCTCACCCACATTTCTTTTACCAACTATTTATTTCTCCCTGTTGTAGGATTGGGGTGGACGGGGGTCTTGCAAGTTGGTTGTTTAACTATACAGGAAAAGCGCTTCACTCTAAGGATATATTCCGTTTTTTTACGCGGAAACCGCTCTGCAAAACTCGCCGAAAATGCCTCCCATTGATTTCAATGATAGGCAGGGGCGGTTTTCTTCCGCGAGTGGTAAAACCGGCTCCAGGAGAAAGGGACATGCCCTATCTTCGCACGGTTACACCTCTGACCTCCCATTGACATCAATGGGAGGCAGAGAAAGCGTATTTTGCGGCGTTTTATGCCCACAGCGCTCAGTGGGCGAAAAACGCAGCGAAAATCCGCGTGCAGGCAGAGGAAAATCTGCCTCAAACTTCCAAACGGAATTTTGAGGCATATTTTCCACTTGCAAAAAAACTGTGTGAAACCGGCCTAAGGCCTCAGTCGGGCAGGAATATAGTACCAGTGTTTAACAGTCTGTATTGCAGATGTAACATCTATGGTTTTCAGTAGAAAGGTGGGAGGTCCAGGTATTACATCTGGATTAGGGTACAATACACCCTTCTGAATTATGATTTCCACCCTCATATTGCCTCTATTTTGCAGAAGTAGTTACTTTGAAGTTGCAGTATTTATAGCGTTTCCCATAAAGGTGACAAGTGGCCTTTTATTTTTTATTTATATACTTTTATTTATATTTATTTTAGGTACAGGCTGCTGGTATGGAACAGGAATTTAACTCTGCTTGGGGACTAAAAGCTAAGGAACTTTTCAATGAAACCTACTCTGCTTTTACCGACCCTCAGCTGAAAAAAGTAATAAATTCTATCTGGACCTTGGGAGTTGCTAACTTGAATGAATCCGAACGTAGTACGGTGAGTAACCCCCCCCCCCCCCCTCCCAAATCCTTCACTCCACACTTCTTTCCTGCCTGCCCTTACTTTCACACGTATCAGGAACTTCTGCAATATATATTACAAAGAAATGTAATGTTTCTATGATATAAATATAATCTGCAAATTTTTATTATCCTATAGTAGCCTTTAGCTGGTCAGCCTTCCTTTTCTATTCACTCAAGCACACTTTTACGTGTAACGCTCTTCCTGTCAAGTTGGCCATAATGTGTCAAATTAAAGGTGTTTTCCAAAAACACAGAATAAATGTTTTCCACATCCAGGCGGCGTATGATAGAAGTGGCCGTCCAAAGCCACCTGCCATGGTAGAATGGAGCAGTCCTGTGGATATACCATATAGCAATACGCACGCGTACCAATGTTGCAGAAATTTCTGCAACTGAAAATCTATTATATACACCCTAATGGGGCTGCAGTCGACCCAGAGGCAATGGAGGAGTTTCTTTCTAGCCATATTTATGCAATGCCATGGGGAAATTTATCAATCTTTCTACACCAGATTTCTGGCTTGTAAAAGCTGCAAAAAAGTTGCAGTGAAAATTGTGACACTTGCCGTTTTTGAAAAAGGGGGTGAGGCTTACAATAACGGGACTGGGCTTCCGAGCCCCAAGAAACGTAGCATAATTTGCATCAGAAAATTAGCGGAAACTATAGCTGAGATGTTTCAAATATTGTACTGATGCCGGGCAGCGTTGGGTCAATGTATGTAATGCTGCGTCAATATGAGGCCCTGACACTGCTCAGTGTCAGGACCTTATGAGCCGTGGCCAGTAGTGAGCCTGAGGGGAGAAGCATCTGATGAGGGAAATGGATAATGCACAGGCCAGTGGAAAGATGCAACAACTTAAGTTGGTTGCGCCTTTTAATTAATCTGTCGCATCTTACTCGAGCAGAACAGAAAGTTGCCCCATCGTCTTAACATGCATTTGCGTTTCCCCCACAGGCTGGTGTAAAATCTAAGCCACAGAATTAAACCAAAAGCACCACACCTTCTCCAAAATAAAATAAAATGTGATACATTTTAACATGTTTTTGTTGCAAAATAAATTTGAAAAAACTACTGAAAAAGCAAATAAGGCTTTGTTCACATCTGCATCAGGGCCCCGTTTTGTCGGAGCTACCCGTCCAAACGGGACCCTGACTGGAACAAACCATAGGTTTTTCGTTTGCATCACCATTGATTTCAATGGTAACTTACCCGGTGCCAATGGTTTCCGTTTCTCAGTTGTGCAAAGGTTCTATCGTTTTGATGGAATCAATGCCGTAGTCGACTTACCGAACTAAGCCTTAGAGTATGTTCACATGCAAACGCAAAATACGTCTGAAATTATGGAGCTGGTTTCGGGCGAAAACAGCTCCTGAATTTCAGACGTAAATGCAAGTTTTCGCGGCGTCCATTACGGACGTAATTGGAGCTGTTTTTCAATGGAGTCAATGAAAAACTGCTCCCAAACCGTCCAAAGAAGTAACATGCACTTTGACGCGGGCGTATTTTTACATGCCGTCTTTTGACAACGATGCGTAAAATTACACTTCGTCTGAACAGAACATCGTAAAACCCATTGCAAGCAATGGGCAGATGTTTGCAGACGTAATGGAGCCGTCTTTTCAGGCGTAATTCGTAAACCGCCTGAACTACATCTGAAAAGAAGTTGTGAACATACCCTAAGACTTGGGGTATGTGCACACGTAGTGACCAAAAACGTCAAATACAGAGCTGTTTTCAAGGGAAAACAGCCCCTGATTTTCAGACGTTTTTTGAGCAACTCGCGTTTTTTACGTCAGTTTTTGGAGCTGTTTTCATTGGAGTCTATGAGAACTGCTCAAAACGTCCAAAGAAGTGTCCTGCACTTTGACGAGGCAGTCATTTTACGCATCGTCATTTGACAGCTGTCAAACGACTACTCGTAAATTACAGGTCGTCGGCAAACCCATTCAAATGAATGGGCAGATGTTTGCTGACGTATTGGAGCCGTATTTTCAGGCGTAAATCGAGGCATAATACGCCTGAAAATGTCGTGTGAACCCAGCCTTACACATATTCAGGGCCTGTTCACATCTGTTAGAGGCGCCGTTATTGTGCGCTATTGTCTCTGATAAAACCAGACACCCTGACGGAAACCCAATGGAAACCATTAAAAGTCAATGGATTCTGTCAAGTGCTGATGGGTTCAGTCATACAACAGAATCGATGCTTCCGGTATTTTTATTATGCTCCACTGACTGAGCAGAACGGAAACTGGTGTGAACCTAGCCTCGGCCTATATAGATACATGTGGAACAATGTGGGTTTCCTTTGGGTAGGTTAATTGGTTATAAAGTTGGCCCTAGTGTATGGGTGCTCTATGTAAATAAAGATCGAGAGATGAGGGAAAACTGTTATTTATTGACTGCTCCCGAGGTAATGGCTAATACCCCCCCCCCCCATCCCAACATATACACTTCTTGTTCTTGAGAGCATTGCTCTTATGGGGCTGTAGCCTTTGCTGACCTTGAACACGCTATAAGAAGCGTGGAAACAAATGTAAGATCCCTTCAGAGGGAAAATAATTCAAGCATTTAATGAGTTTAAACTCTCAGCAGCTGCAGCCGACAGACTATGAATACCAGAAAGTGTGAGAGAATAATATTTTACAATGTACCCTGGACCACCAAATCAATATAGACAAGAAAACCGCAGAGAATCGCATGTGATGTAACTGCATTGTAGGCATATGTAAATATTCTGCAACGCAAGAACTGGAGAAATCAGAGTTGCAGATTATATTTCCATAGGTATATATTGTAACTTTCAACAACATATTTTAGTTGTGGGGAAATTATAATGTAAGTACACCACCCTTAAATTACCTGAACAGTTTTAAAGGATACATGAAAATTAAAGTAATTAAACGTTCTAAAAACTTCTGACCTGTCAGTAACATGTCGGAAGTTTTGATCGCTGGGGGTCCATGCACGGAGACCTGTTCGTTACATTGGCTTTCTGGAAAAAGCCGGAGTACGGGCTCAGACTTTCTATTGAGCCTGTACATCGCTACATGGATTTCCGGAAAAAGCCGAACAAACTAAGTGGCTCAGTGCCCACACGAGCACTTCAGTCGCTTCTTAGAGATTGGTGGGGGTCTCGGTGCTCGGACCCCCACCGATCAAAACTTCTGACATACAAACGTATGACATGTCTTTGTTACCCTTTAAACTAAAGCTGCCCACACCCATTAGATAAATTGACAGATGCAACCAACAATCGGGAGGCTCCTCCTACACACCTAACTGTCTTCGAGAGGTGGAACTATTAGGGTAGGTGTACACACAAAATCAAAAAATTTCTGAAAATACGGAGCAGTTTTCAAGGGAAAACAGCTCCTGATTTTCAGCAGTTTTTAATTGTCGCGTTTTTCACGTTCTTTACGGCCGTTTTTTTTAAGTCTATGAAAAACTGCTCCAAAAACGGCTGAGGAAGTGTCATGCACTTTTTCGTGGCAGTTTTTTACGCGGTCGTTTTGGAAACTGCCACATAAAAAAACAAAACGCCCCGTCGGAACAGATCGCCGTTTTTCCCATTGAAATCAATGGGCAGGTGTTTGGAGGCGTTCTGCTTCCAATTTTTCGGAATGTTTACTAACCGAAAAATAGCTGAAAACACTTTGTGTGAACATACTCTTATAATGCATGTTGGATTAAATCATGCCCAATCCTTATACTGCTGGGAGAAGAGCTGCTGTTAGACATGTCTGGCCTATTAAGTAAACCTACACGCTCCCGCTATGGGGAGATCGCTGTCTGCCAAATGAACCAGCAGCAATCTTGTGTGTATTCTGCTTAAGGTATGCTCATTAGCAGTCACATCTGAATTTTAGGTTTCTAACTTCAATATTTCAGTTAAGTCACCCCCCCCCCCCACCTCCTAAGTAATACTTACAGGCCCAGGAAGCAGAAATATGTGCGGTTTTGTGAAGTCCCCGTACTGTAGAGCTGCATTAGGGGTCTCTATGCCAAAGGAATCGCTATGGACCCAAAGGTTGTTTGTTTTATTTGTTTTGCAGAGCCACTATTTTTATTACGTTTTATTTCCAGGATGGGCTTCCAGTATCTCTGCAGCTCCCACCATCACTTTTAATCTGGCGAGCGATTCAGCTGCAAGCAGAACTAGATAAAACCTGTAACTTTTAGGAGGTGCAGTTACAAGTCTGGTTTAGAAAGTTATTTTAAGTCTTAGGGTGTGTTCACATCAGCATTGTTTTTCCATTGAGTACTGTCTGAGCTTTCCATCGGGAACCCCTCAACGGAAAGGCAAATAAACCATAGCTTCCGTTTGCATCACCATTGATCTCAATAGTGATGGATACTTTGCTAATGGTTTCCGTTGGTCACTGTTGTGTTTTTTTTACTGAACCCATAGCGCAGTCGACTGTTTGGGTTCAGTGTCAGTGGGTCCTGCGAGTCTGACACACAGGATCCACCTGTAATCTCAGTTATGAACTCTGTTATAAACTTAGACACGCAAGACCCGCTAGCACTGAACCATCAGCTGTATCTCAAGGTAAAAATAATTTTTAGACTTTTTATATTTTTTATTTAGAAAGTTTCACGAAACACTGATCAAAGATGTCTAATGTGTACATAGCCTTTATGTAGGATTGTGATCATAAGGTCATATTGGTCAGGACTCTACTGTTAGATGTGTCTTTAGTATAAAAGTTCGGTTACAAATAACACGTTGGGCTATGTTCACATCTGCGTTAGGAATTCCGTTGTGCTCTGTGAAGCCGAAACCCAGGTTTCTTTTGAACTGGCGCCCAACGGAATCTATTGACTCTAATGGGTTCAGTCAGGGTGTCCGTGGTTTTACCGGAAGCAATAGCGCAACATCCTATGGTTTTGGTAAACTCTGCCGGATCTGCGACTGAGGCCACTAACTGAACCTCCAACACAGATGTGAACAGTGCCTAAGGGCTCATTCAGACGAGCGTGTATCTCATCGTTGTGATGGCCATTAAAACCACGGCTGTCACACTGACTCGTTTGTATTTCAATGGGGCCGCTCACACGACTGTCGATTCAACGGAGTGAAAGGTCCGTCAAAATAGGACATGTCGTATTGAGTTTTCATGCATCCCTCCATAGACTCTAGTCTATGGGGGATGCGTGATAACACGTCCCGCACTGGTACGGTGCTAGAAAGCCTTCAATGACCACTCTCTTTATGACCGTTATCTTATTCCGTTCTCACATTGCAGGTCATTAAGATTATAGTTTGCACGTCCTCAGTCTAATCAAAGCTGCCATAAAATCGAATACCATGTTACTGCAGATAACCACTTGTTGCTACAAATGAACAAACTGTCCATATACAGGCTTTTAAAATCATGCATTTTACATTTGGCATCACCATCATTCCCTTACTACATGTCTTTAATGTTGGAGAATTTTTTTTACAAAAAGACTAGTTAAAAGTTAGGTTGTTTATCCCTAGGACGAGGGATTTATTTATGGCTGTATGGCCTAAGACTTGAAGGGGAATTCATGAAGCCCTCTACGCCAGTTTTCTGGAATAGAAAAGTCGCAATTTGCGCAAAAACTAACTTTTTTTTCTCATTTTTATTTTTACGTTGCCACTCAAAGAGGGCAAGGCTCAGGGGGAGGGGCCACCACAGCCCAATAAATTGACTAATTTGCAATGGAAAACTGGCATGAACAATAGCACAAATCTACTTCAGTGCATTGATGGCCAGAGATGCACCTAAATTATTGAGAAATGTTCACCTCTTAATAAACTGGTGGCAATTTATTAAGTTGGGGTAAGATGCACCTAAAGTCTGAATACTTGTATAATATATATTATAAACTTTTTTTTCCAGGCACTTTAAAATGTAACCGCATTTTTGGTATCATTTTTAACTTGTATGTGTTTTTTTTTTTTTGTGTTAAGTCTAATAGACGGTTTCCACGTCAAAACTGCATGAACTGACCCTTACAGCGGGCACCTGTCAAAAAGGAAGACTAATATATATATATATATATATATATATATATATATATATATATATATACACACACACACCCTTTAGTTGCAAAACCACTTTGAGAAAAATGCCACTATTCTGTCATTAAACTTTATGGTGCTCTTGGTCTAAAGAACATGAGATCCTATACAGATATTCATTTTCTAATAGACCTGATAAAAACTGTGTCCCAGACAAACAGATCTAAATCTATCATGGTTTTTTTTTTTGTTTTTTTATAACTACGTTGCTGTGGTAAAATGTCAGTACATACGGCAGACGGTCTATGGGTTAATCTTGATTTTGACGTGTTTGAATGCTCTGCATCTTCTTGGCCTATAGTAAATTCATCATTCTACCCACAGACCAACAACATTCTCAGCCAGATGAAAGACATCTACTCCAAAGCAAAAGTCTGTCCACCCCAGGAAAGCACAAACTGCTGGCCTCTAGAACCAGGTATGGGACCATTTTGCTATATTATGCTTGAATATATTTGCTCATTTCACTATTGTGTGCTCCTAGTGTACAATGGAAAATTGGCTAGATATTCCTGTCCTGACAAAAGGATTCAACTATTCCTCTATGCTGTGAACTGGATGCCGACTAGTTTTACGTTGTTTTTGATGCATTTTGTTTCTCAAATTTTTAGTGTTCGAAAAACCATTTGCAAAATCATGCGGATGGGTAATCCGTTTCCGTTGGCCATATAGCATAAGAGTAATTGTCCTATTCTGAATTTTAATATTCTAGCTCTGTAGTTTCACCACAGGTTGGGAACTACTGTTTCCAGCATGCCCTGACAACCCATGATGCTCATTGTCCGTTTAAGTGTACTTGGTAGCTGCAGACATGGTGTGTTAGGCTCTGTTCACACCTGCGCTGGAGGCCCTGTTCTAGATTCCCTCAGATCTGATGGGGGAAAATAGTGCTTGTAGTGTTTTTCTTCCAATCAGTGACAGACCCCTTTGTAACTAATGCAGGTTTACATAAAGGAAGTGTCCTGCCAATTGTGCATGGGATGTTGGATTTGGTAAAATACAAAATACACTAATTCAAAAAATATGAATGGCTTGTCAGATACATATTCCAAGTCAGAAATGGCGCCACCTATATTTCAGATACAACTGATGTGGCCGTGCATGTGGAGATATAAGCGCCTGTTCACATCAGCGTTAGCTTTCCGTTCCGGGGTTCCGCCAGAGGTTTCTGTTGGGTGAACCCCGAAAAGTCAAACTAACCACAGCTTCCGTTTCAGTCACCATTGATATCAATGGTGACAAACATTGCTAATGGTTTCCGTTTGTCACTGGAAAAACGGAAACCTGCTGCAACAAAGAGTCAATAGCAGAGTCTACTCCGCCATTGATTCCGTCATTAAAACAGAAACCTGCCGGAATGGTGACGAACAGAAACCATTAGCAATGTTTCTGTCACCATTGATATCAATTGTGATGGAAACGGAAGATGTGGTTTCCATTTGACTTTCCGTTGCGGGGGTTCACCCGACAGAAACCTCGGACGGAACCCCGGAACGGAAAGCAAACGCTGATGTGAACAGGCCCTAACTTCACACTCCTGTCAATCAGTTGCGTGCATGCTTCTTTAGTGACCGCTTCTCTGCCTGTCACGGACTACCATGTTGTGCATGCTTGGCCTAGTATCAAAGGTAGCTACAGTGGAGAAACAGCTGGAAGCTCATGTGGATGCTGGGTAGATAAATTACTATTCATATGTAAAGACTGTGCGGTTTAAAACCTGATTTCTGTAGAATATTTATTTTGGGCAGATTTGTTACAAGTTTAATATATAGAAAGTCAAGAGCAGCACCGTAAAAGAAAACAAAGGTGGGTGTAAGCCTAAGGATAAAGGCTATTGCATCTGCCAAAATGTCGCTTATGGATTAAAGTTCACCACTTGGTTTATTTTCACCTTGACTTCCAGGTGTCTTTTTTTTTTTTTTTTTTTTTTTTTTTATTCATTTTATTGCATTACACAAAAATATACATATACACATTATAAATATAATTTTGTTTTAGATCTGACTGAAATCCTGGCCACTTCAAGAAGCTATAAGAAGCTGTTGTACGCCTGGGAGGAATGGCACAATGCTGCTGGAGTGCCCATACGACCCAAATATGAAGAATTTGTGAAACTCAGCAATAAGGCTTTTAGGATGGATGGTGAGTGAGTTAAATCTTTAGCTTGTAAAAGATCAGACTGTCTGCTTTTGTAGTGGCACCACAAAGGCAAAAACAGTTTCCCTTTTGGAAAGTAGCCGATGTTGGTGACTTTTTAACTATATAGGATTCGCAGTTGTGATTAGATCCCCTTACCCAGGGGGCCCATAAGCCCCTCTACCACACCAGGGCCCGGCACACAAGATCCTGACGTTGAAAAGTTTGGTATGGAGCCCAGCCCTTTCTAGTTACGCCCCTGCTGCTTACACAGGGCCCATACTGTGTTTTTGGTGTGGCACATCCATGGAGGAAGGATTTGACATGCATACGTGCTGACCTTACACATTAATATCAGATCAACAGATTGCTGACAGATCACCTGACAGTGTGTATGGGGAGAGCACAAAATGATTGACATGCTCAGTCCTTTGTTCCCCAGAGTGCATGTTTGGGGGCCACAGGGAAGAGTAAGGAGAGATGGCTGTCTGCAGAATGAGCATTAGCTGAACTGGTTTCTTGGCTCTTTAAATCTAAAGACCTGAAATATTGTGCCCTTAATTCAACCTCTACAAATACTAAGAAACTATCTTAACTTGGCTACATGAAGGTTTGCACTCTGGTATGATTGCTATACCTTTCTGTACTTGTGAATGATCTATAATTGTGCTACGAGTGATGTGCATTGTTTACAGCTATTCCATAACAATTTACCTATGGTATTTCTTTATCTCCGCATTTGTTATAAAAATCTTTACAACCAAACGCTATAGTTGCTATCTAGAGATGTCCTCGTCGGGCTTCATCCTCAACTATGCTAATTGTAGCTATTTTAAACAATAATTCACTAGGAACCTGCGAGGGACTTTGTCCTAATCCTCTATCTGCCTGTACTTTGCATTCCACACAGGAGCCTGCGCCCCACAACGATCAGTGTCCTCAGGGCACAATAAGGGGGCACTATTACTGTGAGGGCACACTAAGGGGGTACCTTTACAAATAGTGGTTGGGGAGAAAGACTAGGAACCCCTCTTCCCGATAACCAGCAGCCACACTGCTGTAGTAGGATGGTTAACACCACAGTCCAGCGAGAGCTTCAGAATGTAATTTTCTATAAATTCCTTCCCCTTAAGTAATTCTTGTGAAATCAGGGATGCAAGCAGGATTTTTTCGAGCCCGTGACACCAGATTTCCAGCCTCTAGTACTGATACCCACAACAGAATTCCCTCACGGCTGTTAATATGTATATTGGTTTTAGTTAATAGAGGAAGGTTCTCTACAGGGGTAGCAACCAGCCTTGTAATGAAGCATGCCCTTGAAGAGTCATCTGAAAGCGTGATGACCAGTATGAGCTGAAGTTATTAGTAACGCTCTTTCGATCTCTGTGTAGCTTTTGAATCCTCAGGTTTTTCTTTTTTGCTTACTGCTTCCCTCTAGTGGAGCTGAGAATTTCCATAGAATGTTTGTGCCATTGAAGATCAGGTAGAGGCACCTGCTTTGCATTTCACGCTAGCTTCACCCCTGGTTGATAAAAAGATCATTGGGCAAATCAGTATTGTAAGGCAGGTAATATATTCTGAATGGCCCTGCCTTTGCCATTGTACCTGCCACACACAATTGCCCACAAAATTGTGCCAGCCAAATATTTGGCTATAACATAGAAGGGTTTACAATTTAGTTACTGCTACAATAGTGCCGCTATAATACAAAATACTTGTTCGCTCCATGTGCCTGGTCCATGGTCTCGCATGTCCGTCTCCTGCTAATGTCTATAGTCAGAAATGTGCATTGTATGATTTGTCTCTATCAGGGCAGAGGTGTTGTACTTTAGGTACAGCGCCAGCACTCAAAGACTGAATCCAGGACATATCTGTTATGAAGTTGGAAAGCACCAACATGAATCTATAATACACAGTATGTGTTTATATTAAAAAAAAACTAAAAAAAAAACATTCCTCCCTTTGTGGTTATTGAAAAGGCAAATCTGTCTACAAAAAACATGTTGGAAATAGAAAACCTACAAATATTTCTAATTTGCCTTGGATACAGGATACAAAGACACAGGCGACTACTGGCGATCTTGGTATGCTTCACCCACTTTTGAGGATGACTTGGAGCAGTTATACATCCAGCTGGAACCACTGTACCTCAACCTTCATGCCTTTGTACGCAGAAAACTGTATGAACGATATGGAGAGAAGTACATTAACCTGAAAGGGCCAATTCCTGCGCATCTACTGGGTGAGTCAAAAGCAAAACTGCTTCAGGTCAGGACAATACTCAACCTAGAGAAACATTGCTACTGAATGAAGGCTGAAAACTGTTTAAAGAGGCCAGGACGGGATGTCTATTCACAATCCCGACACCTTGCTAACGTTTTGGGCATTAAGAAAGTCATTAGCATAAAGCTAAAATCTCTAATATCGTGGTAAAAATAGATCGTTTTTCTAAATAAAAAGCACTGCTGTCACCTACATTACAGCGCCCATCTCCTTATGTAGGAGATAGGGCACTTATAATGTGGTGACTGAGCCTCTTTAAGCAATGGTGTAGCTTTTAGGGAGGCCCCATGGCTCCTCTACTACATAAGACAACTGTGGCTTTCTGAAAGGAACCGTGCAGAAAGAATAATTGTATAATCTGATTAAAAACGAAATCTCCTGTATAGATGACTACAGCTGCCACTAGGAGTCCCCTGCATACTGTTTTATTAATTACAATGTACAACAAGCTCCCTCTAGTGGTGACTAATACACAGCCGCAGCCCCGCTGTGACAGCGGAAAGAACCTCTTCTCGCCGCCGTTAGCCCTTCGAATGCCATGCTCAATGCTGATCGCGGCATTCAAAGTAAATAAGAGGGGGGACGCCCTTTGATTGCGTCACAGAAAATCCCTATGACTCGATCAAAGCCCATAACTTGTATGGCCAGACAGCCCAGGGTCCATTGAAGAACCCCAGAGCTGTCTGAACATATTTCCTGCATACTGAGGTATGCAGTAACTGCCTGTGTACAATCTGTACACAGGCTAATGTACTGGCGTATAGATATATGCCAGTACATTAGTTAAAAAAATAAAAATCTAAATGAAAAATCTTTTTTTTTTTTTTAACAAAACATGAAATAGACATATTTGGTATCGCCATGACCGTAACAACCTGAACAACAAATGTATAATATTATTTATTGATCGGTGTAAGAGAAAAAATATTAAAACTGCAGCGGAACTGTGCTTTTTTTTTTTTTTTTTTTTTTTTTTTTATTCTGCATTTGTCAAAATAAAAATTTATATAAATTAAACTATGTATTTGTACCAAAAAATGGTACCTACATAAAGTGCAACTCGTCCCACAAGTCTCTCAACTAAGTCGTACAAAAAAATAAAAGTTTGAGCGTCGGATGCAAAGAGGGAAATATAAAAAAATGGTTCTATCCTCCAGGCCAAAATTGGCCGTGTCCTTAAGGGGTTAATAAATCTTCATAGAGTAAGGTTGGACATTTCTAGTTTGTCTTTATATACTAAATATAGTATTAAGTGATAAAACCGGATTCTACATGGTATCACTAGAACAGTAATTCATAAGCTTTTTACTTGCAACATATTAAACACCTAGTAAATAGATATTTCATTTGTTCTCTGCAGGTAACATGTGGTCACAACAGTGGAATAATATCTATGATCTGATGATTCCTTTCCCTAATAAGACTAATATAGATGTCACTAATACGATGGTTGCACGGGTAAGGACATCTGATGATTGCGATCTGTATACAGGGACTCTTCACCACATGCTTATTGCACTGTTCGGTCTAATTTTTAGGGCTGGGATGCAAATCGCATGTTTCGGGTTTCAGAGGAGTTCTTTACATCGCTGGGTCTCCTTGAAATGCCCGCAGACTTCTGGCAGAAGTCCATGTTGGAGAAGCCAAATGATGGCAGGGAAGTAGTGTGTCATGCATCTGCGTGGGACTTCTACAACCGGAAAGATTTCAGGTCGGTTGAGTAAAAAATGTTGGATTTGTATTCCAAAGAAAGCTATTTAAAATGAGACTAGTAGAAGTAATCCATAAAAGAAAAATGCTGCTTGAATTTTTCATATGTAAATGCCAGAAAATGCTTGTTATACACACACGTTTACATGAGATCAGTGGTGCTACATGTTCAGTAGTCACATATGGCAAAGATCCCTTCTGTTGGGAGTTACTACTAGTTTTCCAATCTCTGAAACAGGAAGAACCATTTAAGTGATCTCACTGCTTGCAGAACTAGGAAGGGACAGGAGGTGGTATTAGTGACTGCTGTAATTTGTAGCGATCTGGCACACTATGGCGAACACGTGTGTTCTTATATTTGTCACACAAACGCTGAATATTCTTCAAATGCAGTAAAAAATAATATAAAAGAATAAAACAACCGAAAAGTTCACCATATCACAGGATAGGCAGGTTGGAAAACTAGCACAAACTTCATGTGCAAATGGCAGTAAATGTTACATTCATCAGTCATTGATACAAGGATTTGTTCCAAAATTCTAGTCAATCTCACCTTGCAGATTCATATTTTATAGCAGCTAGTAGTTTAATGTTTTTCCACACTTCTATGCTTCATAGGATAAAGCAGTGCACCACTGTTACCATGGAACAATTGTTTACTGTCCACCATGAAATGGGCCATGTGGAGTATTATTTGCAATATAAAGACCTTCCAGTCTCTCTGCGACGAGGAGCAAATCCAGGATTCCATGAGGCTATAGGAGATGTGCTGTCCCTTTCTGTGTCCACGCCAGGCCATTTGAAAAAAATTGGTCTGTTAGACAACGTCCAGGAGGATAAAGGTGCGTTACCTTTCTTTCCAAAGTAGGTCTCGTGTACACTGTGCAGGGATCCTAACTATGGACTTACAAGGAGACACGGTATATTAGTATCATCACCAGTCATATGAGAATTTGCTAATGAGACTGGTTACTCAGGCAGAGCCTTTAGATTTACTCTTGGACAACCTAATCTGAAAACGGGACAGGGGAAAACCTCATGTAAAATCCTCTAGGCCAGGTTCACACTATTTTGATGTGCTTTTCAGCTCAGTTTTTTTTTGAGTGGACACAAAGTAGATGCATCTATCTTGTTTATACAATTCCTTTTTAGATCCACTTCTTGCTTTGGCTAAAAAAATCGGAGCCAAAAGCTGCATTAAAACTGTACGATCACGGTCTCAGCCTATTAGTCCATTGTGAAGGGAAGGAAGGGGGGGGGGGAAGGAAGGGGGGGGGGAGGGGGACTGCTGACTTGGTTGTTGAATCCTGTATTAAAGGGGGTTGTCCAGGAATAAATTTTATTTATATTTTTAACTTAATTGGACAAATATAAGTAACTTTCTGATATGTCAATTTACCTCTGGCTTCGTTACTCTGTTCTGATTTGTGGTCACGTGACAGCATTGAGTACACTTTTAATTTCCTGTGACGTTCCGTGTCTTTGCTCAGCCAGCATTTCCGGCTGAGCAGGGCATGGCGTGTCCAACTACATTTACAGGCAGTGGGCTGGGCGGATGTGTCATGAGCTCTTCAGAGCTCTGGTCCTGCCGCCTGTAAACGTAGTTGATGATGCGCCGTGTCTCTACACAGCAGGAAGTGCTGGCTGAGGAGAGACACGGAACGTCATCTCTGCTTGTACACGCCCCCTCCTCTTCCTATCTCTGAGTTCTTGCACTGCCTGCCCGTCTCCTCTCATCGCCCATACCCCCCACCACCACCCCTGATCTTAAAGGGGTTCTATAAATACAGGGATGATGGGGGCTATATAAATACAGGGATGATGGGCCATCATCCCTCTGTATTACCCCCATCATCCCTGTGTATAAATCACATCCCCCTTGTGTGATTACTGGGTGTGTGTGACTGTGCAGGGAGATGGGTGCCTGTAATTACAGCAGGGAATGACCTGTGAACATAGAGTGGTGTGGCAGTATGCAAATAGCAGAGATGCTGTGGAGGGAGGAAGGGGGATGTAAGCAGTCTCCTAAGATGCAGCGAGGGATCATGGGTCTGGTGGGTTACAAGACCGGAAACAGCCAGGACCAGAAGCAAGGGATGTAAACAGAGCAGCAATAACGATTAAGGCCCCATGCACACGACCGTGCCCGCAATCATGGCCCGCGATTGCGGGCACGGCCGGCCGCTGACTGACAGCCGCATTTTCGGGCCGTGCTCCCATACAAAGTATGGGAGCACGGCCCGCAAAATGAGAAAGAACGGACATGTTCCATAATTCCCGCAACATTTCCACGGCACAGACACCCTTCCGTAGTGCTACGGAAAGGTGTCAGTGTTCAATGAAAGTGAAAGGTTCCATTTTTGCGGACCACAATTGCGGTCCGCAAAAACGGAGGTTTTTTACGGTCGTGTGCATGGGGCCTTAGATCAAACAAACTGGTTAAAGTATGTAGGGGGTTTTAGGCAAGGCAAACCTTGCTGGGGGACACTTTTTATAAAATCATTATTTTTTTCCTGACCAACCACTTTAAGTCAATGTCTCTGTTCCCTTCCAATGCTGTGTACTGCAGAGAGTGATCTCAATTACCTCCTCAAGATGGCTCTAGAGAAGATTGCTTTCCTGCCATTTGGCTACCTGATTGACCAGTGGAGATGGAATGTATTCAGTGGTCGCACTCCACCAAGTCGCTACAACTATGACTGGTGGAATTTGAGGTACGCTTTGATATGTTGGGTGCATAGAAAATTGGTTTGAAGGCTGGTAGGTGTTGGTGGTGGTCTTGATCATTGGGTATAATTCCTAATGAGAATATATATCTGATTAAGTAAATATGGAGGCACATTCTATTGCATGTCATATGTAGAGGTAGTCTGTACATATAGAATACCTCTGTACTAGGGAGCCATATGTCTACCATGTAATGATGTACAGGCTCAGTGCACACAGCTCTGCCATGAGCATTAGCCTTTAATGTAGGCATCTCTATTGCCTTACAAAGGTTTAACTTTAAGGGGAATATGACAAATATGATGTGCATACAAAAGCCCATGAACTCCATGATAGTGCATGCACATCGCACACTCCAGGTTTTTGTTTTTTTCCCCTAAAATATTAGTGTAGAGCAGGGGTCTCAAGCACGAGGCCCGCGGGCCGTTAGACTCTGTAATTCCCTGACATCGTTGTCCACATATGAACAGCGATGTCTGGGGCTTCCCCAGAGCCGGAGTCCCGTGCAGAGCGCTAGTATCGGCTCTGCTCCGGGACTCTGTCCATATATTACTGTGTGGAATTCCCTGACATCGCTGTCCATATATGGACAGTGTCAGGGTCTTCCCCAGTGCGGAGTCCCGAGCAAAGTGCTAGTACAGGCTCTGCTCCGGGACTCTGTGGAATTCCCCAGAGGGGTCCCAGTGATATTGGGACCACAGCTGGAGTCCCAGGAAGAGCCTACTAGGCTCTGCCTGGGACTCCAGCTCTGGGGTTGCCCCTGACATCTCTGTCCATATATGGACAGTGATGTCCGGAGCAGAGCTGGAATCCCAGGTGCTAGAAGCGGCTCTGCTCCAGGACTCCAGCTCTGGGCAAGCCCCTGACATCACTGCGGCAGCATCCGTGGAGGGCACTGCGGCAGTTCTATATGTGGTCCACTTACCCTGCCGAGTTTGAGACCCCAGATGTAGAGCCCTCTGCTGGCCACTAAAACCCTGTGTGATTGACAAAACTCTGACATGTATTTTAGAATATTTGCATTCCTCATAAATAAATGTTATTGATTGGGAAGCACTGGTCTAAGATTTTTGTAGAACTGATTCTATAGAAAACTCAAAAGAGTAGCTCTGGTCCATACGCTTTAACTGAGTTTATTTATTAACCTTCGGTACACATGTAAACTATATATATATATTACCAGTAGAGACAGCAGCACTCAGTTTCTAAGTAGAGAAAGTCCAATAGTAAAGTCAGCTGATGGTCTTGATCCAAAGACCATACAGATATCCCAGAAGTAAATCCAGCAGCATTCTGATAATCAAGGTGAAAAAAAAATGTGGTTTATTGTGGCAACATGGCAAGTGCAATGTTTCCGTCCCACCTTGGGACCTTTTTGAAAGTGTGTGTGTGTGTGATCAGTCTGTGGCCATTATGTAATGTTTGTGCAATGTTTATTTCAGAACAAAGTATCAAGGAATCTGTCCACCGGTGCCCCGTGATGAAACAAAGTTTGATCCTGGAGCAAAATACCATATCCCAGGCAACACCCCCTATATCAGGTGATTTTTAACGTTTTTATTTTTTCTTATTTCTGACATTTCCAAGTGTTGTACAAGACATCCTTCTAACCCCAATGTTCCCAGACTGGGTACAGTTTACATTTTCTGTCCACGCACAACCAGGTTAATACCACTTCTTCTGTGTTTCAGATACTTTGTAAGTTTTGTGCTGCAATTCCAGTTCCACAAAGCGCTTTGTGCAGCAGCCAACCATACAGGCCCACTCCATACCTGTGATATTTATCAGTCTAGCAAAGCAGGCACCTTACTTGGGTGAGTATGAAGACCCTATTTAATGGCTTGTATGCCCAATACCTGTAATCTGCTTGTGTTAAAGGTATTTGCTGATTTTGAGAGAAATATAGATAATTTTTATTTTTTTAAACCTATTATCTTGGCATTAGAAAAAGTGTGGCATAATTAAGATGTTGGGTAAGCAGCATTTTGGTCCTTTATATTACTAGGAATGTTCTCCGTGCTGGTTTATCACGGTCTTGGCAGGACGTCCTAAAGGAAATGACTGGAACCGACAAAATGGATGTTGGGCCCCTGTTGGAGTACTTCCAACCAGTCACTGAATGGCTAAAAGAACAAAACCATAAAACGGGAGAAACACTTGGCTGGCCAGAATTTGCATGGACTCCCCCTATTCCTGATGGATATCCTGGAGATCTTGGTAAGATCTCATCTGAAATATGGCAGGCCACACATTGTCTTGGATAAATCCTCTATAGCCCTATACGTTGTATACACAGGAAGGAAAGCTTGACTTAATTATGTAAATGACTATTTTAGTCAGTTTTCGAGAACCGTTATACGTATATGATGCACAATGTTTTGTTGTGTTTTTTTTTTGTTTTTTTTTCCCCCTTAATGGTAGTCAAAGCAGTATTGCCCTTTCTCCTTCCCTCTAGCGGTAAAAATGGTTTTCCAATGTCTTCACCTTCTCAAATAGGTACAGTCACACCCTCCATTACCATCAGACATAACTGGCCCTTCTCCCTCCCCCTCCCACACACTACCCCAGCAAGCGCCGTAAGGGCAGACATCCCCCTCCCTTCCCCCGGTAGTCAGACTCCCACCAAAAAAGTACTCGTAGTCACAACAGCCCCTACTGGTGAGCCACGAAAGGGCTACTACCCCTCAACTTCCCTCAGGAGTGACAACAGACGGCTGCAGGGGAGCACACAGCACTGTCATTGTGATATTTCATTTTTTTGCCATAGAAGATGAAGGCATCTAAGTATTCGGCACTGAAGTTGCTTTAATTCCAGCATCAATAGTCTCCTAGTTAATGTGTTAATAAAAACTAGCTTAATGCCTTGTATTCTATGGTTAGCACATTTATGGCCCACTAAACCATTCCTTAGCAACTTGTCCAGTTGGCCATATTAATCAACGCTAATATCCAATGTTTTTTCATTTCAGAGAAGAACGCTAATGAGAGGGATGCAGACAATTTCTTAAGTGCGTACAACAGTACAGCAGAGGATGTGTGGAATGCGTATACCGAGGCTTCATGGGCCTATAACACAAACATCACAGAATACAACAACAAAGTTATGGTGAGGAGCAAGAACAATAAAAAAAACACTTTCAGGAGAATTTCTCAGTCTGGCAGCTTCGCTTAATAGTCAAAGTGGTTGTGTGTGTGGTTGTGTGTGTGTGTGTGTTGTGTATTTATTTAATCTAAAGTCAAACTCTGTGGCTGATTTTACATATTTTTAAGAATCAGTGATCACTTGTTTGTTGCAGCCCTCCCTTTGAAGTACAGCCGGTAAAGGTAGGGCAGGTCATCCTCCTTACATCCTCCGGTTTATTGCCGCCATGTCCAATTACGTCCCTGTGACTAGCCGATTCCTACAGCATCTGCTGTGCGGACCGGTAGTCTTTCGCTATACATTCTTAGTAGATGCTCTGAGTCTCATAAGAATGCATAGTGAGACTTCTGGTCCACACAGCAGACTCTGTAGGAATCGTCCAGTCAACGTGCGGTCATGTGACATTGCAGCCAGGGATTTTCTGCAACAAATCACCCGGTTAAGCCGATGACCTCCCCTACCTTTTTATCAGGTGCACTTTACAAACTGGGGCCGCAATAATAATAATCAAAAAAAATCACTGGATTGTCTCTAAGCATGTGCAGGGTATTTAATTGGGTTGTGCCCAATGGTACAGCAGTACACCAAGTTTATGTTTAGCCCTTGCACTCACCCCATGAATACAGAGCGGTTGCAATAGCTTAATACCTACCCTTATTGCGTCAGAACAAAGTAAAGTGTATGTGAAGTACTAGAACTAAGCTTACTGCATAGATATGATACCAGATCGAGACTTGGTGCACAGATGAAGTACAAGTCCCAAGCGTGGTATCAGAACAAAGATGACTGCATAGCTACAGTACATGAACCAAGCTTACTGCATAGCGCGGATACCAGGACCAGCTCTTACTTGGCAGTCTTTGTGGTGAGAAACTTTCTTCTCCCTGTTTTGCGGAGCTGGAGTACTGATTGGAAGAGGGCCTGTGAGTGAAATGTGTTCATGGGCTGTCAATCAGACAATGGTCATGATGGACGATTTCAATAACTACATGTACTGTATTGCACTGCTCAGTTTCTGCAGCTGTCACTCGCCTTTATGCAAACAAATAAACAGGTGTTGCAAGGTACCCAAATAGCACCAGCAAGGAAACGTGAGGAATCTTAAAGTGTATTCATTTAAAGGCATTTTGTGCAGTGTTACAAGGGTGGTTTTCATTTGATCTGTACCTATCAAAGAGCTCAAACCCTTTATATAAAGTTACTTTATTTTGGGACTTTGATATGGGGGGGGGGGGGGGTGCAGGTTTGGTGTAACACAAATATTAAATATACGTTTTGTAAAACTGTCAAAGGAAGCTTAAATTTGTATCTGAAGGTCTTGGAAGTTTACTCTATTGGGGAAGGAGGATCGGCCTTCATATATGACAGTATATTGGATACATTAGAAGATTGAACTGCTGTTGTGTTTTTACAGCTGGAGAAGAACCTAGAAATGTCTAATCATACTTTACAATACGGAAGGCAGGCAAGGAACTTTGATTACAGCGACTTCCAAAACCCAGAGACCCAGCGGCTACTGAAGAAGCTCAGTGATATTGATAAGGCTGCTTTGACAGAAGATCAGCAGAAAGAGGTGAGCACTAATATTGTACACGTGGTCTGAAATATAGAAGTACACAAGAGCAACCAGACAAATGGGGGTAAATTATACAGGAAGTTAGTTAGGCTTCTAAAAATGAAGTTTCTATGAAGTTTTATGTTGTGAACCTTCGTTTAACACAGGTTTTATTCCTAGAGTTTCAGCTAAGCTTTTCTTTAACAGAGGCCCAACAGTGTTAGGGCTTGTCCACACACTGGCACTGCTGCAGAAAATCTTTGCCGCAATTCTGTTGAAAAACGCAGACATTCTGCTGCGGCAAGAACTTACCATTTCTTGCAGTTTTTACAGCAGAAAATGGTACGTATTTTGCTGCGTTTATCACAATGTTAGGAGATGGGGACATCTCCTATGAAAAAAACGCAGCAATTCTGTCCACTTTCTGCAGTAGGAATTGACATGCTGCAGTACGAAAAATACACACCGCAGGTCCGTTTCTGCTCGGAATCTTTACGCAGCATGTGGATGAGATTTGTTAAATCTCATCCACTCTGCTGCTACTGTATTCTTCTGTGTTTGCTCTGTTAGGGAAAAATGCAGAAATTCTGCAGCGTGTTGACAAGCCCTCAGTCCACTGCTTTTGCCCTGTCTAAATACCCTGCTCAAAGTACAATAGTTTGGGCAGACCAATGAAGTTACAGGCATGTAGTAAATATAACACTAAAATGGTACTAATTGTACAATTGGTAAAGTGTTGTCTCTTATATGAAGCCCCTATTGGGGCATATGGATGTCAGATGCAGGGGGTCACCCAATCAGGACCTCCCTGTTAGCCAGTATTTTTAAGATGTTCTGGAAGTGTGGCTCCCACTCCAGCGTTACTTGTCCGTCCGTGCTTTATATGGTTGGCCATTCATTTAAAGGGTTGGCATGTAATCCTACACTTCACCCATGGTGGCTGCCAGAGATCAGAGAAACCAGAACCGCGGCCAAACTCTTATCGCTGCAACTGATCTCCCTGTCAATATGTGGGAAAATGTATCTGTTCTTTGTTTGTAATGGACCTTTATGTATTTGGTACTGTTGTATTGCCTATTCTGCATACCACTCCGGTTAATATATCTTTGTATTTGTACCATTGTTTTGATATGAGGTCTTCATAAAATTGCCTTTTTAATTTTTTTTTAAAAAAAAGTACAAACCTTATCGCTGCACCAGCTTTAATTTAAAATGGCGTTGTCCTCATTCCTCGTAACAAGTTAAAGGGAATCTGTCGCCTGTGAACCCCCCCCCCCCCCCCCCCCATAGACAGCAGTAGTCAGTAAAAAGCTTCAGATGCTAATTTCTATCCCCCCACTCACTAGCATTTCCCCGGTGTAAACCTGCAAACAGGCTGTGCACTGCATGCTGATGAATCTTCGTAGTCCACTCCATTATATCACTTGTGGGCTTACAGCGAGGAATGCAGGTGAGTAGGAAGATAAAAATGACAGGTTTGGAATCTGCGTCTTTTAAGCAATTTACTGATTACTGTAGTTTAGGAGCGGCTTTAGAGGTCAGTTTCTTTGGGATTTACAAACTTTCTTTTTCACTTCAGTATAACCAGTTAGTGTCTGATATGGAAACCATCTATAGCAAGGCTAAAGTATGCAAAGACGACAAGTGTATGCCTCTTGACCCAGGTGAGATTGTGTTATAGTTACTTACATTACTCTTTAGTAACTCAACTATAGGGATTGAGTAAGGGATTTTGATATTTTGTATTAAACAAGAAGTCTGTGTGTAGATCTCTATCCACCAATTCTTTTGTAATCTAGTAACCCTATATATTGAAAAAATATAACTACATAATAGGGCTGGGCGATTATGACCGAGATAAATTATTTGAACATGTAACCTTGATTACGATTAATGGACAATTATTTAAGCTACCTTTTACTTGCATGCCATGCCATTATCTGCTGAGCCTGTACATAATATACCCTTTGACACTGCCCCCCGCAGTCTGATGCTCCAATAGTGCTTAACAAAGTTTTTAAACACTCGTCTTACCCTGTTTCCACAATGAGTGGAGGGGATCACTTTGCTCCTCCGGTCTATGCTCTGTGTAGCTCAGTGCAGACAGGCGCAATGACCTCATTGCATCGCGCCTGTCCATGACGAGCTGCTCAGTAAGTGGTGGAGCAGGGAGCTGACTGCTCCATGCTTCACCATTGGATTCAACTGTATCTGCATCCTGAAGACGCAGAGACAATTGGGAAATAAAAACTAACCAGAAACAAAAAATGTAATTGCTTGCCCCACCCTACTACATAATGTGCATTACTCTTTAGGTAATGAGCTGTGTTATGCTTAAGACTGTTAATATTATACAAGTAAACTTGCTCTAACCCAATATACTCTAATTGTAAATATGCCTATGTAATAAAATGCTGCACAGCATTTAGATGCTTTAAGAACTGGCCCCTAACCGCGTTTTGTATATTATAAGATCTCACTGAACTCATGGCCAAATCAAGAGACTATGATGAGCTGCTGTTTGCCTGGAAAGGCTGGAGAGATTCTTCTGGCAAACCAATGCGCAGTCATTACACAAAATATGTGGCGCTGGGGAACATGGCCGCAAAACTGAATAGTAAGTGATTCTTGTTTTAAAAGCTTTAAATTCACTTTACGGTATTTGTGTAAGTCCCAGGCTGTATTTCCTAATATAAAGCTCCGAATCTCCTGTGTTCCTTCACACAGCCTTAGAGTTAAATGATACAATTTTGTCTGCCTGCTGCCACCACTAGGTGGAGCTTGCTGCATACTATTTTTGTTCAATAGTTGTATTAATTTGTCTAAGTGAACTTCATTCATGGCTATGTATATAGATTGATTCTGTATTTATGGGTATCTTAACATGGATAGCGCAGATTTGGATAGATTAAATGCTGTTCATGGTTTTCTTACCACAGTTCAACATCGGTAGTTTCCTCTTAACTCGCAACTTTTTCTATCCTAGGTCATGCGGACAATGGAGCATACTGGAGATCCTGGTATGAGACACCAACTTTGGAAACTGATGTTGAAAGGCTTTATCATGAGCTTCAGCCTCTCTACCATAAACTCCATGCCTATGTGCGCCGGGCTCTCTACAAGAAATATGGAGACAAGAAAATTAATCTGAAGGGGCCTATTCCTGCCCACCTGCTCGGTGAGAGGACTATTATGTTTACATATTTAAATTTAGCAGTGGACAAATGTACAATTTAACAAATTTAAGGATGCTTTTACCCAAAAATGACTATCTGGGGGATGTATTCAATGTATGATGTACCCTAATATCATTGGTTACTAGTTAACTAGAGTCCAGCACTGAACTTTAAGGCCTCGTGCACACGACCGTAAGATTTTTACTGTCTGCAAATATGGATGCACATCCGTAGCCGTCCACAATTGTGGAAGCGCCCATAAACTACTTTGGGTGAGTCTGTGCCGCAATCGAGCACAAGAATAGGACATGTTCTATATTTTGCAGATCACTTCTATGGCCTGGACACCCAGCCTGAAGTATACAGGAGTCTGTAGCCTATAGAAATGAATGGATCCGCAATTTTATCCATAATTACAGATGAGAACTACAGTCATGTGGCTGGGGCCTAAAAGCTCCACTTAAAGACTGGGTGATTGTCAAATACATGCACACAACTGGGTTAGAACTGTATTCATAAATATTTTATTTTGTAGGTAACATGTGGGCACAGTCATGGTCCAACATATATGATCTTGTTGTCCCATATCCCAATGCAGCACAGGTTGATGCTACCCCTGCAATGATCGCTAAGGTAGGTGGCCAAAAGTTTACTCAAAACTGAAATCTGAAGTGTCGAATGACCAGCTGGAACCTAGTATCCAAGATGGCATATAAGATCGGATTTTCCTACCATTTTGTTACTGTCAAGTTCCCTCAGACTCCCTACAAAAAGAGGGATCGAAACTGAGGTCTATACGGATCACACTGTTGAGCCAAAAAAGGCAGGTTTTTATGGCTGACCAAAGAAGAAAAGATGTGCCATTTGTTCCAGTTTAACCCATTAATGACCGCCAATTAGCCTTTTCATGGCGGTCATTAATGGGCTTTATTCTACAGCGCCGCCATTCCACGGCGCTGCATTAGAATAAAGGAAACCGAGCAGGGAGCTGTCAAATCTCCCTGCTCTCAGCTGCCAGAGGTAGCTGAGGGCTGGGGGCGTCCCTGCTCTGCCGGGTAAGATCGATATCCGTATCGATCTCACCCGTTTAACCCCTCAGATGCGGTGCTGAATAGCGTGCACCGCATCTGAGTGGTTTTGGAGAGGGAGGGAGCTCCCTCTCATCCCACCGACAACCGGCGATAAAATCGCCGAGTGTCTGTCTCCGATGGCAGCCGGGGGCCTAATGAAGGCCCCCAGGTTTGCCTGTAGTAAATGCCTGCTAGGTCATGAGAGGCATGACCTAGCAGATGCCTGTCCCTTTTAAACGGACAGGCAGTAATACACTGCAATACAAAAGTATTGCAGTGTATTATAATAGCGATCGGAGGATCGCATAGTGAAGTCCCCTAGTGGGAATAGTATAAAAGTGAAATAAAGTTGAATAAAGTTAATAAAAAATAAAATAATGAAAGCCACTTTTTCCCCTTACCAAATGCTTTACTATTAAAAAAAAAAAACAATAAAGCAAAAAAGTTACACCTTTGGTATCGCCGCGTCTGTAACGACCCCGACTATAAAGCTATTTAACCCGCACTGTGAACGCAGTAAACAATAAAATAAAAAACAATGGAAAAATTGCTTTCTATTAATCCTGGCTTAAAAAAAATTTGATAAAAAGTAATCTACTCTCAAATGGTACCAATAAAAACTACAAGTCGTCCCGCAAAAAACAAGACCTTATACAGCTATGTCGACGCAAAAATAAAAAAGTTATAGCTCTACGAATGTGACAATGGAAAAATTTAAAATATGGCTTGGCCATTAGGGCCCAGAATGCAAGCAGGGGGAAGGGATTAAAAGGCTTAGATTAATTTAGGGTTTCGGCAAGTGAAGTTTATTCATTGTATAATGAAGTTGTGTAATTTTATAATATACTTTGTATTAACTCCTCATGGTTTTTAAGATCTGTTTGCAGTCATTGTTCAGGGTCCTTCATTCCTTACATCTAAAGTTTTATAGATCTATCCTAGTTACTTGGTGATCATACAGGTGCAGGACTTACAGTGCAGCTATCGGAGCTGCCTCTTGTAATAAGGCCTGACCAGGACAACCTCCTCAGGAAGTAGTGTCCTGTGCAATGACAGAAAACAAATTGATAAAACTGAAGAACTAATGTATGTAAGAAATTTGCAGAAAATTTCCTTATACAATGAATTCATTTATTTGCTGAAACAACCATTTAATTCACTTTAAAAGGCTGTTCCTTAAACATTTATGGCATATCCATGGCATGCCTTACCAGGTGGGATGAGCTGGTGTGAGTCTCCGAGCTGGAACCTGTATCTCACAAAATAGCCACAGAATATGACAATAATGTCTTGGATGGGAAAATGTGTGTAAAAAAAAAAATGGTCTTTTCTCTTTCTAGAATTGGAACGCCAAGAAGATGTTTGAAGAATCAGACCATTTCTTTCAGTCTCTAGGTCTTCTCCCCATGCCAGCTGAATTCTGGAGCAAATCCATGATTGAGAAGCCTTCTAACAGAGATGTAGTTTGTCACGCATCTGCTTGGGATTTCTATAATCGGAAAGACTTTAGGTACAGATCGGTCCATTAAATCCAGTAGACCTATTGAGCTTGGTGGTCAACATTGCAACCATTTTTTGTTCCATATTTTTTATTTATTGAACCAAAGCCTCTACATAAAAAAAACTGTAAAACTTTGTAAATAAAGGCTACATGGATACAGACTATAAACAAACACTGTGTAGTTTAACTCCTTAACGCCGAAGGACGGATATATCCGTCAGCAGCTGCTAGTTCGGGCAGGAGGACTGATATATCCGTCCTGTGATGGCGCGGGTACTGAGACTGTACCCACGCGATCAGCGGCAGGAGCACTGCTGTTATACACAGCCTGGCTCCTGCTGCAACTGCCGGAATCGAAGTGCGCTCCGATTCCGGCAGTTTAACCCATTAAATGCCGCTGTCAATAGTGACAGCGGCATCTAATGTGTTTGACAGAGGGAGGGAGCCGTAATGGTGCTGACCCATAGAATAAAGTGAACATGTTATTTACGCTGCATAGTAAACGGCGTAAATTTATAACGTGAAAATCAATGCTGGAATAGCTGCTTATTTTCAATTCTCTCCTAAAATAGTCAATAAAAGTTAATCAATATATTATAAGCATCTAAAAATGGTACAGTTACAAAATACAACTCGTCCTGCAAAAAACAAGCCCTTATACGGCTATGTCGACGGAATAAAAAAAGTTACGACTCTTGGAATGCACCCATGAAAAAGCAAAAAATAATCCTTAGTCATTAACGTGCAAAATGGCCCGGTCGTTAAGGGGTTAAACCTGCTGTCCTTCGTCTGTCCTCTACATCTTGCTAACCTATTGAATAAATGTTGGCAAGAAAAAGTTGACCTATATGTAAGGGATGATTGCAGGATCAGGTGTTAGAAGGTTTGTTCAAAGTCTATAGCCATGAAGACTCATAGGTGCTGTATTTGCAAAGCTTTTTTTTCCTTTTTTTTTTGTTTTTTTGTTTTTTAGTAGTTGCATTGGAGCAATAAAAGTGGTTGCAAAGGAAGAGATGCATATCATTTTTTTTTATTTTACTAGTTTTATGAAAACGCTGAAATTAATTGCTAGACTTCAAATTCCAGCTTGTTTATTATAGACCTCGTGAACACCACCCCCTGTCTATAAAGTCTATTAGGGCATATGGATATCATGGGGATGGGATCCCCACTTGGGAACTCTATTTAGAACTGCTCTCGATTCTAGCTCTAACTGCTCCCATTCTGTTGTATGCAAGATGTCCCTTTATTACAAGTATAGCCATTCATTTGAATGGGTGCCGTGTACTACTACTGGCTGACCACAGCTTCTCTAGCAAAATCACATGATTGCCGAGAGCAGGGACTTGGGGCGATCAGCTGATCACACTAGGGGCCGAATTCTGAAAATGGTTGTCTAAGACAATATCTGGTCTCATAAGTTAATGAGGCAACGTACTTTGTAAATTCTGATTTATTATTAATGTTACATTGTATTCGTTATATCTAATAGCTATTCATTTAGTGTAATATAGAATATATTATATAGTGTATATAGAACCTAGTCTTCTGATCAGGTATATTACACAACCGCAATTCATTAGAGAACAAATCTGTCGGAGACTAAAGGGATAACATTTTCATACATGGTCTAGATCAAACCTAAGACTTCTTAGAGCGAAACTGGGCAAAATGTTTCTTGTGATTACGGAATTAGAACTAATGGGCTCTCTAACTGAGGCAACGGTGATCTGACACTCCTTCGGGTGTTACATGTTAATTGCTGGCAGTTATGGATTCTGGATATAGACTGTGTATTCAAAAGAAATACAGCGCCCTTTTCTAAAATTGAGGTTTTTTTTTTTTTTAAGCAAAGTGAAATGTAGTTAACCACTGGTGACAAGCAAGCCGAAATTGTAGTTTTTCTTTCACTTAGAATCAAGCAGTGTACAGTAGTCAACATGGATGACCTCATCACTGTACACCATGAGATGGGACATGTTCAGTATTTCCTACAGTACAAGGATCAACCAGTTACATTCAGAGAAGGAGCGAATCCTGGTTTCCATGAGGCTATCGGAGACGTGTTGGCCCTGTCTGTTTCCACACCAAAACATCTCCACACTATTGGCCTTTTAGAAACACTTGAGGACAACACAGGTACGTGTAAACAATATGGGGATGAGCGGGGGGGGGTTGTATATTACTATGCATGGGGAGCTAGACAGTAATACAGTGGAGCCCAGTTCCATTTGGATCATGTCTGATTGTCATGGCTTGCTTGTGATCCTAAAGAGTTGTTTTCCTCCTATTGGAGGGGGTCCTCAAATTTCTGCATGCTTTACATCCGTGTTTCCCTGACATGTCCTCAAGGAACCACAACAGGCTATTTTGAGGATTTTCTTGGTGTATTCACATGAGCAGGTTTTCTGGGTTTGTTTTTGCTGCCACAATCTGCTCATGAAAATATACCTATAGGTGATCAGAGTGTAAATGTTGAGCTGGCCTACAAATCCATGACTAATAAATGTGCATGTCCTGATACAACAGTGGATTTCACTCACTCACTGCATTGAATGAAACCGGTGTAAAAATCTGGAACTGTTCTGCAATAGAATGCTCAGGCTTTTGAAATACGCGGCATGTCTAGAATCCAATGCAGATTTTTTTTTTGATTTTTTTTTTTTAACACGGTGAGCAAATTAATCTACATTTTACTGTAAACTTTATTGTGGGTGTGTGAACCCAGCCTTATTGATTCGCAGGTGATATTGGTTTCACTGAATCAATTAAAATGGCACATCTTCTCTATCAGAAATCCTCAACAAATGGCCTGTAGAGGTTCTTTGAGGATGGGTTTTTGAAGCACTGCCTTATATTAGAAAAACTCAATCTGAAGATTTTTAGTAATCAGATTTAAACATTTTGTCCTTTTTAAAGGAAATCTCCCTGCACTTTAGATTGTCAAATGGTTTTTAAGGACACCTAGGTTTAACTACTAAAAGGTCCCCCATACACTTGTATTTTTTATTAATAATCTAACACTTCTACTGTTTTCTTAGGCCTAATTCACTGCATTTTAAAATGCATGGAAAAAAAATGGCTGCAGTGTAGTTATTTTTTTTTAGTGGCATACATTTACATAGTTACGTAGGTTGAACTTTATGGACCTGTTTTTGTTTTTTTTTTCAACCTCAATAAATGACAAGTTAGTCATTGCTTGATTTTATTACAACCTTCAATGCCATTAGTCAGTAAATCATCTAACCACTTTTTTAAAATGCTGCCTTTACTACCCCTCCTTGGGGTAGGACATTCTATAGTTTGACTACTCTAACTGTAAAGAACCCTTTCCTATATTGATGTCTGAAATGTCGTCCTCCACATGCAATGAATGTCCCCTGGTCCTTGGAAGGAACAGCTTATGTGCTAGTTCTCTGTATTGACATCATTTTTTTTTATTTTTTTTTTCTAGCCTTTCATTGTAAGCAACACGTCTCATTCCATTTAATCTATTCGCCCGCCTTTGTACTCTCTCCAGTTCTCCTATATCCTTTTTACAATGTAAAGCCCAAAACTGAATTCTATATTCAAAATGCAGCTTCACGAGGGATTTATAGAAGGGTAATATTACATTTTAATCACTGGTTCTAATTTCAAAACTTTGCATAAATGTTGGTCTAGACGTTCTTGAAGTTGAGAACCTTATGGAAAAATGGCTGAAAACATGCCATCTCTACAGCATGCTGCATTTTAATAGAAAAAAGCCAAACAATATTGCCATGTATGTAGGCTTTTTCATATTACTATAGACCCCCAACATCTGGCTGCAGCATTCAAGCACCCCCCCCCCCAAAAAACATTTTGGAAAATGTCACTAAACACTGAAACAATCTCTTATGAAGTCTGAGAGTTTTAGGGAGATTGGAGTTCTCCATAGTAACCAATCAGGCAGCTGTATATATTTTTTTTTTCGCTCTCCAAAGGGTCTTTAAAAAACATAAATCTGAGAAGTTGGTCATAGTAGCATCAATTTATTGACGTGATTTATCTATACTGGCAGAGCTCCTAATTTTTTTATTTTTATGTTTGTTTTTTTTGGTTTGTTTTTTCTTAGAAAGTGACATCAACTACCTTATGAGTATCGCCCTGGATAAAATAGCCTTCCTGCCCTTTGGGTACCTGATGGATCAGTGGCGTTGGAAAGTGTTTGATGGAAGAATCCCAGATTCAGAATATACCCAGCAGTGGTGGAACCTCAGGTCAATTCCTTTTTTTTAAGGCCTTAATATATAAGAACTGAAGTGTGTAATTAGTGTATGTATTTTATCATAAAACCTTTTCTGTCCTCCACTGCTGTCATGTGAACTATTCAATTCTGATGGTGGTAGTTTTGTGTTTCTTTCGTAAATCTGAACTTGATAAATGTAATAGTATGATCACTCACATGTCACTTTTGAGTTGACATGGATTTTTAAGAGTAAATAGATTCTGTTTCATGTTAACGGCTAACCAAGCTAATTATTTAACTTTAGGCTGAAATATCAGGGCTTGTGTCCTCCAGTTCTCCGATCTGAAGATGATTTTGATCCTGGAGCAAAGTTTCACATCCCAGCCAATGTTCCATACATCAGGTAACTAGACAGGATTATAGGAACGCTATACATACAAAATGTACGAAAAATAACCACCAGTAATTCCTCAATCTCATTTCATTCTACTTTTTAAATAAACCTGTGTGGGTCCAAGGAGATCGGCCAGATCTGCCCTCATTCACCTTACACTCCTGTCTGGCTGTAAGACAACTGGCTGCAGTAGGACACAAGTATCATTTAGCTCAGCCTTGCAGGCAGTTAATTCCTGTGATCTCTGCAGGATTTCTAAAAGACTTTGTTTCAGGAACCTGCAGACTGGCAAACGCTGCAGGGATGCTTATCCCCTTTTTAACTTTAAATGTCTAGGTTTGGTGTTTCTTCAGTACTATGTCACAGGAGCGTGTTCTGCTGTAATTTGAGATGCTTCAAAACATGTTGATTTGGTGAAGCCTATTAAAGGGTTATCCCCATCTTAGAAAGTTATGACACCTCTCTAGAATATGCCATCAATTTATTAATGGGGGTCCAACATCTGAAACCCCACGATGCTGGGAATGAAGGAGTTGCAGCACTGAGTCACCTTAGTTTTCCCTTCACAGCAGGTCTCCCAGCCATCCAACTGTGCAGGGAACTGGAGCACGCAAGATTCACTAAAATGGGGCTACGTTGCAGTTCTGTGCACAGAGGGTGGCCGGCGCGCCACCGTGAAAAATGAAGTAGCCACAGCTGTGCGGCAGCCCTTTTTTTTTTTTTTTTTTTTTTTTTTTTCTCCCCCCTCAGGATTGTGGAGGTCATACACCCACAGATAAAGTGATGGCATAACCTACCAATATGTCATCACTTTATAAGATGTTTCAAGGGATGTTCCTAAGTAAACATAAGTAACAAGTGGACATCGTATGTTAGTTATTAATACCGCTCTCCACATTGTAACTGCTTCTATAACGCTGAAGTCCAGAAATGATGTCCCATAGCTGTACCTGGCTAACTATAATGGGGTAAAGTGAGTTTTGATACCAGTTTAATCCTTTTACCTAGTGTTACACTGGTTAAAAAAAAAAAATCCCTTTTACCGAATTGCCACCGGATGTTTCATTAAGTTTTGGTTCACACTGATAGTTTCTTGTCAGTGGTTCATTTTGATAGCGTAGTGTAGTCTGCAGTGCTTTTCTCGCTGAGAAAAAGTACCAGGACCCCAATAGAAACCTTACAGACTATCTGATAAATTTGTCACCATCTTATTTTATGGCTTCATTGAGAATGGAAGCCATGAAACTTATGTGAACAGAGCCTGTCTGTATCTTGTAGAACTGATCATCCTTTAAAAATAATTTTCTTTACATTTCTTGCTTTAAGGTACTTCATCAGTTTTGTAATTCAGTTCCAGTTCCATAAGGCTTTATGCAAAGCTGCAGGTCAGACTGAAGCCCTTCATAAATGTGACATCTACCAATCCAAAGAGGCTGGAAAACTACTTGGGTGAGACACATAGACTTCTTACTTCATACACAAAAATTAATTACAGCTCAATGTATAAATGTATATATTTTTAAACTTCTTGACCCTACTTGAATTGCTGTTACTGTCTCCTGTCTGCAGAGATGCCATGAAGCTGGGTAATAGCAAGGCTTGGCCTGAAGTCATGAAAGCTATCACTGGAAATACTAGCATGTCTGCTCAACCCCTCGTTGAATACTTTACACCATTGATCAAATGGTTGGATGAACAAAATTTAAAGAATAATGAAATCCTTGGTTGGCCGGAGTACAACTGGAGTCCAGGTGAGGGTACTATGCAGAAAGATAGTGGCCCAGATTTCTTAGACTATTCCCCAGAAAAAGCTTCTAGAAGTACATGCTCCAAACAATGCCAGTGTTGGGGAGCATTCTAGGCACAAGTCAAAATATATATATTCTGAATGGATGTAGGGCATAACATGGAAATATTAATGTGGGACTATACTATTGCGTGTGTGTGGGGAGTTTGGTGGGAATACACTCATAAATCCATCAAAGTTGAATAAGCCCAGCACCAGGGCATGCTTGGTAAGATCTATAATTTATTGAAATGTCGGCATATTATTCAAAGTCTGCCCATGATGTACACTTTATTCCATATTCCCACTTGGAACCATACTCCTGTACGATGGATGGTTCACTTTTATTATAAATCAACCATTATGATTTCCTCATTCCAGCTATGAACCCTGAGGCACCAGCCACATCCACATCCACCAATGTCGACTTCTTGGGAATGTCGTTGAGCAATGGGCAAGCATCAGCAGGGGCCTGGGTCCTCTTGGCACTTGGTATAATCCTGGTTCTCACCACCATTGTGTTGGGTGTCAAGTTCTCAAAAACAAAACGTAGGGTAAAGAAATCATCTTCTGAACTGGAGCTAAAATAACTTGGAGCACCTACAACTAGGTTGGTAGAGGAGCCATTGCCAGTGTTCTGAAATTTGGGGACACTCAGTGTGTGAATTCCATCTTGGGAAATCTTGTTGACTATGCAAAGAACTTCATCCTTCAAAGATCAATCCACTAGCGCCTTCAAAACCAAAATTTAGAGGATGAACTTTTACACAGGTGCTGACGGAAAGGGAGGTTTAGGGTAACTTTGTAAAATTTAAATTCTTTTATTGAGGGTATGATCATGTTGGATCTCTCCATCAATGGGAGCAATAAATATTGTAAGTGAAACCGTAACCCTTTTGCCAGTTTGAATTATTTACAGTATTAGTTGCCTTCATATTTGACTAAATCAATATTCATGACTTACCACCTACCAATTGAACTGGAACTTGTTTTGTAGCTCAAGCCTTAATGTCTCAGAAGTAAAATAATGGCTTCCACTGTGACTAGTGTGACATTCTAGCCATGTATTCTACACTTTATTTATTTATTTTTTCCTTTCATTTTTCTTTAAAAACTTTGGAGCCCAGCCTGAGGGAGATATGAACCCATCTGTCCTGACATCTGTGATGGAGAGATCCTTGCAAGTGATTAAGTGGACTGTCTGTCATTGGGGGGTTCATAGGAGCTCTCTAATAGTAATAGAAGTGTGTAGCTGACATTTAATTGGGTCAGGGGTAGTATTCAGTGCCAACTCTTATAATGAACACAGTAGGAACAAGTGGCCAACAATTCCAGTGATCTGTAATGATGAGCAGACAGATGCTATCTTTACAACCAAATCCTATGCTACTATATAAAACACATGCTTCAGCTAAATGAGCAAATCAGTTACTCACGGAACTTGCCAAAAATGTGTTTATTTTTTAAAAAATATTTATTTTTTAAAAAATAACACATTTTTGGCGTTACTTGCTACTCTCTGATAAATACACACACAACAAAACCTAAGCGTATTCACTCCAAAAACATACTGATAGGGAACCTGGATTGTGAGCCCCAATGGGGACCGTAAGTGTGGACCTTTTGTACAGCGCTGTGGAATATGTTGGTGCTATATAAGTAAATACAATGAAACCTTTTAAGTCCGGTTAGGAAAACAAATGCAATCATTTTTTGATAACTCCTGACATTTTGTGTAGACGGAGAATGTAGCAACCGGCTCTTACCCATTCCCATTACAGTTTAGATCTATGGGCTTCCTGACATTGACATGGTGGCTTTTCTTTTTCATTTTTTTTAGCTGAAATACCTTCAAGCTACTATGAAGGGTTGAGCACCATGCCCATTCAGGTTTTAGTCTAGTGATTAATGGGGGACTAAGCTCATAGACCTACCCGCGAAAAAGTTATACAGGACCATATTTATGCTTTAACCCATTAGTGACCACCCTATAGAAGCTGTCATAAACACTAACGGGCTTTATTCCGATGCAATAGCCTTTTTACGCCGCTGCATCAAAATAAACAGAGCAGGGAGCCGTTCAACTCCCTGCTCTCAGCTGCCATAGGTAGCTGAGGGCTGGGGGCATCCCTGCTCGAACAGGCGAGATTAGTATCGATCTCTCTCATTTTAACCCTTCAGATGCGGTGCTCAATAGCGAGTGCTTCATCTGAATGGTTTTGGAGAGTGCGGGAGCTCCTGCTCATCCCACATAAGATCGCCGGGTGTCTGTGTCTTCTATGGCAGCTGGGGGGCCTAATTAAGGCCCCCAGGTCTCCCTCTAGTTATGGCCTGCTAGGCCATGCCAGAGGCATGACCTAGCAGATTCCTGTCTGTTTTACAGTGACAGGCATAATACACTGCAATACAAAAGCATTGCAGTGTATTATAGTAGCAATCGGACGATTGCATAGTGAAGTCCCCTAGAAGAACTGGTAAAGAAAAAGTTGAACAAAGTTAATAAATGAAGTGGAAAAAATTAAAAACCCACTTTTTTTTTTTTCCTCCCCTTACAAAGTTACACACCTGGTATTGCCACGTCCAGAACGACACTAACTAAAGTTATTACATTATTTAACCCACTCAGCGGAACGCTGTATAAAATACAATGCAAAAATTGCTGTTCTGTGAATCTTAAAAAAAAAAAAATCAGTCACATGTACTCCAAAATGGTACCAATAAAAACTACAAGCCGTCCCGCAAAAAATAAACAGCCATCTTACAGCTGCATTGGCGGAAAAATAAAAGTTATGGTTTTTCAAATATGGAGACACAAACAAATAATTTGGAAAAGTGTTTTTACTGTGTAAAAGTAGTAAAACATACAAAATCGATATAAATTTTGTATCATTGCAATTGTAACAACCCGCTGAATAAAGTTATTTACACCACAGGGTGAACTGTGTAAATTTAGGATGCAAAAAAAGTGTGGTGAAATTGCTAATTTTTTTTCTATTAACCTCCAAATAAAAGTACATCAATAAATTATATGTACCCCAAAATGGTGCTATTAAACACATTTCCAGCAAAAAACAAGACCATATACAACTAAGTCGACTCAAAAATAAAAAGTTATAGTTCTTGGAATGAGACTATGGAAAAACATAAAAAATAGCTTGGTCATTAAGGGGCTAAGTGTGGATCAAACTTAAAATGAATTATAGTGAAGATGGGCAAGAATAATCAAAATATTTACTTCCATGAGCCTCTGTTTTACTGTGCAAAGGAGTGCATTTCAGATGTCGTGTTTTTAGTTATTCAAAAAGGTTAACCTATGCTTTAAAAAGACCATTTGTCTGTCTGATATAGAGTATACCTAAACACACAATTACTTATCTTGTACTGATCCTGACTTACACCGTGTATTCTAGTACCTAACTGCAGATACAATTTTGCTGGTTGTATGGATATTATAGAGCAGTCCCCATTACGAACGAACCATTGGTTATCAGAACAAAGAGCACCTAAAGGACTACCATGTTGGGGAAAGGTTGTCTTGCTTTTGAAAGGCCTTAAATCCAGACACTTAATGCCCCATGCTCACTACCATAGATTTCGTCCATAATTATGGACCCATTCATGTCTATTTACACCTTCCTGTATATTTGCAGGAAGGTGTCCGGGTCATAGAAAGCCTCCGCAAAAGATAGGACATGTCCTCTTTTTTTGCTTTTTGCCGACCGTGCGCCCATATAAAGTATGGGCGCTCTGGCCGATAATGAGGGTGGCAGTCTGCGCTTGTATTCACTGGTATGGCCGTGTGTATGAGGGCTAGGATTGTGTCCAGCAATTTTTTTTGGACAGGGGTGGACATACCATTTGTGCAACCAATGCAGCTGGACAGGGGCACACTGGCACCCTATAAAAGCAGCTGGTGCCTGCCTGTTATCGGAGTGGATGTAAGGGACCCACCTGAATATATTAACTTCATTACTATTGACAATTTTTTGCAGGAGAAATTCTGCCTCAAAATTCCGTTTGGAACTTTGAGGCAGATTTTGTCCTTCCTGCATGTCGTTTGCTGTGTTTTCGCTCACGCCCATTAAGTGCTACGTGCAAAAAACTCAGCGAAAATGCGCTCTCTGCCTCCCATTGATGTCAATGGGAGGTCAGAGGTGTAAACGCGTGAAGATAGGGCATGTGCCTTTCTCCCGTGAGGTGGTTTTACCACTCGTGGGAGAAAACCGCCCCCTCCTCCCATTGAAATCAATGGGAGGCATTTTCAGCTGGTTTTTGTCGAGCGGTTTCCGCTCCAAAAAGCTCTTCAAAGTACTCCGTGTGAACCGGGTCTAATATTCTGTCAGTGTTCCTCCCTTTTATGAAAGACAAGCTCGTTCTCACCTACACAGGATTTGTCTTCTGTTTAGTAAACTGGAAAGCGACTATACAGTTCAGCCAAGTAAACCACTTCTCTGGAAAGGGTTCATGCTGTATTTATGCACATTCTACTAAATATAGTCCATACTGCTGTACTTTCTGACATCATGAATATGGTTTATTAAAATGTGTTTGAACAGGTTCTAGAGAGGTTCACAGCACCATTAATTTTCCATGTCACATCTTATATAAAGATGCGCATAATCTATGTGGCATAAGAAATAAATGGTGCCAGGGTGATGCTGTTACTCCTTTCCATATGAGTTGTACACAAGTGTATTCACTACTTACAAGCCAATAGGTAAAGAAACAATCAGAGCACCATAACCTGCTATACACCTGTTTCTGTGAAGTGTTATATTTCCATGTGACATTCATAGTTCAGGTACACTGTTATTCCTGTGTTCATAAGGTTTTTCTTATCGGGGAATTCAGCAGATGGTGCTGCCCACCACTCTAAATGACAATACCCCCCCCCCCCCCAAAAAACAAAAAAAACACACAACACTTACAAAAATGTTTGTGGAAACTATTTAGAAGAGTATTGTGCTTAGAACTAGTGGTCTTGGCCAGTTCCTCAACAACAATTAAGTAATGTTCAAAGAGAAATAGTCAACCAGCCTAAAACCCTGCAGCAAGACTTGCCAAAACTAGTTCAAGGCAAAATTGGAGACGTTAACCATCACACTATTTTCTCAATATATTCTGTTCTAAGAGAAAATAAAATAGATAGTCCTGTGTCTAATACTAGACAATCAGTTGTATAAAATATTACACGTTCCCTTAGGTGTACCTGTTGGAAGGCAATTACAGGGGTTGTTGAGACTACAGTCAATGCAGCATCTCCTGATCAAACAAAGCTGAAAAAATGTTGACTATTTTTTACCAGACACTTCTATAGGATAAGGTGTTGTCTATAAGCTGCTGTTACCATGACTCGACACTGACCAAGTAGAAGATCTGCATTGAATTTTCTAAAAATTGCAGTCAAACACAGGATCCTATTGCTGCAGGGCAAGAGTACGAATCCCTGAGCCTCCATTCTTTCCAATGCCTCATATGGAAACATTGATGTTGCTGATAGTGACAGTAGTATGATTTTACTGTAACTCGATGGCAAGGACCCATCGTTGTGGAACCCCTAGCCAAACTAAACTTTAAACTGAACTTACTTTTTATACCAAAGTCTTCACCCGTCCTGATGAAGCTCCTGGTTGTCTAGTGTATCATTTACATCTGCCTCTTCCATCTTTGCTTACCCATGTTCTTTGCTTTATATTTTTAAATCTACAATATGGAGAGTACTTATTTCTTATCCTGTTGACAAATTACACCAAATTTACTACATGGTAAGTCTCAAGACTACGATAAATTGCAGTGTTCTTGCATGTGTGCGACAGAAAACTGGAGCAAATTGCCCTTTCTCTCTTCACAGTACAGGAAACCCAAGTGACAAGATAATGTATGAGCTGCGTTAAACTCTCAGAGCTAAGCTTCTGCGGAAAGTAATTATGTATATGTCTGGCTTCACACTCTTTTTATATACAGTATCTGCCCCATATACCATACAATGCTAACATTGCAATTCACACTACAACTCCATCTAAGGCCCCATGAACATGAATGTGCTTTTGCGGCCGCAATTCCCCCGAAAATCCACGGGAGAATTGCGGCCCTATTAATTTCTATGGGCCCATGCACACGACCGTGGTTTCCACGGTCCATGCCTGGACTGCAGAAAGAACGGACATGTCTTATTATGGCCGTGTTCTGCAGTCCAGGCCCATAGAAAATAATGGATGCGGCCATGTGCACGGCCCGTGATTTGTGGGCGACAATCTGTGGCCGGCCAACCCGCAAAACACGGCCGTGGACATGGCTACGGTTGTGTGCATGAGGTCTAACTTCCCTATTTCATAAACAAACTAGGAGTAATCTCAAAGAAAGCCACTAGACCTCGATTTTCATTTAAGAGCAAGCATAAAGTCAGATTTTTTTTTCTTCAGCTTGCCCTTCGGTATACACTACAGTTTTAAAACTCTGCTTCCTGACAATTTAGAATTTGGTTATTGCTTAGCATAAAGCACAATGCTCTGTAGAAACACTGAACACAAAGTGTTGCTCTGTACCTTGAAAGGCAAGAAATGCATGGATCTATCTAGATGGTGCTCTAACTCTGAGAACTGGAAAACGTCTGTTTGACCTGATCTAGCCTCCAGGTCATATTCAAAGGTACAGGAAGATCCTCTCTAGGGAGCAGTTTATAGGCTCCTTACTGTATAGTTCTTGTACAATAGTCATGAAGGTAACAAGCCGTAAATGACGGTTCTGCAGAATGAAGAAACGCATCTATTCTTTGCCACTATCGCTGTAGCCCTTAGGAATCATTACTGGCACATAATACAGGAGCAGGATGGACCACCAGCATAAAGAGGGGCATTTTGTTATGCCCGTGTTACCCTGCACCCCACCAACAACCAGTATTTGTGTTCCTTTATAAAACTTGCCTACAGCACCCTCTCAAAAAGTTAGTCCCATATAATTGCAAGACTTCCATCAGAGCTACGCTGGTGCCTGGATTCAGACAGTCTGAACTACGCACTTTATAAAATATACCTGCTCTGTGCACGAAGTCTTGAAAATCCAATTTGACCTGGATAAAGGGAGTATTTCACGGTAAGTAGCTGTTCTCTCTGTGTTTCCCAAGGTGTAATTCCTTATATTGGAATGATGATTGATTGAATGATATGGATAAGTGTGACGTCTATGGGGACAACTTAATTCTGCTCAGTGATTCGGATTATACATGTCAAATCAGAATAATTAAACAGCATGCTCATGTGAATACCATTAGTGAATTATACTGAAATTATGCAAACTAAGTGACAGGTCTTTGCTTATTTCATCCTGCAGAATGTTTCAAGAACAATATCTGATCACTGTTCCCATCCCAACCAAGATATTTGCTCCAAGAAGTCAAAATCACAGTCGTATAGTGGAGAAGAAAATCATCAGGGAGAAGCTTCTTGAGTAAAGGGTCCCTATGGATCGAGTTTTCCATTGCTCTTTAGTAACCAGGCTCCTATAACCACACGCAAATCTACAGGGAAAACTGATAAACCAGAATCTCTTGTCAGCTGTGGATGATTTACCCAAGCCCTTTGATACAGTTCACACAGATACAGTTGTGTGTTTGCTACTAATCTATCATTTTAGTTTATACTTTAACATTAATCCATTCACAGTGAAGCTAACAATCTGAACCTGTGATCCCACACAGACAGATGCAAAACCATATTCCTTGTAAATTCGGTTTGATATTTAATAATATATACCGCTTATATTCGGAATAGTATGTGTACACGATGAAAAAAAATGTTGGATCGCAAAAATATTCCACAGACTTTTTGTGGTTGTGAAATCGCAGGTGCATGAAACAGCTTGTACACGTACTATTTTATGCAACCTCCATAATCTTATCAGCAGTAACATGATGTGATCTAACACAACTGTTGAGTGTGACAATTGTGATTTGTAATATTGCCATGCCTGAAGCAGCCTAGAAAAACTACTGCAAGTAAACAAGCAATGCCCCCTTGCATTCATGGTCCCTGATCAAATATTGCTAAATGTATGGTGTTTTGTCCTTTCCTGTATCATTGCCTCCCATGAAAAAAAACAAAAAACAACACGCTTCTGCTTACTGCATGTAGCACTATACCTAAGCATTGGAAGTCCAATTTTATATCAAAGAGTAAAGAATGGCATTGGTGGAATATGAGGGATGTGCCTTGTTGCACAATGGTCCTCTTGGTATTTAAAGCTTCCAACACATTGCTCCGGTTCATACAACGTTAGCTGATGTGCGGATACTCAATAAAAATGTATACAACTATATTTAAATATAAAAGGTAGCATCTTGTGTTTTGCATTTGTAAGTATCATGCATCTTTTTTTATTATTGTGTGTGTGTATATATATATATATATATATATATATATATATAATGATATGCAATGGGGCTCCATACCGCATAGTACAGAAAAATTCAACACACTGTCTCCAGGAAAAAGTTCCTCACCATTATCATGGAGGTTAGATGTAATAGATGAAATATATCAGAACACACCTGGTGTTTCTACTGCAGGGTCTCCCAGCCTTCAAGCAAAGGATAAAAGCAGACAAACAGCGCAGACTGCAGCGTTGGATAAAATCTTTTGGTACTTTATTCCATATACTCAGTGACAAAGTAAAAAGCGCTCATAAATATTTAAAATCTCCACGTTGCACGTCAAGCCTCTCCTGGGTTTCACCTTGTCCAGCTTCTTCTGGTGTGTTCATCTACTACATCTAACCTCCTTGATATTGGTGATGAACTTCTCCTGCAGACAGTGTGTTGAAGTTTTATTTGGACTATACAGTGTGTAGCCCCCATTGCATATAATCTTTATATATGTATTTCTAAATAGATTGCTGGACTTTATCCACTGCAATTGGGTGCTCCACTGAATACCGAATAGTGCAAACCATATGTCAGTACAAATATATATCCAAAAGTCCAGAAGCACAGGCAACTTGTGGTTGCAGGCCCTGGGGAACAGATCCTCATCCCGTTTGTATAACCAAAGAGAAAGGCAGCACTCTGTAGTACAAGTGAAAAAATAAGGGGGTACTTTATTACCTTCGGTGCAACGTTTCAGCTCCCTGACAAAGGATCTAGAGCAAGGAGCTGAAACGCTGCACCGAGGTTAATCAAGTAAAAAAATAAGGGGGCACTTTAACTATGGAGTGCTGCGCATGTGTGTGTGCGCGCGCGCGTGTGTATGTATGTGTGTGGCAGAACAGATCCCTGGCTCCAATATGAATGTCTGTCTGTCTAGTATAGACAACTCGTGATGTCACCATTTTCAAGAAATGCCTCCAAAGAATAAAGACCACAACGGAGAGCTCCAAAGTGTTATTAATATTAACCCTTGTTATACTGATGAGGAAACACGCTTTCCTCTGGACATAATGGATGTTGTGGGAGAGAAAAGATCATCATCCCTGCATGTAACTCTGATATATTTGTTCATTAACCCCTTCCCGCTCAGCTCAGTACTGTTACGTCGCGCTGAGCACATTGTTCGCGCTCAGCTCAGTAATAGTACTGACCTGAGTAAACGCGGCGCCATTTAATCCCGGCGCGTGTTTCAGCTGTGATACCTGCTGTTCTCGACAGCAGGCTATCACAGCTCAATACTCCGGGACCAATTGCAGTGGTCCCACCCTGACGATCGCTGCTATTGGTTAGTCAGTGACTTCTAACCAATAGCAGCGATTGCATACATCATTTCCTGCCCCAGACCCCACATCCTGCCGCACCCACCCTGAACTTCTCTGTTGGCGTTGGACAGTTGTTCAGAGCGGTTGTGTCGGAGAATTGTGCTGCGAAAACTTGAGAAAAACTTACTAAAAGTTACTTTTTTGTACTTCCCACTTGCTCCATCCACTTCCCACACCAGTCCTCTTCCTTGTGTTCCCCTTGTCACCCCCGTTTTTGGTCAGTGATATATCACTGAACACTTCTTAGTCTTCAGGGCCACATTTTCTTGGTCCCTGTGGATTATTTTTTTTCTTTTTTTTTTCTCTATAAAATACAAAAACCAAAAAATTTAAATTTAAGTTAAAAAAAAAGTTAGTTTAGAAAATTATCATCTAGCTAGTTTAGTATTAGGGTTAGTTAGTGATAGGGAACCGTCAAAAAGCGTAGTGAGGTTTAGTGTCAGGGAATTTAGCGTCAGGAATCCATCACTGTAGTTAGTTTTAGCGTTAGGGATCTATCACTGTAGTTAGTTTTAGCGTTAGGGATCTATCACTGTAGTTCGCTTTAGTGTCAGGGAAGCTTGGAATAATCTAGTTAGGTTTAGTGTCAGGCACCCGTCACCGTAGTTAGGCTTAGTGTCAGGGAAGCTCGGAATAATCTAGTTAGCTTTAGTGTCAGGGAATCGTCGCCGTAGTTAGGCTTAGCGTTAGGGAAGTTAAAAAAAATCTAGTTAGGTTTAGTGTTAGGAACTCTCACCGCAGTTAGCTTTCGTGTCAGGGAAGTCCACTTGTTCTCTAAAAAAAAAAAGTTTTGTGTAGCATCCTATTGCTTTTAGTTAGGGATTTTTTTTTATTTGCTGAATACATAATACACGTGTCTAAGCACACAATTTACACGTGTAACACAAATAATAAAAGACGTCCCAAAGATGATTTTCTGCCGAAGAGGCCTATGCATTTCTTGCCTCCGACACAGACTCGTCGGATGATGAATCTCTTTTTTATTTGTCAACCTCCTCATCTAGTGATGAAGAGGAGGGACCACCTACGAGACGTCCCAGGACCACCACCACAGTTGAAACCCCGAGAGAAGTGACCCCGTCGCAGTTGAAGCCCCTGAGCGAAGTGACCCCATATGGACCCCCACACCAGACAATTATGAGCCCCAAATCCCCAAGTATACGGGCAGTCTGGGGATCAAATTTAACACGGCAGGGCTCAGTGAGATGGACTTTTTCAAGTTCTTTTTCACTGATGACTTTATAGAGCTAATGGTCTCCCAGACAAATTTATATGCCCAACAATATATTACCAAGAACACCACATCATTTTATGCCCAATCCCACAGGTGGACCCCTGTAGACGCAGCAGAGTTGGGCTAGTTCTGGGGGTCTTCACTTGAACATGGGGCTTCTGAAAAAGCCATCCATTAGGACCTACTGGAGCACCGACATCTTATACCACACCCTGATGTACCGCATGGCCATGTCCAGGATGCGTTATGAGGCAATACTTCGCTTCTTACATTATGCTGATAATGAGCAGTGCCCACCCCGAGATGACCGCAGTTTTGACCGTTTGTATAAACTGAGACCCCTATTAGACCATTTCAGCGCCCGGTTTGCCCAAGCATACACCCCCGAGAAGTGTATTTCTATTGATGAGTCCCTGGTACATTTTAAAGGGAGGGTTCAATTCCGCGAGTACCTGCCGAGTAAGAGGGCAAGGTATGGCGTGAAGATGTATAAGCTGTGCGAGAGTGCATCAGGGTATACTTACAAATTTAGGATATATGAAGGGGAGGACACCAGTCCAGTATTCAGCCCCCAGAATGCCCCCCCTTACTGGGAGTTAATGCAAAAATTGTGTGGGATTTGGTGCACCCACTGCTGGACCAGGGTTACCACCTCTACCTGGATAATGTTTATACCAGCGTCCCACTTTTCAAGTGCCTCGCTTCCAGAAGTACTGCGGCATGCGGCAAACACTCAGAAGGGGTGAAAGCAGGGCACAATCTAGCAGCAACATATTGTGTGTCAAGTACAAGACAAGAGAGATGTCCTTGTATTGACAACAATACATGGCCACACCAGTTCCCATGTACCTGTACGGGGTACCAGTACAGAGACCCCCAAACCAGATTACATCCTGGACTATAATAGGTACATGGGAGGGGTGGACTTGTCAGATCATGTCCTGAAACCCTACAGAGCCATAAGGAAAACAAGGGTGTGGTATCAGAAGCTGGTCGTGCAAATCATACAGATGGCATTGTACAATGCGTACGTGCTACATCGATGTGCAGGCCAAAGGGGAACATTCCTGGAATTTCAAGTGGTGGTTATCAAAAACCTAATCTTTAGGGACCAGGAAGGGGGGGCACCCAGTACTTCTGGAAGCGAGGCCACACGCATTGTACCAGGGCAAAACTTTCCAGAAGTTCCCCAAACTGGCAAGAAGGGAAAGAATCAAAAGAGGCAGAGAGTCTGCTCAAAGAGGGGGATAAGAAAGGACACAATATACCAATGTAACACGTGTCCCGAAAAGCCAGGGCTCTGTAATGAAAGAGTCTTTTAAAATTTATCATACATCCCTTGATTTTTAATTTACCCCAGTTTTATTTACCCTGATGCACTCCGCACAGCTTATCCCCCTCATCTTTCCCTTCTGAGCCCTGCTCTGTGCCCAGGCAGCTGATAACAGCCCCATGTAGGGTATTGCCGTACCCAGGAGAACCCGAATTACAATTTATGGGTTGTGTATATCTCCGGTGGTGCATGCCGGCCACAATACATTGGACACTGAAATGGCATATATATATATATATATAAAATTCCAAATCTCACACTGCACCATCTGCTGCGCAATACATTTTAGACAATACCTGTGGGCTCAAAATGCTCACTACACCTCTAGATGAATGCCTTAAGGGGTTTAGATTTTAAAATCGGGTCACTTCTTGGGGGTTTTAACTGTATTGGTACCTCAGGGGCTTCTGCATTCATGACTTAGCACCAGAATAGCTCCAATAGGCCAAATAGTGGTCCTTCCCTTCTAAGCCCTGCCGTGTGCCCAGGTAGAGGATAACAGCCACATGTAGGGTATTGCTGTACCCACGAGAACCCACATTACAATTTATGGGGTGTATATCTCCGGTGGCGCATGCTGGGCGCAATATATTGGACACTGAAATGGCATAGATAGATATATATATATATAGAAAATTGCAAATCTCATGCTGCACCATCTGCTGCGCATTACCTTTTAGACAATACCTGTGGGATCAAAATGCTCACTACACCTCTAGATGAATGCCTTAAGGGGTGTAGACTTTTTCCATTGCTTTGATACCTCTGGGACTCTGCAAATGCGACATGGCACCCAAAAACCAATCCAGCAGAATCTGGATTCCAAAGAACACATAGCGCTCCTTTCCTTCTGAGCCCTCCCATGGGCCCAAACGGCAGTTTATCACCACAAATGGGGTATTGCCGCACTCAGGACAAATTGGGAAACAAAATGGGGTGTTTTATTCCTTGTGAAAATAAGAAATTTTGAGCCAAAACAATATAGTATTGGAAAAAAATATTATTTTTTTTAATTCACAGCCCAATTCAAATAAATTCTGTGAAAAAAACTGTGGGGTCTAAATGGTCACAACACCCATAAATGAATTCGTTGAGGGGTGTAGTTTCCAAAATGGGGTCACTTCTAGTGGGTTTCCATTGCTTTGATACCTCTGGGGCTCTGCAAATGCGACATGGCACCCGAAAACAAATCCAGCAAAATCTGGATTCCAAAGAACACATAGCGCTTCTTTCCTTCTGAGCCCTCCCATGGGCTCAAACGGCAGTTTATCACCACAAATGGGTTATTGCCACACTCAGGACAAATTGGGCACCAAAATGGGGTGTTTTATTCCTTGTGAAAATAAGAAATTTTGAGCCAAAACGACATATTATTGGAAAAAATTACATTTTTATTAATTCACCGCCCAATTCAAATAAATTCTGTGAAAAAACTGTGGGGTCTAAATGGTAACAACAACCATAAATGAATTCCTTGAATGGTGCAGTTTCCAAAATGGGGTCACTATTGGGGGATACCAACTGTTTTGGCACCTCAACACCTCTTCAAACCTGGCATGCTGCCTAAAATATATTCTAATATAAAAGAGGCAAAATGCACTAGGTGCTTCTTTGCTTCTGGGGCTTGTGTTTTAGTCCACGAGCACACTAGATCCACATGTGGGACATTTCTAATAACTGCAGAATCTGGACAATACATATTTAGTAGAGTTTCTCTGGTAAAACCTTTTGTGTTACAGAAAACAATTGAATAAAATTGAAATTCAGCAAGAAAAATTTAATTTGCAAATTTCACCTCCACTTAATTCCTGTGAAATCCTCAAGGGTTAAAAAAAACTTTCTAAATGCTGTTTTGAATACTTTGAGGGGTCTCGTTTTTAAAATGGTGTTTTATGGGGGTTTCTAATACATAGGCCCCTCAAAGTCACTTCAGAACTGAACAGGTTCTTTAAAAAAAAGGCTTTTTAAATTTTCTTAAAAATATCAGAAATTGCTGTTTATGTTCTAAGCCTTGTAACGTCCAAGAAAAATAAAAGAATGTTCAAAAAACGATGCCAATCTAAAGTAGACATATAGGAAATGTGAACTAGTGACTATTTTGGGTGGTTTAACCGTCTGTTTTACAAGCAGATGCATTTAAATTCAGAAAAATGCTATTTTTTAAAAATTTTCTCTAAATTTAGCAATTTTTCACAAATAAACACTGAATATATCGACCAAATTTTAGCCCTAACATAAAGCCCAATGTCTCACGAGAAAACAGTCTCAGAATCGCTTGGATAAGTTTACGTATTCCGACGTTATTACCAAATAAAGTGAAATATGTCAGATTTCAAAAATGGGCTCTGAGCCTTAAGGCCCAAACTAGGCTGCGTCCTTAATGGGTTAAATTACATAATGACCCTAAACTGTAACTTTATTTAAATAATCCACCTAGTCCTTTAATTAATTTGGTTGCCTACCTTAGAGGCTTCTCCAGCTTTGCTACATCTTTCCTAGACATGGATACCATTTAAGAGATTCTGATGTCTACGGGTAGGTGCACGTGCGATGGAAAAAATTACACTGAAGGTGGGAAAAATCTGCTGTGAAAATCCACAGCGTAAATTGTTATGCTGTGGATTTTAAAATCTGAACCGCTGGTAAATTTTTGCGCTAAAAAAATTCTGCAGGATTTGGATGAGGTTTGTTCAAATTCTCAACCATATGGCAGCAACCTATTTCTCTCTTCCCATTGATATAAACATGCATGTTTATGGTGGAGTTGGGATAGAATAGCAGGGAAAAGGATCACTTGTAAATATTTAGATCATTGAAGACCTGCATCACCTGCAGTGTATACATGAATCATGTGAAGCGTGCATGGCTTCAGTGCAGAGATTAGACACGAAAAAACGAGCCAGAGTGGAATATTCACCTTCCAAGTGTTACAATGAACCTCTGTAGAGTGACCTGATAATATGGTTGACTGTTCATTAGAGTCTATTTATAAAGCATTACTAAAGAGTTATATAACCACACAATGTCTCATAAGCTATAATTAGATGTTTCAATCTAGACTTCACTATATATGGGTGCTTTAACCCTTCAGGAACCAAGCACAATTTTTTTAGTGTATCCAAAGAATGCTTAAAACTACACTTATTACTCAACGACTACAATACTCCTACAATCATGAACATTTTGCACGTTAAAGAATGTTTTTTGGGCCTCATGCATAAAAACTATTCTAAGACAAACTCTTACCTAAAGTGATTAATCAGCTCACCTCTTACATTTTAAAATAAACTTTTGGAAGATTAAAGTTAGAATCGTATTGATTGCTATGGGCAACACTTGCATACTTTTCATACATTAACCTCTTTCTCTCCTTCATAGAAAGAGATCAGAAGGAAAAACACAAATCTTGGGGAAAATATATCAACACGTCAGTCTTAAACTAACATATGTCGGCAGAAAATGCGCCAAATATATTAAGAAGCGCACGCCTCTTAATATATTTGGCGTATCTTTAACTATCCATGTGACAGAAATACAAATCTACGCTTGCTATAAGCAGGTGTAGATTTGTGCCATATCTTATGCCAGTTTCTGGCATAAATCTGTTGATATATTTCACCCATGTGTCTTTTGTGCCTCCTCCTTCAGCCTTTACTTGGGATATCATGGAAATATAATTGCAAAATGAACAATACCTGTAAATGAAAACCAGATTGTGGAGATCACATTCAATAGCGTTTTTTTAGGGTTGTTATTTCAGACAACCGTTTTCTGAACAAATTGTCTATCAAGGACGTTCGTTGTTTTGTATGACCACGCCATAAGTTAAAACGGCAAATCACTGATCGTTCGTTTCATCCATACAAAATCTCTTGCGTATGGTCAGTAGTGTAATATACAGAAAAAGAAAAGAAGCAGTTGCGATAATTGTGTACAATGTCATATGGTGAACAATACAGGAGTCATAACTGATGGGATATCCAAGTCGATTAAAGGATTAGCCCAATATTGGAATTTACCTCTTAACTCCAGTCATTCATAGATTACTTGTTAATCCCGAATTCAATGCAAGTTCAAATATTAAAGATTTATATGGTAGCTGTATATTGGGATCGGTAGTCACTGTCCAGGGTGCAGAAACAGTTACTGCCGATCGCTTAACTCTTTCAGCACCCTGGACAGTGACTATTTACTGACGTCTCCTAGCAACGCTCCCGTAATTCCGGGAGCCCCATTGACTTCCTCAGTCTGGCTGTAGACCTAGAAATACCTAGGTCCAGCCAGAATGAAGAAATGTCATGTCAAAAAAGCAAGACGCATCCGCAGCACACATAACATGTGCATGACAGCTGCGGACTTCATTGCGGAATTTAGAATCTCCATTGAAGTCAATGGAGAAATTCCGCCATGAGTCCGCAACCAGTCCGCCACTGCTCCGCAACAGACAGAGCATGCTGCGGACAACAAATTCCGCTCCGCAGCCTATGCTCCGCAGCGGAATTTTACGCATCGTCTAAACGAACACTTCTAAATTTAAGTGGAAGTCAATGGAGAAACGGCTCCGCTGCGGATTAACGCTGCGGAGTGTCCGCAGCGGAATTCAAGTGAAATTCCGCCACGTGTGAACCCAGCCTAAAAGTTACATTTTAAACTAAACTCTAGTCCTATTCCAGTGATTTAACTATTTTACCTTAGAAGCATTTTGCGAGAAGTTATAGATGTGGAGGAGAAGGGGAATTCATCCACATCAATCAGCAATAGGGTTAGACCTGAAGTCATCTTAACTGGTTACTGAAAAACCGAGGAGCACAGAGCACAAATTTTACATCTGGTCATTTTTCCCAATACGTATATAATCACCTTTCATCTTTGATGAACCTACACTAATATATCAGGTAACCGTATGAGCAGAAATTACAGAGATACAGTATAGCCGCATAATTCTTGGCACCACACTAGGGATGCATTTAAAAGCTTTTATTTAATCCACTTGCAATGGGATTACGTTCTTAGACATTGTAATTAGACCTTGTATAGCAAGTTTGACAAGGTTGCATAGACTTCTATGGGTTGCGTATTACAGCTCCTTACAACTCGCAGCTTGTAATACAGCATGAGGCCCTTAGTTTTTACTTTTTTTATGATCCACTCCTGGTTTTGGCTAGAACAAACCTATGCAAATCCTGCCTTATATTTCCCTTTTTAAATCCAATTCTTTTGGATACATAAAAATGCCTCAAAATCTGCACTGTATGAACAAGGCTTAGTAAATTTCACCATTCAAGGTATCCTTTTTGCACCATTTTTGACACCGCACAATAAAGGATATGGTATGAAATAAACTTAATTAAAAATGCAACAATATGATCACATTTTAAATGCTCATTTTTCTTTTTTTAAAACATATGATTTTTATTGAGAAAAACATAAAGGCATCGCATACATTTATACATCTAAATGAAAAGCGGGACATCCCCCACTGACAGCTATAAAAATAGACAGTGAAACACCCTAGTGAGTGACGGTGTGCAAAAGTCGCAAACCCCAAATGTTCAAGAGACAAAAACAAAAATGCACATTAGTCGGTCATGGAGGCATAGCGAACTCAAAATATATGCTAGCCCTGAGTAGGAAGACGATAAATCAGGAATTGAGATAAAAGTCAAAATAAGGAAAAACAAAAACAAAACAGAACTAAGCTTAACAGAACTAAGCATAACTCACATGGTCATAGAAAATGATGTAAAAAGGATTAGGAATAGAGAGAATCTACATAATAGTGAGAAGAGGTGCATTTATCCCAAGGAAGACATTGTGACATATGGGTTCTTTGCAGGAAAATCGTTTGTTCCATGATACAATTAAGGCTGACATACTGAATCACCTCAGTCAACGTAGGAGTGGAGGTCTTCTTCCAATACTTAGCTATAAGAATTCTTGCAGAGCATAATACGTGGAAGATAATAGTCTTATCATAAGAGTGGAAATAATCTAACCCTACATTAAGCAGGGCCAATGCCGGATTACATTCTAAAGGGTATTGTAGGACATTCGATAATAATTTATCTATTTTACCCCAAGAAGGTTTTAGAGCTGGACAGTACCAAAAAATTTGTTTACGAGTCCCCACCTCCGAACAACATCTCCAACATACATTGGAAGAATTAGGATAAATAATAGAGAGGCGGTGAGGCGTCAGGTACCATCTATATAGTACCTTTCTAGTAGCTTCTAAATGGTGAGTAGATTTGGACAACTGAGAGGCCAGGAAAAAGGTGGCCTGCCAATCGACACTGCCAGGAGGTAAAGATAAATCTATCTCCCACCTTTCAACACATTGGAGGGTAGTGTGCTGTAAACTTTCCAGGACAGCCACATATGCCTTAGACACTCTTTTTGCAGTTTTTGCGTACTGAAAAAAATAATAATTCGTAGAGTGACTTAGAAGAAAGGGAACTACTACCTAGACCCAGTAAGAAGTGACGAATCTGGACATATTTATAAAAGTCAGTTGCTGGCAAATCATACTTAGTAGTTAGCTCTGCAAAAGTAGAAAGAACACCTCCACTCCAAACATCCCCCACAGTTTTAATACCTTTTGTCTCCCAAAGAGACAAATTCATATTCGGAATCAGTTGCGAGAGAGTCCGAATAGACATCTCAGACACCCTCAAAGGAAAGAGAGCTTTTTTGACCACCATCAATTTCCACGAAGACAGAGCAGCCTTAATAGTCATCATATATGGAGTAGGGATGGACATTTTGAGCGCAGCAGCCCATAAATATGAGTTAGGAGAATCAAAATGCCAACAGGACCCTTTCAATTACAACCCAGTGCTTCAACTGTGTGGGGTTCAACCACTGTCGCAATTGGTCCAAAATGCAAGCATGGTAATACGCTGCAACATGGGGGAATCCCAAACCGCCATCAGTTATAGGAAGATACAGGACCTGAATAGCAACCCGAGCTTTTTGTTTTGTTTTTTTAACTAACAAATTCTGGAGTTTTAATGCTCATTTTTCAAACTTTTTCAGCCATGAAATTGCTTTCAAAATGATTTAAGGAGTAAAATAATCGCCGACATGTTGGTAGTCTTGTATAATTGCATTGTACAGGGATCATCTAATCACTCATCTCTGTCTACTGTTGTTGGTTCAGAGATATTTTTGTCTAGTTACAGCAGAGATATTAAAATACATATAGAGAACAAAATACAATTCATTTGCAGCAACAAACCATATTTAAAAATTTGAAGCTGGCATTACAATGTTGGGACGACTAGCTTTCTTGACTCCCCACATGAGGTAGAGGGGAATAAACTTATCTCTCAGAGGAACACAGGGTTGGACATGTTCCTCCATACTACTTTTTCTGGCGTTAGATGGTGGCCGCAGAACTCTGGCCCTTACCAATGACAACTTAATTACAGCGTGAGCTACACTTTATGGTTATTCAACATAAACAATATATTTCTATACCTCTTTCTCATTTTTCTCCTGTTGAGGTTTCAGGCTGAAAAAGATTATTGTAGTCGACATTTAAACCTATTCCTGGTTGAATTAATAGTTTTGCATAATTTTATGCATGTATTGTGAAAACAGAAGTCTGATTACACTTTCAAGTACATTGCAAAATGTAAAGAATTTTAACACTGGATAAGAGACATCTTGCGTGATGAATCACATTTCCCCACCTGGTAGACTTTCATTATGAACTTCATGGTTTGGTGGGCGCCAGGAGAATGTTTCCTACTCAAATGCACAGTGCCACCTGTAAACTGTATTGTAGGAATAACGGCATTAAGGATGTATTTTATGGTTTGGGGCTGGGTCCCATTGTTCAAGTGAAGGAAAAATCTTCAAGTGGTTGTCTGATTTAGAAAGCCCAATTTCAATCCTATTAGAAGATTTTTAGTAAATAAGGGGGAGGGAGTGTTTAGGATCCTCATTTATTAGTCAGAACGAGGAGCAGCTACAAACTGTGTCTCACTCTGGAGAACTCAGCATGTACAAGTATTAGGTCAGTCTATTAATATGAATGGCTTGGGTAATACTTAATTTCCCCTATTCAGGGTAAATAAACACTTGCTGCCCAGTTTCCCCATAGATAACAGCTGATCACTGTCAATCCCAGCAGCGAGACACCCTGTGATCAGCATATCATTGGAGGATCCTTCTAACAAAAAGGGACTGCCAAAAGCAAGAATTCAAGCAAGAACCCTTTCATGCAGCATACAATAACATTTGTTAGCATTGTGATCCAGCCCTCATTTTGATCATAGGGGCATTGTCTTACTGACAAAGGGCATTACTCAAACTGTTGCCTGCGATCATCATAAAATCCCATGCTGTGTTCAGTCTCTTCACTGGTCTGCAGCCCGACCTCTCAAATGAACTGGAACGCCAGCTGAGAACCAGGCCAACACCTTTACTTGACCCCATGAATTCCCTTGTGGACAGAAATAAACCTCTCCGTTTTTCTCTATGTAATAGAAAGCCCTCCTAAATGAGTAGAGGCAGTTATGGAAGCAAGGGGTGGGGGAACAACTCTATATTAATCTACATGCAGTATATGTTCAAGAATCTGAAGCCTGCATGAAAACTGAAGTTCATTCTGACATAACTTTACTTTTTCCCCAGACACTTCTACAGCATTTTGGTTTACTCAAAATTATTGAAGGATACCAGGTTTACACATCGATTCTTACTGTTGTTTTATACTGTAACAGGGGAGCAATAGCTCACCTAAATAGCCCAGAGCCATGAGACACATAACCTATAGGCAGTCTAACAAAGTTATTGATACACTAATGTGTATATATGTTGTATGCTCCCTAGCCTTACATAGCATAGAGGTGAAGCTGAACTTCGAAATTGAGATCTATTGCTTTAATAAAGTTGTAAGAAACATTTAAAAAAAAAAATAAAGATTGATGAAATGATGCCATAAATACCTGGGATTTCCACATATTCACAATCTATAGATACAACATTTGCTATATTATTAAGATCTTCTTGGCTGAGCTAGTAATCTTCCCGTTGTACTTATTATTATTATTAGTGTTATTTCAGGTAAATTATCATTTCAATTTATATTTTTATTTTGGCAAAAATGCAGGAAAAAAAGCAGTTCCGCTGCAGTGTATTTCTTTTACAGCATACACCGATCATCATAAATGACGCTATAAATTTGTTGTACAGGTGGTGACGATATCAAATATGTGTATAGTATTTTATGCTTTGGGACTTATATTTAATAACGTGTATTTATTGTAAAAACTGAATTCTGTGAATTTTCTTTTTCTGATCTTTTTTTATTTACATTTCTTTTTTTATTATTAAAGGGGTTGTCTCAAGATTAAAAGTTATCTCCTAACTACAGGTTAAGCGATAGCATGCTGATTGGTGCGAGTCCGACCGCTGGGACCCCCACCAATCACGAGAATGGGGTCCCGCTCCTTCAAATGAACTGAGTGGCAGATCGCGAATGCGCACTGCCGCTCCATTCACTGTCTATGGGACCGCCGGAAGTGCAACCTGCTTCTCCATTCATTCGGAGGAACGGGACCCACGTTCTCCTGATCGTGGGAGTTCCAGCGGTCGGACCCCCACCGATCATCATGTTATTAACTATCCTGTGCTTAAGGGATAACTTTCATCAAAAATTGCGTTGAGTCGCACAGCGCTGTTTTTTTTCTGCCTCCAATGGATTTCAATGGGAGGTTCAAAACTGTAATCCACGCCAAGATAGAGCAAAATGTTTTGTTTTTTTCAGCGAGCAGATAAAAATCCGTCCTGAAAAAAAAAAAGCAAAAACAAAAGCCTCCGATTCCCATTGAAATCAACTGCTTTTTATGCTTATTCTGATTAATCAGCGCCAAAGAAACGCCCTGTGAATGAGGCCTTAGTCAGTTCAGGCAGGGATGATTTACATCACAGCAGGAATAAAATGATTATAAACCACAAACGACTAAACCATAATGAGAAGAAAGATTATAAGGCAACTACCCCACATATACTAATGAAAATGACCCCATTAATGAGCTCTTTGAGATCTGCATCTTAATCATGTAGGATTTCCTGTCTTTCGCCATATATCATCCTGCTCGGCTATTTCCAAAGTAGAGTGAATAGCAATAAAACGAGTAACTCAAACAATTTGACTTTTTCCACTTGTTATAGAGGAGGGTTGCAGCTTTGTATACTACAGTATTCTCAAGAGCGCACTTCCATGTCCAATAAGTGGATTATACACTTTACCCAAACCACTGTCATATACTATGTGAACTTCTGATAAATTGCACTTTATGGCATTTCTTGGACAATCTTTATTAGGCCGGATTCACACGAGTGCTGCGTATCTCGGATGTGAAAAACTGCAGTTTTTCACGTCCAAGGTGCATCCGTGCTCAGCTCTGCGGGACGCGATGTCACGCATCCCCCATAGTTGAGAGCCTATGGAGGGATGCGTGATGCGTGAAAAGATAGGACATGTCCTATTTTCCCACGGACCCCTCACACGGTCCGTTGAAACAACAGCTGTGTGGACGGCCACATAGAATAACATAGGTCCGTGGGACGGCCGCTGTTTCAATGGCCGTCCCACGGACGTTTAACACGTTCGTGTGAATCAGGCCTTACTAAAGAGCAGAATTATTCCACTAAAATGGTAAATAAATGTTCAGTGTCACAAATGTAAACAATATAATACTAGCACTTTTTAAATCTCCTTTTACCATTGGCTGATGAAAGAGTGTGTGTGTGTGTGTGTGTGTGTGTGTGTGTGTGTGTGTGTGTGTGTGTGTGTGTGTGTGTGTGTGTGTGTGTGTGTGTGTGTGTGTGTATCAGCTCAATTTATTACAGATTAATGGCACTTCATAAGAACAACAAAACAGAACATGACATTCACTACTTCAACAGCACTTGAACCCATTATAAAACGTGATAAAGTAGAAATATTTAGCAGTGAAACAATTACAATACTATTCTGAGGCATGCCTTGTGCACATGTCAACTACTGGGTCTTCTTCAGCAGCTGTGCTCTTTATGTTTCATCAAGTGTGAAGAAAGGGAAATGGGATACAATGTAAAAATAATAGAATGGCTGTAATAACTAATCATAAGAAGCTTCAGCAGTAAAGGCATTTTCTTATAATATATGCTGTGGATAATGCAATGTAAACTCTCTCCTATGTACGAATGTGTCTGATTCCAGCAGCTGATCGCATCCTTATAAAGCCGACTTCTGTGGACACAAGGGCAGATCTGCCCAGCGACTAAATAGTGGACAGAAGGGATTTCCTTCAAAACGGTCTTATAGACAAGAAGAAGAATAAGACTTGTCTGTACATGCAACGTGAGTCTGGATTTAATAGAGAGCGGCCCCACTCCACCCCCAGCCGCGGATTACCAGCAGCACGTTCAGCACCGCACACAGAGGACAGCTCCCACTATCTTGCCATTGATCTGGATGCTGCTGGCTCTTGGTGGGGAGGCACCTGTGATCTCTGACCTGCTTGGGGACTTGGTCAGAGTTTATTTTAAGACGTCAGGGAGATGGGATTGAAGTTGTCATCCTAACAGTTGTGGCTGTTGACAACTCCTCTCTCCTGGCACATGTGTAGTTTAGAGGTGGGGGGAGTACAGGCTTCTATGCACTGCCCATCCCTGCAAATCCATAATCCTCCCATCATCACTCCTAGGATACACTGGAATAACTGCTTTATGCTTCCAGAAAGGGTTAAACTGAACCGCAAAATGTTATTGCCATGAAGCTGGAAGCCTGGATACGTGTGCTGAGATTTCCTCTGGTAAAAAACCCAAATACAGGGGGATCGGGAACTTTCTGCTGAGCTTATTGAGAGGAGACACCAGATTCCAAGATGCCGGTAAGAAGGGGGCATGTAGCCCCCCAGAATACCTATCTGGACACCATCATCAGGAAGTTTGAAGGACAGAGTAAGTAATATGCATTTACATATAGACAATGAGCAATGTGAGTGAGACTCCAATAACAAGTTATTATTCAATACAAGGCACACACAGACACAGCAGACAGATGCTGCACCATTCACACTAGGCAGACAGATCATGTACACTCTCATTCCGGACACCGGCTCTAGTGAAATGTCCATTGGATCAGTGTGTTACACAAGCACAGGGATAATACACTTCACGGGTGATTGTACTCAGATGTGTAACACAGCCCTGGGATCACATCACTGCCAAGACTGGTGTGCCAGGAGATCAGTAATCCTGTCCTGAGGCATAAGCAGAGCCATCCTAATGATGATTTAACCTCATAAATACAACAAACGTGGCATCATATGTTATCGTGAGAGAGATTAGATGCACACATATGATTCACTATAGATACCGTACAACATGTTTACACAACGAAGACCAATGGACAGTTGTAGATTCCCTTTCTAGGGATTCCCTTACCATCACAATGCAGATATTATATCACAACCATGGTCTGCCCTCATCTAATCCTAGTCTATGCGAGTCCTGGGCCAGATATATTCGTTAAATTCTGTATTCATGATCTGTGAACACAGTTATCAGGTTATTCACAAGCATAAAACTCAAGTCAAACTGTATTCTTGTTAAAAAGTTAGGCTCTCATGGGGGGTGTATAAAAACGTAAAGAACCATGTCAGTATAAAGTATTTTTTTAAAGGGACAACACATTTTAAAAGAAACCCACTGGCAGTGAAACATTGCCACCTGCGAATACAGCCACCAACTAGGGGCATAAGTCTTGCAGGATTGACAGTGCTGGTAGTATAAATCAGTACCCACCACAATCGTTTCCACAGAATAATACATATTTGCTGCTGGTGGCACCTAAATTTATGTACTAATCTGACTACCAAACAGTATAAAAGACTCACATATCAATAATTACAATGACAAACTCCAATAATCACTAGAGATTCCCTTAAAGCCGTGTGTTGATCTCACATCACGATCAGTGAGATAGATACAATGGAGGAGAGGGCTGTAATCTTTGTGGCACAATAATAATTCTACTATAGAATACTATAAAAACTTGTGTCTGTTACATGCCCACTCTTAATATGTATGTACAACATCAAGGTGGACCTACTTATTGAAGTTTAGGCAATAAACCATGGTTACTATATTGTGTATTGTGTGTATCCGCTGCGTACAGGGCGTGTATCCGCTGCATACGGGGCGTGTATCCGCTGCATACGGGGCGTGTATCCGCTACATACTGGGCACGTATGGAGTGTATCTGCTCTGTATGGTGTGTATGGCGTGTATCCGCAGCGTACGGGGCGTGTATCCGCAGCGTACGGGGCGTGTATCCGCAGCGTACGGGGCGTGTATCCGCAGCGTACGGGGCGTGTATCCGCAGCGTACGGGGCGTGTATCCGCAGCGTACGGGGCGTGAATCCGCTGCGTATCTGGTGCGTATCTGCTCTGTGTGGTGCATATCTGCTGTGTGTGGTGTGTCTATCCGCTGTGTCTCTGCGGTGTGTTGTGTTTCTCTGCGGTGTGTTGTGTTTCTCTGCGGTGTGTGGTGTGTCTCTGCTGTGTGTGGTGCATATCTGCTGTGTGTGGTGTGTCTATCCGCTGTGTGTGGTGTGTCTTTCCGCTGTGTGTGGTGTGTCTCTGCGGTGTGTCTCTGCGGTGTGTTGTGTTTCTCTGCGGTGTGTTGTGTTCCTCTGCGGTGTGTGGTGTGTCTCTGCGGTGTGTGGTGTGTCTCTGCGGTGTGTGGTGTGTCTCTGCGGTGTGTCTCTGCGGTGTGTCTCTGCGGTGTGTGGTGTGTCTCTGCGGTGTGTGGTGTGTCTCTGCGGTGTGTGGTGTGTCTCTGCGGTGTGTGGTGTGTCTCGGCTGCGTGTGGTGTATCTCGGCTGCGTGTGGTGTGTCTCGGCTGCGTGTGGTGTGTCTCGGCTGCGTGTGGTGTGTCTCTGTTGCGTGTGGTGTTTCTGCTGCGTGTGGTGTGTATCTCCTGCGTGTGGTGTGTATCTGCTGTGTATGGTGTGTATCTGCTGTGTATGGTGTGTATCTGCTGTGTATCTGCTGTGTATGGTGTGTTTCTGCTGTGTATGGTGTGTTTCTGCTGTGTATGGTATGTATCTGCTGTGTATGGTATGTATCTGCTGTGTATCTGCTGTGTATGGTGTGTTTCTGCTGTGTATGGTGTGTTTCTGCTGTGTTTCTGCTGTGTATGGTATGTATCTGCTGTGTATGGTATGTATCTGCTGTGTATGGTATGTATCTGCTGTGTATGGTGTGTATCTGCTGTGTATGGTGTGTTTCTGCTGTGTATCTGCTGTGTATGGTGTGTATCTGCTGTGTATGGTGTGTATCTGCTGTGTATGGTGTGTATCTTCTGTGTATGGTATGTATCTGCTGTGTATGGTGTGTATCTGCTGTGTATGGTGTGTTTCTGCTGTGTATCTGCTGTGTACGGTGTGTATCTGCTGTGTATGGTGTGTTTCTGCTGTGTATGGTGTGTTTCTGCTGTGTATCTGCTGTGTACGGTGTGTATCTGCTGTGTACGGTGTGTATCTGCTGTGTACGGTGTGTATCTGCTGTGTACGGTGTGTATCTGCTGTGTATGGTGTGTATCTGCTGTGTATGGTGTGTATCTGCTGTGTATCTGCTGTGTATGGTGTGTATCTGCTATGCATGAAGAAGGCTCATAACCTGACCTGGTAATGTAGTTTCAATTAACTATTAGGTTATGTTCACAGGTTGAATAAAAAATGGCTGATAATTACGGCGCTGTTTTCAAGGCGTTTTTTGAAGCTGAAAATAAAGCTTTTTTTAATTTGATGCTTCTTTTGAGGCATTTTTCATAGTGTCAATGGAAAATCAGCTCCAAAAATGCCTCAAGTACGGACATGCTACTTCTTTTTACAAGGCGTTTTTTTAATTCAGTAGCGTAAAAATACACCTCATGTGAAGAGCACAGAGTATTTCCCATTGAATTCAATGGGAAGCGGTTTGTAGGCGTTTTGTCAGTGCTTTTTACAGGCGTATTTCAAGGGTTTTTCGCTCGGAAATACACCTGAAAAAACTACGTGTGAGCATACCCCAAGTGTCATTTTTATGTACACTAGTATGAGGAGTCCCTGGTGCGTTGTCAATGGAGTCATTATTACACTCTTTATGATAAAGTGTGGAGCTGGCATGACATTTTCCACTACCGCGCTGATCACCTGATATGTAAGTGAACCGATTAATGTAACAAATGTCTACTATTAACTGTGAGCTCATACTAGACATGCATATTATATGGGTCACAAAGTAGACTCACTTTAAATGCTACGTATGCCATATAAGCAAAAGTATGCATCTTTCTTCTTTGGTTCTTTCCAACACTGATTAACAAATATAAATCTATTAAGTGGTATTCCAAGGACCGACAGTAGTGGCATACTCCTAGACTGTTCCATCAATGTCTGATTGGTGGGGATCCAATCTCTAGGGCCTTCTCAAGCATCTCCTACCACTTTTCCATCAAGGTCTATAACCTAAACAGATGTAATAGAGCAAAAAAAAATTGCCACATGAAACTCATCTTCCCGACAGCTTTCCAGCAGACCCAGGTTATTTTACAGCGCAGGTGGATCTGCAGGACAACAGTGAGGAAAAAAATATTCTCTGATTTGCGAATTGTTGCAGCGGAATCACATCTTTTCCACAGCAAAAATGGCAACATTTGCGGTTTTTACCTCCCATTGAATTCAATAGGGAAAACCCACAACAGAAGAGCCGCAATTCCACAGCATAAAGTGATATGCTGCTGATTAAACCGCACCGCGGGTGAATTTATGAATGGTTTCCCGAATTTTTTTTGCCATTGTGTGTTGATGAGATTTGTTCAAATATCATCCACGCTGCGGCTACTGTAATACAATGCGAAAAATCCGCAGTGTTTACTCAGTTATCCTACCTTCAATGTTCCAGACACAGTAGCTCATCTGTAAATGTAGCTGTCCCTGGCACTACAGCACAGCCTGAGCTTAGCCTATTCACTCAGGGGTTGGACCCACATAAATCACACATTGATAGTCTATCCTTAGGATTGACCATAAATGGGAATTATGGACTTTCACACATTCCATTTTGATGCAGTTATTTAAGCCACAACCAGGAGTGAATTATAAATTTTTTTAAAAAAAGAGAAGTAGAATATTTTCAATTTACATCCCCTCACTTCACAATCCACACCCAGCATTGGCTTAGAAAACTGCATCAAAACCGCACATGTGAAACCACCATGTGTTTGGTGCAGTTTTTGGCTCCGTTTTTTTTTATCCAAACACAGGAGTGGACACAAAAGAAAGGAGATGCCTCAGTCTGTTCTTTATACCTTTCCTTTGGATCCACTTTTGTCTTTGGCAAAAAAAAAAAAACGGAGGCAAAAACTGCATCAAGTGTGTGTGTGTGTGTGTGTGTGTGTGTGTGTGTGTGTGTGTGTGTGTGTGTGTGTGTGTGTTTTCCTGGTTTAATAAGGAATAGGAAGGTTTTATTTTATCAACATAAAAACAGATAAGGAAGACAGGAACAGGTTCTATCCTAACAGAATATCTGTATGTGGAGACGGCAAACTCAGACCGATCTTACAGATACTGAGATTGGTTTGATTGGTGACTTTGACCACGACACAGGTCGCACGCTGTGCTGCCTGCATTGCAATGTCGCACTGGCAGTATCGCAGTAATGAAAGGGAATGTAGGCGCGTTACAACTAGGTTGCCACGACGCGCGACAGTTGCAAAAACTCCTTCAAGTCTATCTTGTGATTGTGATGTCGCTGTAACATCTGGGTCAAAATGCAGCCCATTTAATTTCATTACTGCGATATAGCCAGTGTAACTCAGCGACCACACAGCGATCTTTGGCCAAGCAACCTGTATCGTCCTAGCTTTAATCAGAGAGTCCATAAGGAGATTCATCAGAATAAGGGCCCGTTCACATCAATGTTCAGGTTCCGTTCAACCTTTCCGTCAGAGGAACAGATGAACGGAAAGCCGAATGGAAACTATCGCTTCCATTGGCATTACCATTGATTTCAATGGTAATGCTTCCATTATAGTTTGTTTCAGTTGCGTACAGTTTCCATTATTTTCACGGAAACAATAGCGCAGTCGACTGCTATTGAGTACAAAATGTCAATTGAAGCAAAAGCAATTGTAAAAAGAAAGCCTGCAGCAATTTAGTTCTAATGGAGTAACTGATAAGACGTATGAAGACCTGGTGACATCTTTGAGGAGATATTAGATGAGAGCAAATTTTGCCTAAAATGTCCCATTAGTTTTCAGGAAGCAATTGAATTCCTGAATGCACCCTTAGGCCATCATTACACCAGTACTGCTAATATCAAACACAAAGTAACATTAAAAAAAACGAAAAGAAAGGTGCACTATGTGGTACTGAAGGCTTTCAGCCACTATAAATAACAGCATGTACTTTTGAATGGGTGAAAACAATGGGGAGAACTGCATTACATGCCATAAAACATGTTTATTTTAATCGGAAACAACAGTTCTGGGGACAACTCCAATAACCGTGTCTTTAGTTGTCCAGTTATATGCAAGCTTTTTCACTCCCTGTATTTCCCCTTGATATTTTGTAACATACATGTGACATTTGATGCCTCATTGTATTCCTATGGACTATGACCATATGTACATGGAAAATGTTTATAAATTACAAGCAGACTGGCCCACATTTATAATTCGGATTACTCCTGATTATGGCAGAAATTGCAATGTAAAGACATTTCAAAAAAAGAAAACAGGTGAGAAAAATGGTCGTGGTCAAGCGTAAATCTACTTTTAGCTGCAGTTATCAAAGGCAAAGGATGAAAAATTGACAAATTAGTAGCATAGCAGGTGTAAAAAATATTCAGTCAGACAATTCCAAATGCACCAGATATATTAGGACATGCGACTTTTTAGGTGCAATACTGGCCAACTATTCTCTGGTGCATGTAGCATATCTCCTACAGGGAGTAAAACTATATTCACTAGTAGAGAAAGAGCTCTATGTATTTGTAGATAACAGACTAAATAGCAGCGTATAACAGCGTTCATAAAAACGATGCCCTGGAGTTGGAAAAGTTACAAAAAAGAGAAACAAACCTGATGGAGTGCCTGGAGAATATTAGTTATGAGCAAAGATTAAAAATATTTAATTTTATTTAGTCTTGCGAAGAAATGTCTAAGCAGGGCATGAAAATTGATTTACACAAATATACATGCAAAAAGTAAGGTAAGCGCTACTCAATGTAAAGTCGTCCCCCCCCCAAAAAAAAAAGACAAAGGGGAACCCCCTCCTTCACTGTAAAAGCTGTGAAGAACAATAGTCACATTAGTGAACCCTCTTCTTTAGGGGATGTTCACACAGACTATTTTCGTCTGTAAACGACCGAAAAATCAGAAGCAGAACGCCTACAAACATCTGACCATTGATTTCAACGGGAAAAACGGCATTCTGTTCCGATGGGGCATTTTTTTTACATGGCCGTTTTGAAAAACGGCTGCGTAAAAAAACGGCAGTGAAAAAGAAGTGCATGTCACTTTTTCAGCCGTTTTTGGAGCTGTGTCTCATAGACTCTATAGAAAAACAGAACAGCTCCAAAAACGGCCATAAAAAACACTGCGAAAAATGCAAATTGCTCAAAAAACGTCTGAAAACCAGGAGCTGTTTTCCCTTCAAAACAGCTCCGTATTTTCAGACGTTTGAGTTTGTGTGTGCACATACCCTTACTGTAAGAGCTGTGAAGTTGTACAATAGTTACCTCAGTGAACCCTCTTTTTTACTGCAAGGGCTGTGAAGTACAATAGTCACCTCAGGGAGCCCCCTTCTTTACTATTTGCGCTATGAAGATGTGCAAATAGTCACCTCAGTGAGCCCCCTTCTTTACTATTCGAGCTCTGAAGATGTGCAAGTCACCTCAGTGTACCCCCTTCTTTAGTGCAAGAGCTGTGAAGTTGTACAATAGTCACCTCAGTGAACCCCCCCCTTCTTTACTGTAAGAGCTTTGAAGTTGTACAATAGTCACCTCAGTGAACCCCCTTCTTTTCTGTAAGAGCTGTAAAGCTGTGCAATGGTCACCTCAGTAGCTAGTTTTAATATAAACAGTTCATTGCTTCCAGAAAGGCTTAGATGATTTTTTGAAACAAAAAACAAACACTAATGTGAATGTATAAAACCCTTGTTTGAATGTGGATTCAGTGTAATCACCATTTGTGGTCAGGAAGTAATTTTTCCCTTTTAGGGCAGATTGTCTCATGCTTTATGGGAGTTTTTGCCTTCCTCTGGATCAATAGGGAGAAACAAAGTTCTAAGATTATTTCTTCAAACCAGGAACTGTCGCCTTCCCAGGTTGAAATTGATGAACATAGGTCTTTTTTCCACCAAGCTATGTATCACATTACAATGTATTTCTATGGACTGGCATTCAGATGCCTGAAAGTAATTATATGAACTATTCACATTTCAATGGATTTCTAAGTGCATTATCCATTTTCCCAGCACATTTAGTATGCCACCTTCAGAGTCTTTTAAGCAAAAATAAATTATTCTATGTTTCTATGGTACAAATATAAGATATAATGTCACAGTCCTTTCAATCCAGAGCTGATAATTAAACTACACAAATTAAAGCTGTGGCAATAGAATGCCATTTAGTTGAGAACATCAAGCTCTGGTTTGTCTGCCAAGCCCTCCCATATCCCTCTGGTGCCCTGGGGCACACAGACCTGTCTGGGCACCTCACAAATTATTCAGCAAGTTTTGGTGAGATGCTTTTTCTAGCAGTTGCTGTGAAACGCAGAAGGAATGCAGAAAAGTATCTGATTTATTTTAGATGTCCTTGTCGACAGTAAGATTAATTCTGTGTTCTACAGTTTATATGAAAAAGAAGACCGAGAGTTTTGATGATGTGATTGTGGCTGGGGAAAGAATTTACAACAGATAAAAATAGTACTGGTATTAAAGCACTCTTTGTACAAGGTATTATATAGCATTATCTACTTCAGATCGCAGTCATCATGCCATTTATACTTCACATCATTAATTTATTGCTCACACTATACCTATGATAAATCGACTATTCGTTCTGTCAAAAGGGACAGTTCAGTATTGTTTGCAATAAAGAAAAACTTTTGAAAAGTAAAGTTAACATCTACCCGTCAACACAATATTGTTTATATTTATATTTTATTGAAATAAGTTAGAAATTCTGTGTGTCATTTTTTTTTATATGTCTTTAGATCATGATATGGAGCTAAATTTTTGGTCTGCATAGACCAAAGTTAAATGATAAGCCTTCACCGCAGCGTACGGTTTAAACACTGAACTCAAAAACTCAATGCTAAAAGAATATGCAGTAGAGGTCGCTCTAGTGATAAATGCAGACAGCCAGAGTGTTATCATTAAACTCTAAACTATGCAGAAGATTTGGAACTCTTTATCAGAAAAACTAAGATGATATTTTTTGGGCTTTTTTTTTTTTATTTTTTTTAATTCCTGCATTGGCCAAATTTGCTATGCTATGTTAAGCACAAAGGTTTTCTTTCTACTATACTAAAGTCTTATATCAATATTGCACCAGCACCCCCTCATATGTGAACATAGCCAGTCAGGCCTAGACAACTCTTACCCAGGTCTATGAGCCAGCAATGACACCTCCATAACATGCCACTGTGAGATGACTTAATTGGCAGAATCAGAAGGAATATCTGACAAGTAATATATCTAAAATTTGACAAGCGTTACACACTCAGGCTTGATGAAGGCTCACGTGGTTGGAGCTGAAACGTCGCCATTTTTGAATGCACTATTTTTGTCATGAATAAATAATATCGTTTAAAAAACGAAATGCAGTCGTCTACCCCTTTTTTTGCTTAATCAAGTTATATCCTATCATAGTGATAACTGTCCTTAATCGTAATGCATCATCAGCATCTGTATATTTTGAAGTCTGTGGCCACAGGACATCAACAATAACAATGATGTTGTTCAGCAGCTATTCTGAATTAGAGGAGATGAATTGATCTGAAATGACTGAAAAATACTGTTCTACAGCTCAGAAACTGCCTCAATGAGGATTCAACATCACCCAACAATACTTCACATCCTTCTCTAATCTCCGTCCAGTCAGGTGGTGCTGGATTTGCTATATTACAGTGCTTTTGAGACATTGTCCAACTTCTCTGTGGAATGCGAAGACTGATACTTACTTTTAAATTAAAGGGGTTATTTGGAGACCAAAATTATTAGTAGTGTAGCAAATGCAGTATGTGAGTACACTCGCTAATATACATTCCAGTCCTCCGTTGCGCTGATTGAGATTTTCATCGATTTTTATGGCACTGCCAGGAGACCGGAAGTCTAGTTGCACAGTCTTCTTTGATGGTGATGATAATACGACTCTTCGACATGTGACCGGTCCCGCTGTACTCTATGTACAAGCAGTAGCAGTAGTACACCGAGTACATGGAGTACAGCGGGGCCAGTCACATGACGAAGAGTCATATCGTCATCAAAGGAAGGCTGTGCAACAAGACTTCCGATCCCCAGGCAGCGATATTAAAATCTATGCTAATAATTTTTGTTCCTTACATAACCCCTTTAATGTCTGTAATAAAGCATTGCTGCCAACAACTAGAAAGCTGGTGGATGATTCTTAAGGTTACATAGCAAGTGGGAGGAACGTTGGAGCATTTAGCAATCAGACATAATGATGTAGTTCCAAGTCAATCTCCAGGATATAAAATGAAGGCAAACAATTACTGCAGCAACTGCAAAATGCTAAGGTGTGCAGGGTGGGACAGGAAATCATGTTGTCCCCTGTAATTACTTTTAGAGTAATTATATTGCTTTATAAAAGCATTAACATAATGAGTTCTGTTGATCAGGATTGATCGGTTTCTTGCCACTTGGGAAAACAAAGACTGTATCACTCAGCAGCACAGCGAGAAGGGTGAGCAGGTGCCTGCTGCTGCTTGGTGTGTGACCTTTGTAATACCTGCTAATACGTTGCCTGGTTTAGTAGATTGTTATAAACTGGGACGTGTATAAAATGGTCAAAGGTTTATTTATACCTGGTGCTTGGAACTGGTACTTAGGGAATCATTGTTGGTTCAGTCAGCAAATTAGCATCCTCTACAGCAGATTTCTAGTCAAGATTAGGAGAACCCCAATGTTAGTTGAAATTTGGTTGGGGGGGGGGGTCTCCCTGATGTTACCCTCACAGTAGGGATGAAAAAAACAGATCTTAGACTACTCTCTTAGGGGTCAGAACATGAGATATTACCATTTCCCATAGTAAAAAGTTTGGGAATCATTACTATGAGTTGTAGAACAGTTTTGATAATTCATTGAAAATCTAAAACTATATGTGGCCACAGTATAAACCCAAAGCACAAAAGTATGAAGAATACAAATGAACTCATTCTTACAGTAGGGCTCCAGCCAAAGATGAAAACTACTGACCATGAGAAGTGCTGGGGAAGAGTTCTGTAAGATTTCAGCCATGATTCATATGACTGCCTGCTAACAAATGGGCCTGCAACGTCTGCAGAATGTGGGCTAAAATTTTAACTATAGCTGTGATGAGTGTATAATTTGGCCTAAGGGCACTGTGAATATGGGTGATTTAGTGCTACCTTCTTCACTGATGTCACTAGATTGTAATTAACAGATGAGCCGTTTTCTCATAAAACAGTTTCAGTAATAGACTATCATTTTATGCAGGTAGAAGTTTTACAATCTCATGAGTGCATCTAATCTGTGTTAATATTGATAAATTGATAGTGAAATGGTGATATGTAATTAACAGCTTGACACAGTTTCATCCAGTAATCCTTGAGGATTAGGGAATATCCTGTAAACATATCCTATATTGCTCTGGGACCAGTGGCTTGTGTGCTATAGCAGTTTGCAATGACACTTAAAGGGGTAATCTGGGTTCTTAACCTGTTTTACTATTGAAAGCAAATGTCCTGAAATAAAAAACCCCCAAAAAACAACCAATACTCCCCTATCCTTTCCCCCAGCGATTCAGTGGCGTCACTCCAGTGGCTCTCAGGGTGATTGTTTACATGCAGGCAGCCAATCTGAGGGTTCAGTGGTCTTGTGTTGTATTCCTGGCATGATGCGAAAAACATGGTATTAGTGACGAAACTAACCATATTTATGCCATTAACATCACACGTTGTGGGACCCATTGCAGGTTCTGTGGGCTGGTAATTCCAGGACTCCCAGGCTAGTTTTAGGTATACAGTGGCTGGAAAGATTACCTGACAAAGGCAAACCAAATGTCAAGGCAAAAACCAAAAATTGTGCGACAGTGTAGCTACCTCGCCTCAGAGCATTGGGTTTGGCTTCAAACCTATAGAATTCATTAAGATCTGTTGACAGATACATCCTCTTCCATTCTTTGTCCAATTATACGTTAAAACATATATAAAAATGTGAAGAAGGCCATAAAATGGTTGTCTGGGATTACAATTCTTTTTTCATGGCACTAAGTGACAAATTTTACTATAAATGCAAATACGTTTCTAATTGAGTTTGTTGATGCTTATATTGTCATCGTCGTCCCCTTGGCTAGCCGCATATATACAGTGCAGGCACGGCTCAGCCCGTACATGGCAACGATTACATGCGTCCAAACGAAATCAGCAGCACCAATGTTAAGAAAGATCTGTTGGAGGTTGAAACGTTGCACATGCCTGTGTCAATAAACACCACAAGTTTGGATTACATTTAGTGTGCCTTCTTTTCCATTGTACTAATGACCACATGCGGCCGCGGTCAGCCAGGAGGTAATGTAAGTAATAAATGGGGACTATTTGTTTTTTAATAAAGCTCAACTACAAACACTTTAAAATGGCCAAGGAAAAAAATAGTAATCCCTGACAACCCCATTAATCCCGTCTTGAAAGGGGTCTTTTAAACCAGTAAATTAGGGCTTTAATCACACTGCATTCGCAGGGTATCTCGGAATGATTTCCTAAAGTAAACCTCTGACGTTGCCCATAGGCTTTCATTGTAAAAAAAAAAACAGTAAAATGCACTGTATACTTTTCTTTACTAGATGTCGTTGTGTGGAATTTTGCTGTCAACTACGGTACTCCTTACAGTTGGAAAAAAAAAAGAGAAAATGGTTTACCGACATAAACCGGCCTAAAGATGACAAAAGTAGACCTTTTTGGCATCTGTCGGGTAAATTATGCCCTATGGATATGAGACGTATGAGTTGGGAGCTTTACTAGCACATTTTCCGGACGGACACAGCAAAAGCTGTGTGAATAGAGTCTTAGTGGTGTGTTCTAGTGGTTTAGTTTAGTTCTATCATGTACGACAGAGAGAGAAAAATGGAGAGAGGGAAAGAAGCGGAGATAGATGGTAAAAAAGTTTTGGAGGGATTGAGAGAAAACAAATGCAGAGAGGTAGAGGTTGTAGGATTGCCGTGTTACAAGTCTGTGATGCTTAGTAACAACAGATGCAGAATGACCTCTGAACAGAACAGTTGATAGTGTGGTATTTTCATACAGAACTAATAGCTTATACAATGCATGTTTGTAGAACACATTGGGGAGATTTATTAGAACTGGTGCATTCACAGCTGAAGATATTGGGGGTGATTTACTAAGCAATATGCGCCAGAATTCTGCCACTAATTTTGTAAAAACAAAAACGTGGTGTACAGGACTTGCACCACATTTATTATGTATCTTAGACACTTTTTTCACCTTTCAAGACAGTTTTGAAAAGAGTCTACAAAAAGGGGTACAGCATAGAGAAATTGTAAAACGCGTCAAATTTAATAATCAAATTTATTAATGGCTTGCTCCATATTTTATGCAAAATGTAGACGTAACGTACGCCAGCCATGAGGTAGCATAAGGAAGATAAGTGTCTAACATATCTAGCAAGATGTGCCAAATATATCATACTGCATGCACCACTGTGATAAATTTGGCACAGTTTCGGCCTCTCTGGTCTAGTTTTATATGGTCTAGATTTAAGATAGTATTAATAAATCTACCCCAGTGTTTTATTTTTTACGAACATAGACATAAATGGGTGTGCACTTTTAAGTATTCCCATTGAAGAATTCTGCAAATAGTGGAAGCAAACCCCGCCGCTGGTTCACCAGATAATGTGAGATAGTAATATAGGTGACCCACAAATTTTTATTATGTATCTCCATAAACTTGCTGTACCAGATCTATCAGTTGCTCATGGGTAACATGGGTCCTAGGTTGTTTTGTTTTCCTGTATATCTGTTTTTGGTTTATGTCTTTGTTGAATTGTCATACATACGTCCTAGCAAACCAGTCTAAGCGCCATTATTAATGGGAAATCATCTGTTTGTAATGCTTTATATGTACTCATTACTTGACTTGCTATTTGTACATATCCTTGATCTAATATGCCATATATTGTAATTAGCAATGTGTGACTGTTTTATACTTGTTACTGTAACAGTTCTTAATAAAACGAATTTTAAAAAAAAATAGTAGAAGCAACCATTGTATTAGCTGAAGTAGTATTCACAAGAGCAGTGGAACAAAAACCAAATACGTCCAAGCAGTTTTAGTTGAGGTGGTTGTTTTGGCGATTTTACATTACGGAGATTTTACCTTTCACTTGGTAATTTAGCGGTAATTTAGTGGTAATTATGGTTGATTTTTCAACCCTGTCAATTTTATTAATTAAAATCTCAGATTACAAAACATGTAACAGTAAATAGAATGTATGCAACATGCATTGAAAAACACATATCATGTTGACTGCAAAGTCATGATTCTAAAGTCCAACAGTGATATGGGCTTGTCTGGTCTCATTCATTTACAAAATGAGAATATACAGTAGGTATATGTGACCATGTCACAGTCTACCGGGGGAGGGGGGGGTGTCTAAGAACGGTAACGGTAGTTTCCTGGCAGTAAAAATTTGCAAATTATGGCGTGGGTCGGACTTAGAGGGAGGAACGAGGCCAAATGCCGCATGACAGATTTACTATAATTCACGGCAGAAGCCGACATTCATTATAGCAGTAATCTCCACCAGCTGCGAGCTACTAGATTTAACTTTGTGGCAAAAGGAACAGCCCAAGATGCAACAAATTTTATTATTACATTTGTAGCATCTTACTTCAGCGGGCTTCAGTCTAAGACTGGCGTATAAACCACCAGTCTGTAAATCTGGGCCATAATATTTATTACATACAGATGCAGTCAATTCAGTTTGTCAAAAGTTTTGACTTGATGTGTTATCTGTGATTTCGCATAGGACTGCAGGTTATATCTACCGAGTTGCAACGCAACATTATGGTGCATGAAAGAAAGAGTTGAAAACCAAATTTGTCCCCGCTACATCTTTATATTGCACACCATTAAAACTATGTAACAAGTGGAAACTTTTAAACCATCTTGCTACTGACTATCCATCAGTGCCAAAACAGGCAATCTTCGTCACTTCAACTGTTGCCAGGCCGAACCTTACTAGCTGATCAGCCGGCTGGTAGATGATGACTGGCTAAGCCTCACGGGAAATGCGGTTTACAGCAGCTGGAATACAGAAGATTGCTCGGTGTTGCTCCTGAGCATGTCCTTGTATAAATCCCTTTTCCCTGAAAGATGCTATTGGTTAATTCTCTGATGAATTCTTCCACTATTGCAGAAGATTGTGTCTAACATGTCCTAAATTTACCTTTGAATGAATTGCATAACTGAGAGTGACAAGCAGGTTATCATGATGGCTATGGCTAAGATGTCACAGTGACATCAGTCACCAGGATAGAATTATCTGAGTACACCACTGAATATCTAGGATGATCTGGAACAGGAAAATCCTTCAGGGAATCTGTTTGTAATTTGATCTTCTGAATGGGGAGTTAAATCCTTTCCCTTCTCCCTCCGCCTCATATGCAGGCTGTGCAGGTTTAGCAATAGGCTTGTATGGAGAGGAAGGATTTGTATGAGGAGATAGTTATAGCAGTGGCTGGCTGAACAATGGCATCCGTGTATCTATTATGGGGGTGCCCACTCATTTACAAGCGGCATAACTGTTAACTGAAGATCTATGCTCATGTCTACTCTTATCAGCAGACAGTTCATAAACTAAGAATTAAAGGGTTATTCCTAGAATCAACAATTATCACCTAAACACAGGATAGGTGATAACAGTCTGATCACTGGGGACCACATGGCTGGGACTCCCACCGATCACAAGTATAGGGGTCCCAAACCACCAGTTTCTCCTCACTGCTCGACTGCAGTAAGGAGGACATTGAATTGAGCAGTGGTCGAGCATGTGCTCTGCAGCTTATTCAATGTCTCTGGGAATGACGGAAACAGCCGAGTACAGCGCTCAGCTGTTTCCGTCATCCCTATAGACAGTGAATGGAGTGGTCGGCGTATATGCTCAACACCACTCCATTCAAGCTCTTCCTCACTGTGGGGGGGGGAGGGAGTAATAAGGATTTGGTGGTTCGGGCCCCTCATTCTCTGCATCAGTGGGGGTTCCAGCGATCAAACAATTATGCCTCATGCACACTACAATATTATAGCTCCATGTATGCTTCAAGTTGTATGGAGCCATAACGCAGTGCTCATAGTGGTCTATTGGCTCATACTTTACCTCTGTATACTGCCAATTTTATATGAATACGGACAGATGTTTTTTGCGGTCATATTCGGCCTACAAAAAAAATGTGCTATGTTCCATCGGTTGCTCTATAGTGGTGTTCTCACTTGGAGGAATGGTTTTACTAGAAAATATGTCCTTAATATGGAACGATACCAAGACAAATTATGGCAGCAGACGGAATGGAGCTGCGGTGATTCTATGTCTGTACTACCGCCGTACAACTTCTATCATTCCGTATGCTGTAAATATACAGCAGAACGTTTAGAGATAACCCTCCAATGGCAATATATAACTTACCATCATGGACCCTGATTAATGAACAAGCTAAATGTCACATCATAACAAAATTCTATAATTGTACCAAGTCTGAACAGTCCCATGTGAGCCAATGAAAACTTCAACTAACTGTGGCTGTGCAATGTGGTTACCCATAGGAGTAGCTCTAGGATGTAGTGCTAGTGCGGCTCTCTGCTGCATCACTGTACCAAATGTGAATAGGAACTAATGGATGAAATTATCAGTATCTCTGAAGCCAACGAAAACTAACTACCCGTAAATACATACTAACATATTAACAATACATTTAGAAAGTTGCACCACACATTTATTATTTAAAACAAAAAAAAAATAGAAAAAAAAAATTCAAAAAGGTGTACATAGACTTTAAACGTCATAAAAATCTCATATGTTGAATGTCTGTGACGGATGCCATACAGTGGCACCTGTTACCCATAGGCTCAAATGTTAAAATAAACGCATATTGTGCGATATCCTTTTTTTCTTACTGGATGCCTCTATATGGAATTGCCAGACAGCAAAAAAAACACAACAACAAAAATGGTATACCCAACGTACACTGCCCGATGGAGGCCCAGAGAACGTTCTTTTGGTCTCCGTCGGTCTAATGGTAGCCTATGGGTACGTTTGCCATGTGCGCTTTCGTCAGATGTGCAGGGGAAACGCAGTGTGTGTGTGTGTGTGTGTGTGTGTGTGTGTGTGTGTGTGATATATATATAAATATAAAACAATCCACGCAAATTGTGCCGGCTTCTGAGCTAGAATCTCCTAGCATTCCTTTCTGATTCAGTGCCTACACAGAACTCTCGCTGTTGATTTGCATTCTGGGAAGTGTCATTTTTATTCTTGGCACTGTACAGTAATTTGATGAAGAAAAAAATGAAACCTCCCCTGGTGATATTATCTCAGCTTATCTGTTAAGCGTGTATCTTACAAAAGCTTGTTGACTTTCCACTGTCAAGAGGAAGAATTGCGAATGCCGCTCTGAGCTATACTACATGCTCTAACTCTGGATCAGTACAAGAAATGTATTTACGAAGTTACTCAACTTTTTATATAAACAAATTCGATATAAAAATTCTAAAACGGTGTTCGAAAGTGTACATATGCTAGGGACATGCATCCTGAGTCCATATAGCAGTCATTGGGACTTCCTTTCTACATGCAGACATAACATGCTGGCACTTCTAGTTCTCCAACATGTGTACATATACAGGTAGCATAAGCTCACTGGATGTTCCTAGATGCTAGCTATGACATTTGAATAATGCACCGTTAAGTTGTCTACTATAAGTCTGTCACCTCATATTTCATTCTGTAACTAAACCAACCCGGATGTGACTCTGCATAATCTGCCATACATATTAAAACATGGAAAATGAAAAGCAATTAACAAATAAACTATAAGTGAGAAAAAAACACAGGCAGCTGGGGCAGATGCTCTCAGAGAACCAGCAGGAATGTGGTATATAAATAACCTGGAGAAGTGGTTTATATATGCATATCTGTGATCAGGGCTTTTTTCTTTGCCTTGATTTTAGATTCGGCTGACATTTTCTTCCATATTTCACAGTTTGGAAACAACAACTGCTGTAGCACTGTTTCTGCTGATTAATGCAGTCCCATTCATATCCAACAGTCCCGTGTTTTAGCAGAACAAGTCTATTACACCCAAGTCAGATATTTTATGCTGACTTTGTGATGGATGTTTTATTATGTATTTATTGCATGTCTTAATAAAGCTGTACATTAGAAATAGGACCAGCTAGCAATCTTAGAACAAAATGTAAACATAAACAATCCTATTAATGTAATTAACTTTCCCATATCTATCTATCTAGGTCATATTGGCATATAACATTTTGCGCAGCTTAAGCTCTTAAAGGGGACTGGTTTAGGAACAGTGCCACAGGTTGTCCACAGGTTGTGTGTGGTATTGCAGCTCAGCCCCATTCACTTCAGTGAAGCTGTGCTGAATTACCAGACAACTAATGGACAGGTGTGGCATTGTTTCTGGAAAAAAGCAGCCACGTTTTTCCAATTCTGAACAACCCCTTTAATATAAACATATTTACAATGGTCAGAACACCTTTTTTCTGATACAAAGTTCCAAATATCTCCAGTTCAGAAATTAAATTGGTTAGTTTACACAATCTAAATAGTAAACTTACCTTATAGCCTTTTCCGCTTTTTGTCCCTTTTTATTTCACTTGTCATGGCCACCTTAGTTTCAGACTACCTATGCAAACACTGTCTTTTTGAGTCCATGGGTAGTCTGAGCCCCTCTTGACCTATTAGCTAGGGCACAGCGCTGATAACGTCAGCCCTGTTTCCAACCATAAACGTTCCCCCACAGCTACTATCAAGTCAGTGTCGGAGGTCACAGTTGAAGAACTGGCCAGCATGATTCACTGCTCCGCTTGTAGCAGGATAGGAATACCTACCATTCAGGAGAGGGCACGTTAAAGATGCAGCCTTAGCGCCCACTCCGCAGAACATCAAGGTGGAAGCAAGATGGCATCCGAAATGAGAAAAACAAAAAAACATTTAAGCTAAGGGCTAATTCACACGATCATGCATGCCGCCCGAGTCCCGTTCGTGATCTGTAGGACGATAGGACATGTTCTATCTTTCCACAGATCAGGGAGTCGGGTCCGTTTTCACAGACCCGATTCACCTACTAAATTGAATAGGTCCGTCAAAACTATCGGGTGCCACTCGGTTGCAGTGAAAAAATGGCACTTGGTCGTGTGCAACTAGGCTGAAGATAAACTCAAAATTTAGGTCAGGGAAGTGTTTTACTTCTCATAACTTTGTTAGGAAGCATTTTAAAAAAGGATTGCAGAGAGTCGCTTTAAATGGTAAAATTCTTACCGCATGCAGTTGCCACTAGAGGGAGGTTAGGAGCATATTATTTATTAGTTGAACTCAATGATAGAACAGTATGCAGTAAGCTCCTAAGCCCCCTGTAGTGGTGACAGAATTTTATCATTTAACACCATGATCAGGGGACTGTAGAGTGCGTACACTCCTACCGGGGGGGGAAGTGGCTTCACCTACTCACCTTCCCCATTAATGGCCATACCTTTTCCCAAACCCCCTGTCCCTCTAATAAGACTCAGACACTTGGGTTGGATAAATTTGGCCACAGCAGCCATTTTATTTACAAACAAACATCAAGAACAACAATTTACAAATAATAATAACAATGGAAGGGGAGTCCTTGGAGCTACAAAAGTCTGTCACGAAACAGCCCACCTGCATAGTATTTTACTCCCAGCCGTCACCCTACTGGCTCAGGGGCACCGTTATACCTGCAGTTGGCTGACCTCAACCGCAACCACTCCCCGGGACACCACCCAGCGGGAGCCCAAATTGACCACTCCCCGGGACACCACCCAGCGGGAGCCCTAATTGACCACTCCTCGGGACACCACCCAGCAGGAGCCCAAATTGAGCAGACTACCAACCATAATAAATTGGGGAGGGACCATACCCCCTATGAATCCCCCCCCCCCACAGTAATTTACCACCAACTCCAAGGACCCCCAATCCGCCATACAACTGCTGCGACATTGCAAAACTGTTCCACAGCATCCTCTGGTACCTGCGGAAAAACAAAAACAACGAGCAACAAAGCGAAATACCAAAATAGTCACACAGATGAACACATCATTTTGGGAGGGAGGGTGGGACAAGCTTCCCTGTGCTGTTACTAAAGATGGCGACGCCTTTCCCTCTCCTACCCTTAAGTAAACTGACCTCGCCCCCCTCACATCCGCCCCCTCCTAACCACACCCCTAACTCCTTAACTCCTTCCCTTCCTAACATCCCTGATCATGGTGGCCTCCCCCTATGGCATTCTGCCGGGTCCAGCCTGTACTTGATCAGGGGACTGTAGAGTGCGTACACTCCTACCGGGGGGGGAAGTGGCTTCACCTACTCACCTTCCCCATTAATGGCCATACCTTTTCCCAAACCCCCTGTCCCTCTAATAAGACTCAGACACTTGGGTTGGATAAATTTGGCCACAGCAGCCATTTTATTTACAAACAAACATCAAGAACAACAATTTACAAATAATAATAACAATGGAAGGGGAGTCCTTGGAGCTACAAAAGTCTGTCACGAAACAGCCCACCTGCATAGTATTTTACTCCCAGCCGTCACCCTACTGGCTCAGGGGCACCGTTATACCTGCAGTTGGCTGACCTCAACCGCAACCACTCCCCGGGACACCACCCAGCGGGAGCCCAAATTGACCACTCCCCGGGACACCACCCAGCGGGAGCCCTAATTGACCACTCCTCGGGACACCACCCAGCAGGAGCCCAAATTGAGCAGACTACCAACCATAATAAATTGGGGAGGGACCATACCCCCTATGAATCCCCCCCCCCCCCACAGTAATTTACCACCAACTCCAAGGACCCCCAATCCGCCACACGAACATACTTAGACACCTTTAAGTATGCGAGCCCCCACCCAACGAGAGGGCCCTTTCGATACCTTCCTGCAGGCGCAGAGTCCACAGGTCGATCCCCACGGCCGTCAGGTGCACACCATCACCTAGCCAATAATTACCCTGGCCATCCTCGAAGTCATAATGACGCACGAAGACCCCCCCATTTCTCACCACGAAACCCGAAACTGCCCGATTAACCTTAACCCTGGCTTTATTCAACCGCTGCACCGATCTAGCATGCCGCCAAACCTTCCGCGGGACAATCTCTGACCACACCACCTTAATAGCCGGGAAAACGGACCATAACCTGAGTAGATCGTATTTTATATCCCTGATCAATTCCCGAAAAGGACGACTACCCAAATCGTTACCCCCGACATGCAACACCAAGACATCCGGGGCCCTGTCCATCAGCGCAAACCGATGCACGTCCGGCAACACCCGACTCCACAGCATCCCCCTACTCCCCAGCCACCACACGACTACATCCTCCCGCCGAAAACCCAACTGCCGCCCGTCTGGACAAACATCCGCCCGCTCCGCCCCCCAATGAACGTAGGAATGCCCGACGATCCACACCAATCGCCCCGCGGGTCCTGAAAAATAAAACCACTGATTAACAAAACGAGTAAGGATGCAAGCGAAACATGGAGGAGGAGAGAAAAACGATGAGGGGACCTGGAGGGAGTGTAGAGAAGGAGGGATTACGACTGGACTATCATATAAACTGAGGGCGCACATACAGCTGGAAGCGGCGGGAATCCCATCGACCTATCTGCTTTACCACTTCCTCACCCAACCCCCATGCCACCGCCTCCGTCGCTGCCCCAATCCGAAAAGAATGGGGGGAAAACAACGCCTCCTCCAGTCCCAACTTCCGCAGACACCTACGAAAAACCCACGTAAACTGATACCGGGACATAAAGGACCCATCCTCATGACACAACAACTGTCCCCTACGCACCGTTGAGACCTCTCTGAACCCCGCAAAGCAGGCGACTGGGCACATCCTGACCCCCTTGGCCACCCCCAACACCACTCTCTTACCCCGACCCCCTTGATCCGTCTTAGACCGCCGGATCCAGAATTCCACACTCCGATCCGTTACCAACACATCTTCCATTCTCAACCCCCCAGGTCTCCTTGTGCTGGGAGCCACCAGCTCCCCGACCCTCAGGGCCCCAAAAAATGCCCACGAGAATGCCAACCTATACAGGGTCACCTCGTAGCTGGAAAAACAAATGTCACACAACACCCCCCACAACTGTTCCAACAACATAAACGACACAGGGCGCCGCCGATCCGGCAACATCCTCCCTCTCCTGTACCCCCTCAGGGCCTGGCCAACCAAAAAACTTTTTGTAACATCTGTGTACCCCCGGACCTTAAAACCAAAAGCCAGGGCTGCCACAAAACGATTTACCTTGGACACTGACCAGCCCGCGATAGAGACTTGCCCCAGAAAGACTAACAACGCCACCACCCGATCATCATCCGTCACTACACCCTCCAGAACTGCCAACCAACTCTCCCACTCCCGCCACGCCGAATCATAAGCAGCCCAAGTACCCTGCGCAAGCGAAGCCTGAATCAAACCTCCTGCGGCTCGTAACCCAGCCCCCACAACCATTCCGGGCAAGCGATCCCGTCCTCCTCCGCGTCCGGAGCCACCATCCTGAACCGCTCCCACTGCAAGCGAGAAAGAGAATCTGCGATGTCATTTTTGATCCCTGGCACATGAACCGCCACAACCCAAGCGTTCAAAGACAAGCAACGTAAAACCAGGTGCCTCAACAGCCGGACGACCGGGGGGGATGACGCTGACACGTTTTTAATAGCCCCCACCACGCCCAAGTTGTCACAATGGAACCGTACCTTGCTGTCCCGAAACCTCTCACTCCAAATTTCCACCGCCACTACTATGGGAAACAGCTCTAGGAATGCCAGGTTCTTCACCAAACCCAACTCCGCCCATTCCTCAGGCCACCGCGCCGCGCACCACTGACCCTTGCAGTAAGCCCCAAATCCCACGCCCCCCGCAGCATCTGTAAACAGCTCCCAATCTACGCTGTCAACCACCGGGGCCATGATCAAGGACCTCCCATTATAACGATGCAAAAACTCAAACCAAACTGCCAAATCTGCCCTCAGCGCCTGTGTCAGACGAATGAAATGATGAGGGGCTGTCACCCCAGCCGTCGCTCCCGACAGCCGCCTGCTGAAAATCCGGCCCATGGGCATAATCCTGCAAGCAAAGTTAAGCTTACCCAATAATGACTGTAATGCACGTAACGTGATCTTACGCAAATGTCTAGCCCGGTCCACCTCCGCCCGTAACGCTACCAATTTATCTTGCGGGAGCCGACACTCCATCCTCAAAGAATCAATGGTGATTCCTAAAAAGACCAGACAGGAGCTAGGTCCTTCCGTTTTGTCCTGGGCCAAAGGCACACCGAACCTCTTTGCCACCCACTCTATCATGTTCAACAACGTAGCACAAACCGAAGACCCGCCTGGACCAACACACAGGAAATCATCCAAGTAATGTATGACCGACGAGACCCCCGCAACATCGCAAACCACCCACTCCAGGAAAGAACTAAAAGCCTCAAAATAGGCACAGGAAATAGAACACCCCATAGGGAGGCAGCGATCCACAAAATAAGCCCCGTCCCAATAACATCCTAACAGCCGTATGCTGTCAGGATGCACAGGGAGGAGGCGAAAGGCCGACTCAATATCCGTTTTTGCCATTAATGCACCCACACCATAGCGGCGCACCCACGCAACTGCCGCATCAAACGACGTGTAAGCCACCGAGCAAAGTTCCGGAGAAAACCCATCATTAACCGATCGCCCCCTCGGGTAAGATAAATGGTGTATGAGCCTAAACTTATTCGGCTCCTTCTTAGGCACCACCCCCAGTGGTGACACCACCAGCTCCGGTAAGGGGCAACTCTCAAACGGACCTGCCATGCGCCCCAACTCCACCTCCTTCCGCAACTTATCCCCTACTACCCCTGGATACTGCAACGCTGAACGCAAACTACGCAAGGTAAACGGCACCTTGTGAGCAGGGGCAGGTATCCGGAAACCAACCCGAAAACCATCCAACAACAAACTTGCCCTGGACCTATCAGGGTACCTATTTAGAAAGGGCTCCATGTCTTCCCACCTCACCGGTGTCCGGCCCTTGACTAGCGCCCCCGGCCCCTCGTCCTTTTCCCTTCCGAAAACATTTAACCGCTCCGTGAGAGATCCCCCCGCAGGAGGAGCAGCTATGTTTGAACTTACAACCCGATCCGAACTTACACTGGCCCTCAAACTGCCAGCAGAACCCGGATTTTCCTCCTGTCCCCCCTGCTCCCCCCCCCGAAGGCAATGAGGGGCCGGCCACCCCGGCCCCACCCCCTTGAAAGGACTGGCCAAAACGCACTGGAGCCATGACCCGCAACCATACCCTATGTCTTTGTTATCCCTCCCACCTAATGTCAGGTCTCACTGCCTTCCGCTGCCGGAACTGCTCATCATAGCGCAGCCACGTCTGCCCGCCGTAAACTCGATGAGCCTCTCCGATAGCATCCATATAACAGAAGAGGCCGGAACAATGCTCTGGCGTCTTCTGTCCAATTACGCTTGCCAAAATAGCAAACGCCTGCAACCAATTAACAAAAGTTTGGGGAATCAATCGATACCGACGTTTTTCCTCCTTCTCCTTCTTGCTTTCCAACCACTTCCCTTTATCTAAATTGAACTTCTCCAACGGCAACAATGAAAAAATTTCCACATATTCATCCCTCCATATCTTTTCCCTTACTTCCGGTTTCAGATGCGCCCCCAACGGGCCCTCAAAACAAACATAGACCTCGCCCTTCGCCTTATCATACAACCGCACCTCATCCACTGCCACATCCTTTTCTGTCTGCACCGACACTGCCACACACGCTTCCATAGCCACCACCCCAGCTCCACATAGCGCGCTATCCACCACTGCAGGCCCCGACGGCCCCACCCAAGCTGCAACCGGGGACGGGGAACCTATCGCCCCCCCCTCCGCATCGCGCCAAAAGGTCACGCACACAACACAACAATTCCTGAATCTCACCCCCACCACCCGTACTTCCTGTAATCCCCCCGCTACACCCCGGCAATCCCGTAGGCAAAAGTGAACCCCCACCCCCTACCCCTGGGGACCGAAATACAGCAGGCAATGAAAAAGTAGGAGACAGCGACTCACCGGGCTGCGCAGGTGCTGTGTCCCCACCAGCCGGGGCGAAGGATCCATCCAGACGTCCCTCTTGGTCACCGAACTCACGGTCGTCCACTTCATCCTGCCCAGACGGGCCAGGACAAGCGCCGCACGCATGACATCCCCGACCTTCTGATGGAGCGCTCCTTAACTGCGCCAATGAACTGGGCCTCTCCGCCCGTCTGTTGGGGGGGGCTCGACCACCCCGCGGCCCGCAGGTAGCCGCCCTCCTGCCCGCCGTGTCACCACCGACCGTGGCACACGCCTGGAATTGGTTGCACCATCCTGGGTACAGGTGGGCCGCCCGACTGGAGCATCGCCAGCACGGCCCACCGCAAGTCCTGGGTCCCGTCGTCTGGAGGCAGAGGGAGGTCCCGGATGCATGGGTGCCTGCTCTACCACCTCCGCTGAGCCAGGCCGGCTTCCAGGATTCCTCTCAGACCAGGCCGTCCTGCTCACGGCAGCCGAGCGAGGGGCCCGGCCTGGAGGGTCCCTCGTGGGGCTCCTTACCCTGCGCCTGGCTCGTGGCATCACTTCCGGGCTCAACCTCTCCGGAGGCCTCGTGCGACGTGACCGCCGCCGGGGAGGAGAGGACGGCACCGCCTGCGCCCCAGATCCAAACACGGAGCTGGGTAAGTAGTGCATCCATTATAAAGTACTGGACAAACTTCCCTGTGCTGCTGCAATCTTCCCTGTGCTGTTACTAAAGATGGCGACGCCTTTCCCTCTCCTACCCTTAAGTAAACTGACCTCGCCCCCCTCACATCCGCCCCCTCCTAACCACACCCCTAACTCCTTAACTCCTTCCCTTCCTAACATCCCTGATCATGGTGGCCTCCCCCTATGGCATTCTGCCGGGTCCAGCCTGTACTTTATATGTTATGCATAGGATTTTGGAGCTCTGTTGTAAAGGATTTGCCTGACACAGCTTCTGTGTCGACGCCCGTGGTTAATCAGCCTGCATCTGTTCCTAGGTCTGCTAGAGTGACTCGATCTGCTACCACTCAGGCTGGTAGGCTGAGGAGTGGGAAAGCCTATCGCAGCCTGGCCAGACGGTTCTAGCTCCCGCCCTTGGTCTACTTATACCTTCATTTGCTGCTTGTCCTTTGCCTGTGATTCTCTTGCTTCCTGGCTCTGCTGTTCCTGCTGTTACCATTGACCTCTGCTTCATATTGACCCTGGCTTGACTGACTACTCTCCTAATCTGCATTTTTACCTCGTACACTCCTGGTTTGACTCTGCTCGTCCACTACTCTGTTGCTCACGGTGTTGCCGTGGGCAACTGCCCTTCTTCCCTTGCTTGTGTACCCTTGTCTTGTTTTGTCTGTCGTGCACATATTGAGCGTAGGGACCGTCGCCCAGTTGTACGCCGTCGCCTAGGACGGGCTGTGCAAGTAGGCAGGGAATGAGTGGCGGGTAGATTAGGGCTCACCTGTCTGTCTCCCTATCCTGACATTACATCTGTACCAGAAAAATGAAGCTTTGAAGGTTATAAAATAAAAAAATAAAAATAAATTTAGGACAGAATGATAGACCTAAAAACTACATGGTGTTAAAAGGAGTACATTCCCTTTCAAGGCCCTGTTCACACTAAATTTAGAGCCTCCCATATTATTATGGACTCCCGACATAGACCTGTGACAAAAGGTTGACACATATACCACTGTATAGGCATACAGCAGGATACGTCGCCCAACCCAAAGCATTGTGCCCGGGGCAGCTCCTAACGTCACGGTCTACATATGGACAGTGATGTCAACAGCTACAGTGCCAGAGTCTCCTGTCAGAGCATTCCAAGCCAAGGACTCTGGCCCTAATATATGGACAATGAGGCTAGGAGCTTTGCGATGCCTGAATCCATGGCCAGAGCGTCAGCAACGTGGACAGCATCATCAGGGACTTCGCCAGTCCCAGAGTCCCCGGTCAGAGCACTCCGGCCGGAAACTCCTTAGTTGATAATCCATTAACACAGAGAAATAGCAAGAAACGGTTTTCCATAATTGCTGCCACACAATGTTCAGCAAAGTACTGGGTCATGAATGATAAAAGACATCACAGGATCCATGGAAGGAGAGACAGCAACTTAATTTGACAAGTCACAGATTTCAGCTATCTATAATTTATTATACCGAACTATAGATGATTAATTAAATTCAGTGAGATATATAAATAGTACTAATTTAAATGAAAATGTCTTATAGTATATGCAAGGTCTATTAAAACCTAATGGGGAATAAACTGGTAAAATACAAAGGTAAGACTCCAAAAATGTAAATGGAGAGAGCGACAGCATGAACGGTCTAATCTGACATATTACACTAATATCTAGCTAAGAACATTGAGAAAGGATTACATAAATTATAATGGATATTATTACAAATTGTATATTTATATGAACATAAAATTTACAATTTTACTACATACATTTTCTACATAAATCCCTCCGAGTTGATACTGTGAGGGCCTGAACCCTGGCTGCTTTACTGCACTGAAAATGGTTACGGCGTCATGCTTTGTATGGCTTTACTTTTCTAAGATTTACACCTCAGCTTTAGAGGTTCTTTTTACCTCTATAAAACATTTTCTGGAGTCCAGAGTGCAAAGCAAATAAAACCAATGTCATTTTTAATTAAAAACATAATTCCAGCTTTACTAAGAATAAAGGTTAGAAAAAAAATAGAAAACACACAACTTCCAAAAAGAGAAATAAATGTTAATGGTCCTGTGATAAGTTTTAGCAGCTGGGAGCCCTGATGAATAAGGCTCCTGGGAGTTTGTACAAACAAAGGTGCCGAGTACTACACCCGTTGCTATTTCAGTTGTCCATTTAATTATATCCAGTGGCGGAAGTAACAGATGGTTTACCCCGCGTCTGCAGGATCCCGGCAGGATCAAACAGGACATTTTACCGGCATGGATGATAGCGGTTTCTACATTAACCTCTGAAACACCTACCAGTGAGGCTCAACTCTTACAACACTTCTAAGAATCACAGAATATTTAATATTGCCCCCCCCCCGCCCCCCTATCGTGTTCCCAGTATAGTGTCTCTGTATGGCACCGTATTCTCCCCTAAAATAAATACTTTGTAATATAGCATCTGATGGAACATGCACCGAATTGTTTTCTCACGGATATATACAGAATGGACTCTGTATGTCTCTATATGAAATCAGAGGCACATGGAGGTACAAGTATTGGCCCATAGATTTCTATGAGTGCCGAATCACAAATCCATAAAATACAGATCCGTAATATGTCTGCGTGCATGATCCCTTACTTGAATTTGCAGATCGGTGTCCTGAATATAAATTACATGGCACCAGGTCAGCAGAAATGTCATAAAACCACCATGCTATGCAATTATATAATAGCGGTCGACCATATAAACAAATACATTGTATACATTTCTTTCCAGCAGAAGTGTCACTGAACATTTTTTCATCTGGAGGCCATTATCAATACACAGGATTATGCTCATACATCATGCACAGAAATCCACACTTTCCAGGCAATCTGCCCCAGCCACAAGAGAAATATTATCAAGTTAACATTGCCTTCAGCTTTTCCTGGGTGTCACCTGTTCTGCAGTGCTATTATGCTCATCGTTATAGTCAGATACAGTATGTGCTTGTTTTATTTAGACATGTTCTCTTTGCCAAATTACTTTTTTTTCCCTCTGCAAGTACAATGTCTATTAGCGTAAAATGGAAACAAATATAATGACATTATGAAGAAAAAAAAATAGGATGAAAGAACAAGCTCTAATAAGCTCTAAGCAGCAATTACAGGTCTCAAGTTTCTCCATTAAGGGTTCAGCCCATTTGTGTGCATATATTGCAGGCTTTAGTAGACATCTCTTGGTGCTTTCAGGCACTAGAAGTCCTTTACAGCAATGAAAAGTACAAACTAGTAGTGCAACTGTGTAAGTGACAATTTATATTCATTCATCCCAACTCCCAGCTATTACTTAAAAGCAGGTGCCAATTTTCAGACTCTTTTCTTGGTTTAATGGCTGCACTGGGCTTTAAAGGGAATTTGCAGGACTTCTGTGTTGATGGCCTATCCTTAGGATAAATAATAATAAAAAAAAAATTATTACAAACAGTTTGCTCACCGCGTTTCCACTGCGTTAGTTCATATAAATGGATTGATTCCATGTCCAAATGTTGCAGGTGCTTGAAAATACTCCCAAAAACCTGAGTCGACAGCAGGTATGCAAGGCAATGGAAGAGGACAATAAATGGTGTATCCAGCACTCTGTGTATAAAATTATGGCTTTATTTGATCATTTTAAAACAGAAAGATTAAAATAAAAATCCCGGGACCACGCTTACGCGTTTCAGACCACTAGGGTCCTTAGTCCTATCCTTAGGATAGGTCATCAATTATATATAGGTGGGGCGCTGACTCCCGGCACCCCCATTAATCAGCTGAGAGAAGGGGATGTGGTGCTAGTCACCGCGGCCCCTTCAGTGGTCACCAAGCACGGCGCCGTACACTTCCATAGCGGTAGGGCCTGGGAATGCAGCTGACTCCCATCCACTTGAATAGGACTAGAGCTCAGGCACAGCCGCTATGCAAGTATATGGCGCTGTGCCTGTAAACTGGAAAAAGGCCACGGCCTTCAGTCAGCTGATCTGAGGGGGGCCAGGAGTCGGACCCCCACAGATCTTATTTTGATGACCTACCCTAAGGATAAGCCATCAATATAAAAGTCCTGGTAAACACGTGTGTGGACTGTAAGGGAATCAAAAGAACATCTAGGGGTGCCATAAGAAGTACGTAACAGCAATATCTAGACACAGGAGTAATTTTTTTTTTTTTTTAAGGATTCCAGTCAAAAAAATAATTATATTTTGTAGAAAGAAGAAAATAGTCTTTTAGTACGATATACTGTAGGTGGCTATCCTTTTGGTCAATGTAGGATACTGACTCAAACGTAGCCACATATTGGTGATCGAGACTGCTTCCTTCCCTCTGGAGGGTTGTTTTTTTTTTTCATACTTCTTGTCATGGAGAATGGCTCTAAAAACTCAAGGCTACTACTCGATCTCCACAAGGAGAATTAGCACCTTCCAAAAGAAATCAAGGACAAATTACTGTAGACTTTAGGAACCAGTTAGACCATTCTAGGATCCTGTTTAATTTTTTCTAAAGACCCTGCAGAATGAACTTCCATAGACTTCAACAGAAAATAACTCCAAAGGATTGTGCACCAAGAGCGGGTTTCACAGCACATATGAAAAAATAAATCTCCAAATTGGATGCAGAAATTCAGTGACAAGTTCTTTTGGACAAGTTCTCTGTATCTGGAAATAGGGCAGGCTGGTAAGAATGGTACTGTCATATGACAGCTGTTCTGATCCATAATGGGCAATTCTTAAAAAAATAATAAGAGCGGTGTCTCTTCTTACCCCTCATACTGGCTCTGAAGAGGTCCTGTAATAAACGCGATGAGCACAGGGAGATGGTAACGGAGAAGATGCTTTGCTGATCCGAGAATCTGACATAACCGGTAACCACTGGGCAGAGTTGTATTAGGGTATGCTCACACGGCCTATTTTCGGCCGTTTTTCGGGCCGTAAACGCCCGAAAAATCAGAAGCGGAACACCTCCAAACATCTACTCATTGATTTCAAATGGGAAAAACAGCGTTCTTTTCCGATGAGCCGTTTTTTTACGCGGCTGTTTTGAAAAACGTTTTTGGAGCTGTTTTTCATTGACTCTATGGAAAACAGCTCCAAAAACGGCCGTAAAAAAACGCTGCGAAAATCACGAGTGCCTTCCAAAAACGTCTGAAAATCAGGAGCTGTTTTCCCTATTTTCAGACGTTCTTTGCTAAGCGTGTGAGCATACCCTCACTGTGTTGCTGCTATTATTGTCACAATACCCGAATTTGGACTTAGATACTGATACTTCGTGTAGTATTGCGATTTTCGATACCAAATCAATACTTGAGGACAGAATAATGTTTTTGTTTTGTTTTTTCTTTGCACCCCGGCATTCATACGTTTTTTTATTTTTTTCTCGGTGTAGCTGTATGAAACTCGAGTTCTGCTTTACGTAGGTGCCGTTTTTTGTTACATTTACATTATCGTTTAATGGATATACATTTTTATTTTGGCAAAAATTCTGAAAAAAAAAGCAGTTTTGCGTTTTTTTTTACTGCATACACCTCATCATAAATTACACTATAAATTTGTGGCAAACGCATGTTATTACAGTCGCAATGATACCAATTATGTGTGTATTATTTTATGTATTGGGGCTTATATTTTAATAATGTTTATTGTAAAAATGTGTACTCTTGTTTTTTTTTTTTTTCCATGTTCTCGGTTTTCAGTGCCGGCTGCATCACATCATGCTAGTTACTAATTTCACAGCTTAGTATCGAAATACATAGATTCATGGTATTGAACAGTTTGAGGGTGCACAGCATCAAAATAGTATCAATATTTCGATGCATCGTGCAACCCTAGTCGCTGCCTCATTCGTAGAGAAAACTACTATCAGCACTTTACTTAACGTTCATCAGGTCCCTTAAGGCCCTATTACACTGGCCGATTTTGGCCGGTGCAGTGAGCGCCGAATAATGAGACAGCTTGTTGATAAGCGCCCGTTCGCTCGTCCCCATACATAGTGACAGGAGCAGTCGTTACTCCGATCGCTCGTCCCCATTCATTATTATCATGTCGGCAGCACGTCTCCTTGTTTACACAGGGAGATGTGCTTCCGACAACGATAATTTCAGTTTTTTTAAAACGATACGATCAGCAGATGAATGAGCTTTTGCTCGCCCATCTGCTGATCTCTGCCCTGTTTACACAGGGTAATTATTGTCAACGTGCGTTCATGAACGATCGTTTGCCCGATAATTGCCCAGTGTAAAACCCCCTTTACTGTAATTACTTTTGTATACAGGGAGGTACAGAGCAGATACTTTAGCAGATCGCTCACTCCAGGGACAGCAGCAGCTTACCTGCAGACGCTGGGGACAAAGCTACTCAGGATGAAGTACTTCTTCCCAAGCCAGGGGATTCTCTGACTTCGGTACAGGTTTGGTCAGCAAATCTGCTGATCCCAGGGAGACTCTTATCCTGTGTATCTGTTCAGGGACCTGAGAAATTGTTCTCTTCCAAATGAATGGGGCTCCAAAGCAAACCTGTATTATTGCTTTTGATACTGTGCATAGAATACACCTATTTTGAAGTTCATAAATACCATCTCAAAGTAAAGATACAGGTATTGGAGAGGCAAAGCATGAATGGATTTCACAGCCACTGACATGAGAAATTAAAAAAACAGGATAAACAACTCTGAAACAAACAGCTGTCAGATATGGATTTTAAAAGGGCAGAAAGTAGGAAATTATTGTAGTAAAAAGGACTCCGCATTGTGGCGTTTCTTGTTTCTCAGCTGTCATTAGCAGATTACGCTTACAAACAATACACGCTACTATGGAGACATATACAGATGCCTAGAGGGCTGAATGTGGTAGGCACTTCTGTCCTGTGCTCTAAAAAAAGGTGCGTCTAGGTCTGAGGGAGAATGACAAAAAATATTTTAAATGCAGCATTAAAGGCTGTCGACTTTTTTTTTTTTTATCACACCAATACAATTAAAATGAAGTATGTAGTCTTGATTAAACTTGTATCCTATCATTTTGTGTCCACATCTCCTATGCAGACCTATGGGTCTCCTTGGTTACAGACAACAAACAAACCTGGTGTAGTCTGATTCTATAGTTATACTGCCTTACTATGTATCCGCTACTTTTTACAAAAACATATTTAGTAGGGGACAGACTACAGTATGGCTGCAGGATCAGACTACACACAGAGTTTGCTTGTAGTAACCCTGGAAGCACATTGGTCTGCATAACAGCTGTAGACACAAAACAATAGATTTACATTCAAGGCTATCGGCAATGTTGATCTCCCATTACTATCAACCTAGATCAAGGGTCGGCAACATGTGGCACCCGGGACATGGATTTCTGCCACGCTCCCCTCTCCCAGTGCTTTTTGTATGCTTGGCAGCGCTGAGCACAGGGTTAGAGAGTGGCGCTTCATTATGAGCTTGGCGGCGCTGATTACCAAGAGTACAGATATTCGCTTCATTATGTGTTAGTCTGCGAGGAACACGCCATCACAGGTATATCTGTTAAAGTTATAATCAATGCCACTGTGGCAAAGACTCCGAGCATTTGGGCAGATCTTTGTGCCAGCCTCCCCCCCAGCTGGTTTTCAGTAGCCGCTCTTTCTCCTGCGTGGATCCACCCCAAGCTGGTGTTCAGTAGTTGTTCTTAGTATATTTACCAAATGTAAGTTTAATTAATGAATTGATTTATGTTACATACATAGTAACCGTTTGCTTTCTATGACTTTCATGTTTGCGTGGCACACTGGAATACTTCACCTTTGATTTGTTTGTTTTTTTATCGGCATACAAAAACGGTTGCCTAGCTCTGTCTTAGATGTAAAGGGGATCTCTATTGGAAACTGGGAAGTATTTGGCACAACAGAACAGTATAGTAATATGCACTATTAATTTATCTCTATCTGCTAAAACACTGTCCTTTTTCATGACGTCATTAATTAATTTGCATGCTGTGCCTCTGGCATTAATAAATTATTTAAACCACGGTTTAAAAATTAAATTATCATTTAAAAACCTTCATCCTTTTAAGTCTTAGCTAAAATAAAATAAAACATTTTTATAGTGACCACCAGTGTAGGTGCTGCTCGGTAAACAAAACAGCCTGGACTCCAGGCTATAAGATTGTAGCAAACTATTTTGATAGATTTGTGCAGCAGTTACCGATTTTAGCTCACAGAGCATTGCCTACACCAGCACTTCTAAAACCTCTTTCTTAAATGGTAACTAAACGTAAAAAGCTTTTGACATGTTGATAGTTTTAATCTGTGGAGGTCCAAGCATGGAGACCCCGACCGATCGCTAAAGTGAAGCGGGTGAAGCGCTCAAGTAAGCTCTGTGCCGCGTTTCTCGAACCCCCGCCGATCGAAACTCCTGACATATCACTAGGACATGTGAAAAGTTTTTAAAAAGTTTAGTTGCCCTTTAATAAGTCTCCCCCTCAGTGTGTAGCTGTAAGGAGAACAAAAATGTTGCAGCAGCAAAACAGTAAACGTTATAATATATATAACATTATGTTGGTTGTAAAAACAAAAACCTATATATATTTTGAATCTTTCTCTTTTTCTGTAGGTCGAAAGTTCCTGATAGCCAACGCTCAGATGGACAACTGTGCTATTATCTATTGTAACGATGGTTTCTGTGACATGTTTGGCTACTCCAGGGTGGAGGTCATGCAGAGACCTTGTACTTGTGACTTTCTAACAGGTCCAGAAACCACCCACAGCAGCATTACGCAACTTACTCAGGCCCTACTAGGATCTGAAGAGCGAAAGTTGGAGATCTTATACTACAGGAAGGAAGGTAAGGAAACTACAGTATATGCCTAAGACATTTAATGCGAAGACCCCTATTCCCTCTTCTCATAAAATCTGTCTTTTTGACAAGTCCTTGAAACATTTGAAAAAGTCAGAAATCAAACCATTGAAAGACAACGTAGCAGACAGCTGTATTTTGCCTCCTTTTATATGTACTTTAAATATACAAAAATACAAATTCCTAATGCCGATTTCCTATGCTAAAGCATGTACATATTGTGGCCACAACACCAGGAACACCCAAACATTCAGAACTCTCTCACGATCTTAATTTGGTTCGGTAGAACATCAGGGGAGTGTTAGTGTCATAATACAGACGCTAAAATGCGGACATATTGTGTCCGCGAGAAACCGACCTTCTACTGAAGATCTTGTGTAAATATCCCAGCTTCAAAATCCCACCTCCAAAAATAATTACTTGAGATTTGTGTCGAAATGTCCTTAAGTAATGCGAAATATAGATGTTCAGCTATAGCTCTGTTCATACTGGTGTCATGGGTTGCTTTTTTACAGGGTCAATTATTGATATAAGGGATCCCATGGATTTAGAATAGGTTAAAAAAGTCTCCGTTACTGCATGAATTTGTATACTAAGCAAAGTACCACCTTCGTGACAAGAAGATCCAACCAAGTACCCCCCACGGAAGCAATCAGTTATAAGGGTCAGCTCAAACTACTGTCTGCTATATAAAGCAGATTCCAGCAGAATTGACCGGAAGAATAGTGCGGTATGCAGCGCTGTCATTGCCTTTGAAATGACAAATAAGGCGATGTAACCCTGACAGACCCCATAATAAGTGAATGGGGTCCCTTGGGAGCTGTTGGGGTTTGTTGGTTATGTCATGAATTCCTTCTGCCCCGCCCTTTTAAATAGAACTTACAACTAACAGCATTTGAATCGCAAATAGTACAAATGACCCCTTAGGCAGGCCCCTAAAATTAATACAGGACACACATCAGACCTAGACAGACCCATTTATTCCAACCCCCCTGGATATGGACCCCAGACCACTCCCATCCTCTCCATTTATAGACCCCTAAAAAAATACCTCAGTTTAGACCGCCTTGAAATTATAGTACCCAGATAAGATAATCTAAAAATGATAGAACCCATAATTACACTAGAACAGAACTCCCTCAAAAATTAGACACCCTAAAAATAATAGACCCCAGCTCAAACCTCCTAATAATTACAGACCCCACATTAAACCCCAAATAATTACAGACCCCATAATAATTAGACCCCAGAACAGACCCCTTAAACAGGTTATCCGACAAAAGGAAAAGCTATTATTTTGCATTTGTAAAATAAAAAAAAAAACTTATATAAAGCGAATATACTTTCGTTTTCAAACCTGGAGCCTTTAAAGACGCGTCACAACTACAACAGCAGCTCAAACCTTCCGGGTCCACACGACGCGAAGGTTTCAAAACGAAAATATACTCGTTTTTTTATTTTACAAATGTAAAATAATAATTAGCTTTTCCTTTAATTGGACAATCACTTTAAAAATTACCCCCCCCCCCTAACAATTACAAACCCCAGATCAGACCCCCAGATTAGCATTCTTAAAGTGCAGCTAAGCGTTTGACAAACTTCTGACATGTCATAGTGACATGTCAGAAGTTTGGATTGGTGGGGGTCCGAGGACTGAGACCCCCACCAGTCGCTAGAACTAAGCAGCTGCAGCACTCGTGTGAGCGCTCAGCCGCTTCGTGTCTGTTAGGCTATTTCTGGAAATAAATGTATCGGTGTACGGACTCAATAGAAAGTCTATGAGCCCATACTCCGATACATCGGCTTTCCGGAAAAAGCCGAACAAACACGAAGCAGCTGAGCACTCACACGAACACTTCAGCTGCTTCGTTCTAGAGATTGGTGAGGGGTCTCAGTGCTCGGACCCCCACCAATCCAAACTTCTGACATGTCTCTATGACATGTCAGAAGTTTGTCAAACGTTTAGCTACACTTTAAAAATTACAGAGCCCAGATCATACGCTGCTCGTTTCCTTGGTGTAATATAAATAGAAAAACAGGAGGAGGTGGCGGGCGAAGGACCCTCATAGAAGAGGCAGCAGTGGTGGGGCCCTCCTCATAAAACAGGCAGCGGCGGAACACCGTAGCAGAGGCAGCAGGACCAGAGCGGGTTTCTGCTGCTGGGTGGGCTTTAAGAGCTGACATGTATACTCTGTAAGAACGTCAACTCGCACGTCAGTGCCCTTAGCAACCATTAAATTTACATTTTTATTTTATAACTCAGATTACCCCCTGATCCGGCATACCGTACCGCAGGTTGGGAACCACTGCATTAAATCATATACAGGTCCTTCTCAATGAATTAGAATATCATCAAATGTTAATTTATTTCAGTAATTTAATTCAAAAAGTGAAACTCATGTTATATAGATTCATTACACACAGAGTGATCTGTTTCCAGCATTTTTTTTCTTTTAATGTTGAAGATTATGGCTAACAGTTAATGAAAACCCAAAATTTAGTCTCTCAGAAAATGAGAATATTGGGTAAAAGTTGAAGAGTGTAGACTCATGGTGTCACACTCTAATCAGCTAATCAACACAAAAACCCTGAAAAGGTTTCCTAAGCCTTTAAATGGCCCAACAGTCTGGTTCAGTAGGCTACACAATCATGGGGAAGACTGCTGACTTTACAGCTGTCCAGAAGAGTCATTGACACCCTCTACAATGAGGGTAAGCCACAAAAGGACATTGTTAAAGAAGACAGCTGTTCACAGAGTGCTGTATCCAAGCATATTAATGGAAAGTTGAGAGGAAGGAAAAACTGTGGTAGAAAAAGGTGCACAAGCAACAGGGATAACCGCAGCCTTAAAAGGATTGTCAAGAAAAGGCCAGTCAAGAATCTGGGGGAAATTCACAAGGACTGGACGGCGGCTGGAGTCAGTGCTTCAAGAACCACCACACACAGACGTATCCAGGACATGGGCTACAACTGTCGCATTCCTTGTGTCAAGCCACTCATGACACAGACAAAAGTCAGAAGCGTTCTACCTGGGCTAAGGAGAAAAAGCCCTGGTCTGCTGCTCAGTGGTCCAAAGTCCCATTTTCAGATGAAAGTAAATCTTGCATTTCATTTGGAAATCAAGGTCCTGGAGTCTGGAGGAAGAGTGAAGAGGCACTCAATCCAAGTTGCTTGTGGTCCAGTGTGAAGTTTCCACAGTCAGTGATGGTTTGGGGAGCCACGTAATCTTCTGGTGTTGGTTCACTGTGTTATATCAAGTCCAGAGTCAACGCAGACGTCTACCAGGAAATTTTCGAGCGCTTCATGCTTCCCTCTGCTGACAAGCTTTATGGAGATGCTGATTTCATTTTCCAGCAGGACTTGGCACCTGCCCACACTGCCAAAAGTACCAATACCTGGTTTAATAACCAAAGTATCACTGTGCTTGATTGGCCAGCAAACTCGCCTGACCTAAACCCCATAGAGAATCTATGGGGTATAGTCAAGAGGAAGATGAGGCACCGGACCCAACAATGCAGACAAACTGAAGGCCGCTATCAAAGCAACCCAGGCTTCCATAACACCTCAGCAGTGCCACAGGCTGATCACCTCCATGCCAGGCCGCATTGATACAGTAATTCATGCAAAAGGAGCCCCGACCAAGTATTGAGGGCATATACTGGACATACTTTTTAGTAGGCCTACATTTCGGTTTTAAAAATCATTTTTGAAATTGGGCTTATATAATATTCTAATTTTCTGAGACACAAAATTTGGGGTTTTCATTAACTGTTAGCCATAATCTTCAACATTAAAAGAAAAAAAATGCTGGAAATAGATCGCTGTGTGTAATGAATCTTTATAATATATGAGTTTCAGTTTTTGGATTTAATTACTGAAATAAATTAACATTTGATGATATTATAATTCATGGTGAAGGAACTGTATAGCATCCATGTATACATTTAGAATCCGGTAGAAAGTCCCCAAGATGTCCAAAACATTTTGTAGCATTCCGTAGAATTTCAACCTTCTCATACCCGGAGCGCGATGTGGCAAATACAAAAATAACTGGAAATAAAAATAAATTAATATAAGGCCCCATGCACACGACCGTATTTTTGTCCACCCGTAAATACTGGCTTAAATACGGGTCCTTGGTCACACGTATTCGACCCGTATTCCACCCGTATTTACGGGCACGTTTTCTCTGCAAAATTACACTGCAGTAATCGGCAGCCCTTCTCTCTATCAGTGCAGGATAGAGAGAAGGGACAGCCCTTTCCGTAATAAAAGTAAAATAAATTCATGCTTACCCAGCCGTTGTCTTGGTGACGCGTCCCTCTTTCGACATCCAGCCCGACCTCCCTGGATGACGCGTCAGTCTATGCGACAGCTGCAGCCTGTGATTGGCTGCAGCGGTTTCATGGGCTGTAACGTCATCCCAGGAGGCCGGACTGGAGGAAGAAGCAGGGAGTTCTGGGTAAGTATGAACGTCTTTTTTTTTTTTTTTTACAGCTTTATCTATATTGTGATTGGCAGTCACTGTCCCTGGTGCTGAAAGAGTTACTGCCGATCGTTTAACTCTTTCAGCACCCTGGACAGTGACTATACACTGACGTCGCCTAGCAACGCTCCCGTAATTACGGGTGCACACACGTAGTCACCCGTAATTACGGGAGCCCCATAGACTTCTATGGGCCTGCCCGTGCTGTATATGAAATAGGACATGTTCTATATTTTTCAACGGCACGGGCACCTTCCCGTAAGCATACGGGGAGGTACCCGTGGCCAATAGAAGTCTATGCGCCCGTAATTACGGGCATTTTTACGGTCGTGTGCATGGGCCCTTAGGCTTGCGTTGTATAATCCGGTACTCGGATCCATTTCAGATCACCGGATGTTATCAAAATAACGGATGCAAAACGGATTGCAATCCGTATGTATCAGTTTTACATTGACACCAATCCGTTAGACATATGTTTTTTGATCGGAGAGAAAGTTCTGTACTTTGCACTTTTATCTCCAGGAAAAACCAGATGACTAACATAACAGACGTGAATGGATGCAGTTAAAATCTCAATGATTTCAATGGGATTTTTAAAGGATCCATTTTTATCCATTATGCTGATTAAAAACGGATCAGAGTAACGGATTATACAACGCAAGTGTGAACTAAAGGCTCTTTTACATGGGCCAATTATCTGGCAAACGAGGTTTCACCGGCTGATCGTATCGTTTTAAATGCTCAAAATATCGTTGTTGGTAGCACATCTCCCTGCGTAAACATCAGAGTAACAAGCACTCATTCCCATGTTAGGTCCTTGTGAAAGGAGCAAAATAGCGCCGATCAACGAGTTGTCTTGTTGATCGGCGCTCGTTGCACCAGCCAAAATTGACCGGTGTAAAAGTACCTTTAGCCTAACAGTGTATAAACCAGATGCATCCACTTGCATTCTATTCATATTTGTATTGTAGTGTCCACGGCCACGGACCGCCGTTCCTACTCACCCCTCGCTGGCCGCGGCCATGGATGTGAGGGCTGGCCGGCATCTCCTTCCTAGGAGACACCTGTATTCACTTCCGATCCGCTGTGTCCCGTAGGCACATGAATTATATTACAATTTAGCCATAATCACTCTGGACTATAAAAGGGGCCCTGCCCTTTCACTCCCTGCCTGAGCGTTATTTGTATTTCCCATGCTAGTCTTAGCAAACGTGTGGCATCCTCTGCCATCTGAAGTTCCATTTGTGCCTAGCCATTACGACTGTCTGGACTATTCAGGTACCCTTGTGCTGGACTTTGTATTGATTGGGTACTCCGTTGTTTGGCCAGCTGCCTCCCCGCTACGGTGGTGCGGTCTCGTGGGATTAACTACTAATTAGTGGGATGAACTACTAATATTTCCCAGTTTACAGAAGTCTTCAGTAAAAAGGAGGCTGAGATGCTTCCTCACACCGGTATTACGAATGTCCTATTGAGCTGGTTCCAAATGCTTCTCCTCCCAGTGGACTCAGTCCATGTCGGCCAATATCAAGGAGAATCTGGAGAGGGGTTTCATACCAAGGGCTGGGTTCTTCCATCCTGATATACACCGACCACAAGAACCTCACTTATCTCCAGTCGGCTCAACATCTAACAGCTAACCCCCCCCCCCCCCCCCCCGTCAAGCCAGGTGGTCGCTGTTCTTCACCCGGTTCCAATTTGTGCTCCACTACCATCCTGCTGACAAAAATGTGAGGGCCAATACCCTATCCAGGTCGTTTGAAACAGAGGACATTGTGGAGTTCCCGCAATGTATCTTAGTCCCGTCCTGCATTATTACGGCTAATCATCTGCAAGTTAGAGACATCCCTCCGGTTGTGCGGTTGGCAGACAGGAGGAGAATCCTTTGCTGGGGACACTGCTCCAAACTGGCAGGACACGTGGGTGTTCGTAAGACTCGAGACCTGATAACTCGTCATTTCTGGTGGCCCATGCTGCCCAAGGATGTTGTGGACTTTTGTCTCTTCCTGCTGTGTTTGTGCTCCTAACAAGGTTAATCACTCCAAGCCGGCCGGTCTGCTTCAACCTCTGCCTGTGCCCAACTCCCCCTGGCAGCATATTGCAATGGACTTTGTCACTGACCTTCCTCCCTCGGCAGGATGCAATATGGTCTGGTTGGTGGTGGATCGGTTCTCCAAGATGGCTTACCTTCTGCTCCTCTTCATTCAGCACATCTTCCGCTTTCATGGCTTGCCCCTTCACATCGTGTCTGATCGGGGGGTACAGTTCACCTTAAAATTCTGGAGAGCCCTCTGTAAACTCCTGGATGTGAAATTGGACTTTTCCTCAGCCTACCATCCCCAGTCCAATGATCAAGTCGAGAGGATTAACCAGATCATGGAGAATTATTTCCGCCACTTCATCTCCATGCAGCATGATGACTGGGTACAGCTTCTTCCATGGGCCGAGTTCTATTACAACAATCACAAAAGCAAACCCACCACTTCCACACCATTCGACATTGTGCATGGTCAACATCCTAGAATCCCTGTTCCTGTGTCGGCTACAGCTCAGGCACTTGCTGCTGACTCTGCATGGATCTGTGAGTGCTGGCCGGCATCTCCTTCCTAGGAGATGCCAGCACTCGCTTGTGCTCTGCTCAACTGTGTCCCATGGGGCGCTCGTGCCCGGTCTTAAAGGGCCAGCTCGCGCACATGAATTATATTACAATATAGCCATAATCACTCTGGAATATAAAAGGGGCCCTGCCCTGTCACTCCCTGCCTGAGCGTTGTTTGTATTTCCCATGTGTCTTAGCAAATTTTCCGTCAGTGTAGTGTTTTCCTGTTCCCAAGTGTTCCCGTGCCCTACTACCTGTTCCTGTATCCTGTGCGGTGTTTGTTCCTAGCCCTATAGAGTGTTGCAGTCGTGTTCGGTCATGCCTGCTATCGTACACCATGTCTGGTGTCATCTGCCACGCCTGATACCATCCGCCACGTGTGGCATCCTCTGCCATTAGAAGTTTCATCTGTGTGTAGCCACTGCGACTGTCTGGACTATTTAGGTACCCTTGTGCAGGACTTTGTATTGATTGGGTACTCTGTTGTTTGGCCAGCTGCCTCCACGCTACGGCGGTGCAGCCTAGTGGGTCCACATACCCACAGATTGTGACAAGTATTCAGAGTTCCTTCTCGAATCTTTGAGGTAAAATGCGAAAACTCGACTGATATGACCAAGTGTCACAAAACTAAGCATAAATAAGTGCAACTAAAACTATTAGCTGGACTGTATACAATGATATCCACCTCTTATCTAAGAGCAGGACAAGCTCTTTATGGATTTCCAGCCTGTGAATGTAAACAACTGTTTACTCACTGACAGCAATCAGACATCTTGCAAATAGTGATGAATTGCAACTCATAGAATTTTAGAAAGTTACAAGCCCCTTCTGCAGTATACAGACTATTATCTCGAGTTTGGGTACGTATAAATACATGTGAGTTAGCAATTTAACAAAAATACACTTTCAATTGCAGGGGTATTTTCAGAATCGACAGTAATCACCTATTCACAGGATGGGTGATAATGGTCTGATCCCTGGGGGCCCCACTGCTGAAACCCCCACCAATTGTGAGAACGGGTGTCCCAAACATGCGCCTGCCACTCCATTCAATGTCTATGGGACTGACAGGAACAAGCCAGTGCTCGGCTGTTTTTCTAATTTCCAGACTCTGAACGGAGCAGCAGCACGCATGCTCGACCGCCGTTCCATTCAATGTCTATGGGACTGACCGAAACAAGCGAACGCTCGCATGGTCGACCGCCGTTCCATTCAATGTCCTCCTCACTGAGGTTCAGCAGTGAGGAGAAACAGGAGGTTTGGGCTCCCCATTCTTTCGATCGGTGGAGATCCCAGGGGTGTGGCCCCCAGCAATCAGGCAATGATCAACTATCCTGTGGATAGGTGATAGTTGTCGATTCTGGGAATACCCCTTAAATATTCCGACATTTTATGCGTATTTCTTATTTAAGATGTGTTCTGATTGAAGCACGTTCTGACCTTGAATGTCTACAGGTTTATTATATTGGTACAGCAGCTCTAAAGAGAAGATTCTTCATCATTTATAAAGCCAGTGACCTATTTCATGTTCTGTTCGTATCTACACAGGCCTTTCCATAACAAGCCATCTTGTTAAGTGGTCCATCTGACCCATACCATTGGGAATGGTACAACGACAATCCGCTCTTGCTGGTATCATCATATTAGAACATCAGATGGAACGTTACAGCAATAGGGATGACCTGTTAATGCAACCCAATGGAGGATTGTGTGAGACAGGATATGTGAATATTATAATATAGAAGGAGAAATTCCCACTAGAGCACTGCTTACTATTTAGACAAAGTCACGTTAATTGTTTATTCTAAATTAGGACCTAGGAATAAAAGAAGGAAGAATATCTCTTGGGAGGTTACAAACTTTTCACTTGAAATTTACAACAGTTCTAGGAAAATATATTGTAGAAAATGAAAAGCCACAAAAAAAAAACCTGTCTGTACCATGACCTACACAATTTTATTTTAGATTTAATACATGTTGGGTTTGATATATTTTTTTCCACATTGAGTCTCTAAGGCAAATTCACACGATGCGTATTACGTGCGGATTTGCCTCACATATTTTCGCGCGGCAAATCCACAGCGTAATACAGTACTATCAAAGTAAATGATATCTCAAGAAATCTCATCTACACGTTGCATTTTTTTTTTCTGCACATAAATTGACCTGCGGAGAATATTTTAAAATCCGCAGCATGTCAATTTATCTTGAGTTTCTGCTTGCAAATTGTCTGACTAGTTTAAAAAAAAAAAAAAAATGCACCAAAATCTGCAGCATAAAACACATCAAAATGTAAAAACTGCACCCAAAAACGCTTAAAAAAACCGCACTATTAGATGTGGAATTTAACTGCGGAACTACCTCTGGTTTTGATGCAGATTTTCTGTACCAAATTCTGCAACGTCTGCATGTAGCCTAAAGCTGAATCCGAGTGATCACACATAATATTTAAAAACTGTAGCTTATCACGCCAAGGTCATGACTGCTTTCAACACAATTCCCAAGACACTGCAATCTGGAAACATACTATAATGGGTGGTAATGCACGGTGTGCATTCTGCTACTGAAGCAGTGTAAAGTGGGCTGTTAGAATTGTGGGTAATCCAAAAAGTACTTAACTTGTATAATTATTTACACCAGATATTGTGAAATGTTGTTTGCACTATTATAGATTTCACACAACAGAAGACAATGTTTAATTATATACTATGCTGTTTTTTTCTGCCTTATGGTATAATCCTTATGTACTGTAAGGCTCTATTCACAACTGTGCTAGGATTAGCACTGCATGCAAGGTGTGGTCTCCAAAGAGACATAGTTATGGCCACATTTATTAAAGCAATAGGGAAAATGGTGCAAATTCTGGTGCCAATCTACGCTTGCTGAATGCTTTTTTGGCCGTTAGAGAGTTTAAAGTGTGGCAATTTTTTTCTTTAAGAGACGTGCGCCTTTATTTACAAATAACTCCAACTTCCTCTTTTGCGTAGACTGTCGTAAGATACGCAAATCTTAGTAAATGTGGGTCTATAACTTTACATAAAACATCTGAGTACTGCCACCTGTGCCTACACCATCTGGCTGGGTACCTTGATAGCGATCAACTATGTCAACACTTTTCTTTATTTACAACCTCTATTGAATGTTATAACACTTGTGCATATGTCAGGACCGAAACAAAGCGTATGAACGGATATAGAGGTTCTTCACATTGTGTCATTAAATCAAGGGTACTTTGTTGTATAATATGCCGTTCTAAAAAATAGACCATTTACAGTATATCTATCTATATCTATATATATACACACACTACCGTTCAAAAGTTTAGGGTCACTTAGAAATTTCCTTATTTTTGCAAGAAAAGCACAGTTTTTTTCAATGAAGATAACATTAAATTAATCAGAAATACACTCTATACATTGTTAAATTGCTAAATGACTATTCTAGCTGCAAACGTCTGGTTTTTAATGCAATATCTACATAGGTGTATAGAGGCCCATTTCCAGCAACCATCACTCCAGTGTTCTAATGGTACATTGTGTTTGCTAACTGTGTTAGAAGGCTAATGGATGATTAGAAAACACTTGAAAACTCTTGTGCAATTATGTTAGCACCGCTGTAAACTATTTTGCTGTTTAGAGGAGCTATAAAACTGACCTTCCTTTGAGCTAGTTGAGAATCTGGAGCATTACATTTGTGGGTTCGATTAAACTCTCAAAATGGCTAGAAAAAGAGAGCTTTCATGTGAAACTCGACAGTCTATTCTTGTTCTTAGAAATGAAGGCTATTCCATGCGAGAAATTGGCAAGAAACTGAAGATTTCCTACAACGGTGTGTACTACTCCCTTCAGAGGACAGCACAAACAGGCTCTAACCAGAGTAGAAAGAGAAGTGGGAGGCCCCGTTGCACAGCTGAGCAACAAGACAAGTACATTAGAGTCTCTAGTTTGAGAAATAGACGCCTTACAGGTCCTCAACTGGCAGCTTCATTAAATAGTACCCGCAAAACGCCAGTGTCAACGTCTACAGTAAAGAGGCGACTCCGGGATGCTGGCCTTCAGGGCAGAGTGGCAAGAAAAAAGCCATATCTGAGACTGGCTAATAAAAAGGAAAACATTAATATGGGCAAAAGCACACAGACATTGGACAGAGGAAGATTGGAAAAAAGTGTTATGGACAGACGAATCGAAGTTTGAGGTGTTTGGATCACACAGAAGAACATTTGTGAGACGCAGAAAAACTGAAAAGATGCTGGAAGAGTGCCTGACGCCATCTGTCAAGCATGGTGGAGGTAATGTGATGGTCTGGGGTTGCTTTGGTGCTGGTAAAGTGGGAGATTTGTACAAGGTAAAAGGGATTTTGAATAAGGAAGGCTATCACTCCATTTTGCAACGCCATCCCATACCCTGTGGACAGCGCTTGATTGGAGCCAATTTCATCCTACAACAGGACAATGACCCAAAGCACACCTCCAAATTATGCAAGAACTATTTAGGGAAGAAGCAGGCAGCTGGTATTCTATCTGTAATGGAGTGGCCAGCGCAGTCACCAGATCTCAACCCCATAGAGCTGTTGTGGGAGCAGCTTGACCGTATGGTACGCAAGAAGTGCCCATCAAGCCAATCCAACTTGTGGGAGGGGCTTCTGGAAGCATGGGGTGAAATTTCAACCCGATTACCTCAGCAAATTAACAGCTAGAATGCCAAAGGTCTGCAATGCTGTAATTTCTGCAAATGGAGCATTCCAAGACGAAAGCAAAGTTTGAAGAAGAAAATTATTATTTGAAATAAAAATCATTATTTCTAACCTTGTCAATGTCTTGACTATATTTTCTAGTCATTTTGCAACTCATTTGATAAATATAAGTGTGAGCTTTCATGGAAAACATAAAATTGTCTGGGTGACCCCAAACTTTTGAACGGTAGTGTGTATATGTATATATATATATATATATATATATATATATATATATATATATAGCAGATATAAAAAAAAATGGCGACAGCACCCTGCAACACTAATGCCACCTAAACCACTAAATATAAATAGATATGCACTAAAGCTCAATCTACCTACAAATAGGGAGGTTCTTAGTGCACATTTTGATCAAAAAGTGTTAGCCCACCTGCCACGACAAGGCGACCTCTGTAAGGTGGGAACCTACGCTGCACATACACCCAGAACTGGGACTAAGCCTACATATATACCTGGGGATGGTAGGATCCAGCATTGAACTGATTAAAATCACCCAGGGCAGAGTGGGAGGAGTGCAAGAACAACAAGTGGAGGCAGTCACTAACCCCACATATATGGATACCATAAACACAACAAAAATTGAACAGCACATTCCAACTAAATGATACAAAATACGCAGGTGCAAGAACACCTGTGACTGCAGATATACAGCAGATATAAAAAAATGGCGACAGCACCCTGCAACACTAATGCCACCTAAACCACTAAATATAAATAGATATGCACTAAAGCTTTATATATATATAAATCAACTATACTTGGATTAAATCCTTTGCACCATATAACTACATAAAGAGAAGAGGGCAGATTTAGTGATAATGCTGCAGGGACACGTTTGGCGCTATGTAAAAAGCTCTGATTGGAATAATGTCTGCTCCGTATTTTAAATAACTCACAGCTCATAATAAATCCAGAACACCGTAACCGGCTCAGTAATTTACCGCAGTAGCAAAAATGGTGCATGTGAATACAGCTTCAGAAAACAGTCTTCGAGTTTTCATAGATACAGTGTACACCTTATTTGCCAGATCCTCTCTCGCCAGTGTTAGAGCTGCGGCATATTGATGAGTTTGTCACTCAGCAGGCATTGTAGGTGACAAGATGGAGGATATCTACACAGAATCCTGTTATGTCACGTGAGCACAACAGACCGCTGTATCAGGATTCTCTGTGACTCGTAATCTAAGAGATACTCCTGCATTGGCCTAGAATCACTTCAAAGAGGTAAAGATTTTTTTTGCAAGGGATTTGTAGTCTCTTTTATTGATGGCTGAAGTGTAGCGGCACAGACACAAAGTGGAATATAAATAAATCAGGAAGAACCTGAAGCAAAATAAACAGCAATAGACAGTCTAAATTCTCTTGACTAAGACTTGTCTGGGCTGTTATAGTGTAATCTTCTAAAACTCCAGGTTAGTTTCTGCTTCATTTATTAATTGGTGGAGTTTGGTGACTCTTTACCTCTTTTGAGCTTGTGTAGTTTTATTATTAAAGGCATAGTATAACCTGGGGCCAAGAGCAGACTTTCAAAGTCTCATGGAAGCGAAGGTCTAGGCTCCCAAACTGCTGGTATCTGCAGATAATATTGTGTACCAATATAATCATGGATATCATTACTGACACTTGCCACCAGATTCTGAATGTATCTCTGCAGTTGACACCAGGAGAACAACCGTATCCATGACCGTTTCTGGGTAAGGATCATAGAACAGGCACTTGACACTACAGTCAACATGGTAAGGCTGTAATATAAAAAGTGTTGTCTAGTTAAACCACAGAGTTAATAGAGAAGTCCACCAATTAGCCAGAGCGTACATCATCTACAAAAAGTATCTTTCTCTGGAGGACCCATAGGTCCGTGTTTTACACGCACTTCTCATGGATTTCAACAAACACCATCTAAGGCCCCATGCACACGACCGTAATTTTTCATCCACAATTACGCATCCGTAATTGCGAATCAAAGTACGGATCCATTCATTTCTATTGCCTACGGACACCTTCCCGTATATATACGGGAAGGTGTCCGGGGTGTAGAAAGCATACGCACAAAATAGGACATGTCCTATTTTTTTTTTTACGGACCGTGCTCCTATACTTTATAATGGGAGCACGGCCTGGAAATGCGTGTGACTGTCAACAGCCGGCCGTGCCCGTAATCATGGACCGTGATTACGGCTACGTGCATTGGCCTAAGGCTTAATTTCCACTGTGGTGGCGCTAAGGTGAATTGAACAATTGCAGCCAGGTGCACCAAAGATTATATCTTACTGCTGGTGTACATACCTGTAATCAGCTGATTGTTAGGGGACCCTTCTAATAAAAAGGGAGGCCAAAGTGTACAACCCCTTTCACAGTAATTGTTATATTGTTTCCATAAGTAAATCAACAAGGAATCCTTTAATACCAGTCTATGCACTCGCCTGATCCCAACCAATCCCTTCTACAGATGAGCAAATCAATCTGCCTCATATACAGATGTAACCAATCCGCCATCCTATGGAATTCAATGTACAAATAATTTGCCTGTTATTCTCTTGAATTTACCCATAACAAACCTCAAACATGTAGAATACATTTCCTAATGTCTCCTAATTAACAACAAAAAAAATCCTCTCTAGCTCCTTTGATGCATAGTCTGAAATTCATGTAAAAGGTGTGCTTGGGTACCACAGGGACTTTTTTTAAAATCTACCTCTATGACTTCTAAATTCTCACCGGCCGAAGATACTATTTCCTTAGATTAACAACCTGAAGATGTTAAGACAAGAGCTCATTAGTAAAATGTACTCTGCTTGAGTTTATAGAAACAGTAGGCCTCATGCCCACTTCTGTTTTTTCCTTCAGGGTTCTTTCACTGATAGCACCCTGACCCATTCATTTCAATGCACACTTCCGTTATTTTCACGGATCCGTTGTTCCGTTAAAAGTAGAGCATGTCTTACTTTTGTCAGTGATTCCGTGACCATGGGGCCCATAGAAGTAAATTGGTCCATGAAAAAAACGGATGGCACACGGAACGCTTCCGCGTGCAGTCCATTTTTTATGGATCTGTTGCCCTAGCAACAGCAGGGCGTGCCAAAGTTCACAGGCTGGGACATGTGACAAGTTCAAATGAAGTTCAATACCTTCCAGTTTTTTAACGGGAACACGGAAGCCAAACGGAAGCACAACGTCCGTTTGAAACGGAAACACGGAACGGACACGGAGTACACACGGATACCCTAACGGACACACGGATCCGTGAGAAACGGACGTAGAAACGGACGTGAAAACGGTGAAGGAAGTGTGCATGAGGCCTAAGTTCTCCGTGCAGCTTGTTAGGGTGGATTTCTCATCATTAAATAAATTTCCATATAGTTATATCGGTAGGATAGCAATAAATGTGATGAGATACTAAATATCTTAATTCTAGAAAAACCCAAGTTCTATGATCAGATCCATAGAAATCAATTTCTCCTACAATTGAAATGAAGTACACTTCAAACTGGAGGGATGTAAAGCATAACGTGCCATTTACCGCAATCCTTTACAAAAATCTCCTGGAGAATTCTCAGTGTTTTTTGTTTATTTGCAGCCTCAGATGTAATTACTGAAAATTCCATACAACTAAACAAAGTATAAAAAAGGCATTGAACACTAAATAACTAAAAGCACCGTCACAATGCAAGAAGCCATGTAATTGGATACAGTAGTTACCTCAATTTAAAGAAAAAGAAACAAATAACTCAGAATTTTTGTATGTAGCAGATCAGCAAATTGTTCTTCTTACAACCACACCGGTAATTACTTTGTGGTATACTTAAAACTTGCAGTTATTCCAAGATCAAAACATAACATAACATAGCAAGACTAAATGATCTTAACCCTTTCACGACCAAGAACGAAAATGAACGTCATGGTCGGCTGCTAGTTCCCGCACCAGGACGTTCATTTTCGTCAGCATTTCAAACTGTCACTCTGTGTTAACACAGAGTGACAGACGCGCGCTGACAGCTGTCCTAGACAGCTGAGACATCAGTCTCGCCGGACAGCGGACCATCGCCGCTGCTTTCGGCAATTAACCCCTTAAGTGCGGCGACGGATTGCCATCGCCGCATTTACGTGGTTTGAAGCACATCGGCAGCCCCCACGAAGTGATCGTGGGGGCTACCGATGCTTGTCACGGCAATCGGTGGTCAGATAATGACCTCCGGGTTGCCATGTACGGAAGCCTCGGAGGAGCAGCCTCCGGCCGGTCCTCCGAGGCTTCCTGTCAGAGTGACAGTTACGTCACAATGACAGTCAGAGTACATTACACTACGTGTGTAGTGTAATGTACTCCAGCAGCGATCAAAGCTGCAAATCTAAGTGTCCCCTAGTGGGACAAGTGAAAAAAGTTAAAAAAAGTAATAAAAATGTTTTCAAAAAAGTGAAAAATAAAAGTTAGAAGTTCTATAAACACTAAATGCTTTTTTTCCCTATAAGACTTTTATTATAGAAAAAAAATGAACACGTTAAAAAAGTACACATATTTTGTATCACCGCGTTCGTAACGACCCCAACTATAAAACTATAATGTTATTTTTACCGCACGATGAACACCCCAAAAAAATCAATAAAAAACTACGACAGAATCACAATTTTTTTGGTCACCACCGCTTCCTAAATAAAGAGTAAAAAGTGATCAAAAAGTCGCATGTACCCGAAAATAGTACCAATAAAAACTTCTATCCGTCCCGCAAAAAACAAGCCCTTACACAGCTTTTTTGACTAAAAAATAAAAAAATGATGGCTCTCAGAATATGGTGACACTTTATTGTGCAAACGCAAAAAAAAGGACCAAACCTATATACATATGGTATCGCCGTAATCGTACCAACCCGCAGAAGTAAAAATGTCATTTATAGCGTACGGTGAGCGCCGCAAAAAGAAAACCTAAAAAACGGTGTCAGAATTCCTGTTTTTTGTTCAGGATTGCAAAAAAATTGAATAAAAAGTGATAACAAAAAAAAAACAAAAAAACGCATGTACCCCAAAATGGTACCAATGAAAACTACAGATTTTCCCGCAACAAATAAGCCCTCACATGGCTCCGGTGGTGAAAAAATAAAAAAGTTCTGGCTTTCAGAATATGGCGATGCAAAATGTGCAGAGTGTCCAAAAGTGGATAAGATCGGGCGCAATTTATCAGTACGACACCGGCCACACATCTATGAAATATTATTCATTTACCCCATTATTATACCCTCTTATTATGCCCTGATGTTCTCCACACAGATTACACATGCCCCCCACATTATAAACTGAAATACCAGCGAAACCCAAAACAGAAAAACTACCAAGCAAAATCTGCGCTCCAAAAGCAAAATGGCGTTCCCTCCCTTCTGAGCCCTGCAGCGTGCCCAAGCAGCTGTTTGCGCCCACACATATGGCGTTGCCATACCCGAGAGAACCCGCTTAACGTTTTATGAGGTATTTGTCTTCTGTGGCACAAACTGGGCACAACATATTATGCACTAAAATGGCGTATCAGTGGAAAATTGCAATTTTCACTTTGAACCATCCGCTGTGCATTAACCCCTTTGCGCACTATGACTTAACTGCCCGTCCTGGTGCGGCGGTCTATGTATGGAGCCGGCTCACGTGCTGAGCCCGCTCCATACGCTGCGGGTGTCAGCTGTGTATTACAGCAGGCCCCCTCGGTACTAACGGACAGGTACAGCAATCGCTCTGTTACAGAAGCCTGTAAGAATAACAATATACTGCAATACATTAGTATTGCAGTATATTGTACCAGTGATCCAATGATCGCTGGATCAAGTCCCCTAAGGGGATTGATTAATAAAATGTGTAGAAGAATTATAGTTATTAGTAGTGAGAATTTTTTTTTTTTAAAGTTAGAAAAACAAAACACCTTTTCGCATTTTTCTTCTAAAGTAATGTAAAAAAGTGAACAAAATTGGTATCGCTACGTCCGTAAAAGTCCGAACTATTACAATATACCATTATTTAATTTGCACATTGCACACCTTAAAAAAATGTAATAATTGAAACCGCCAAAATCGCAGTTTGTTTTTTTTTTGTCACCTTCGCTCTAAAAAAAAAAATGTAATACAACTTTTGAATCACTTTTTATGTACCAAAAAATGGTACCAATAAAACCTGCAGCTCCTCCCGCAAGAAATAAGCCCTCACACCACTCTATTGATGCAAAAATAAAAAAGTTATGGCTCTTGGAAAGCGGGGAGTGAAAATCTAAAATATGAAAGCAAAAAATCAGTCCTGAAAGGGTTAATTAATTTCTAATGAAAAAACGTATGATCACATGTGGGGTATTTCCGTACTCGGGAGAAATTGCTTTATAAAAAATTGTTGTTTTTTTCCTCCTTTATCCCTTGTGAAAATTAGAAAATTCAACATTTTTGTGGAAAAAATTGTGATATTAATTTTCGCGCCCTAATTCTAATAAACTCTGCAAAAGACCCGTGGGGTGTAAATGCTCACTATACCCCTAGAAAAATTCCTTGAAGGTTTTTCCAAAATGGGGTCACTATTGGGGGGTTTCCACTGTTTTGGTCCCTCCAGTGCATTGCAAATGCGACATGGCACCGAAAACCATTCCAACAAAATCATAAATCCAAATGGCGCTCCTTCCCTTCTGAGCCCTGCTGTGGGTCCAAACAGTAGTTTATTACCACATATGGGGTATTGTCGTAATCGGGAGACATTGCTTTACAAATATTGGGGTGCATTTTCTTCGTTATTACTTGTAAATAATAAAAATTTCTATGTTGTTTCAGAAAAAAAGTACATTTTAATTTTTACAGACTAATTCCAATATATTTAGCGAAAAACCTGTGTCGTCAAAATGCGAACTATACCCCTAGATAAATACCTTAAGGGGTCTAGTTTTCGAAATGGGGTCGTTTATGGGGAGTTTCTATCGTTCTGGCAGCTCAAAGCCTCTCCAAATGTACAGTGGGGCCTAAAACATTTTCAAGCAAAATATGAGTCCTGAAAGCCTCCGGGTGCTCCCTTCCTTTTGGGTCCTGCCGTGTGTCCAGGCAGCGCATTAGGGCCACAATGTGGGTATTTTTGAAAACAGGAGAAACAGGGTGATAGATTTTGTGGTGTGTTTCTTCATTCTCATGGTCGCTTTACAAAGAAATTGGTCTTCAAACTGATACTTTTATGAAAAAAAGTATTTTATTTTTTTTCACCTGCTATGTATTAAATTTAGCAAAAAACTGTGGTGTCAAAATACTTACTATACCCCTAGGTAAATACCTTAAGGGGACTAGTTTTCTAAATGGGGTAATTTGTGGGGGTTTCCATCACTCTGAGACCTATGAGCCTCTGAAAACCTGGCTTGGTGCAGGAAAACAAAATGTACTTCAAAATGTATAAAATTATTATTCAATTTGTAAGTCCTCCAAATTGCTGAAAATTTATTTAATTTTTTCAAAAGTGCTGCCAAAATAGAGTAAAGAGATAGAAATATATATTTAATTAAAAAAATAGTATAGTATGTGTGTACATATGTGACATATTGCAGTTAAAAATAGGGGAAAATGGTAATTTTTACAAAATTTCTTCCATTTTTCCATTAATTTCCACAAATTGTATCAGTCTACTTTTACCACTAAAATAAAGTACAACATGTGACGAAAAAACAATGTCAGAATTACTTGAATATTCAAAACTTTCACAGAGTTATTCTCTGATAAAGTCAGACATACCAGATTTGACAAATCTGGCTTGGTCATTAAGGTACAAACATGCCCGGTCATTAAGGGGTTAAGAACAAATTTCAACATGATGGCCTGTGGAACGCTGAAGTTGGTCGCGATATTCTGTTTTTATTGTTGCCATCACAAAACCAAGAGACGCCATGGTTCCCAGTTTCCCTGCCAACCTATTAGGCCAAGTTCACATCTCGTTTACTGTATGTCAGATGTGCACATTTTGACATGAAAAAACAGTGTCAAAACGTACCACAGCGTGTACATTGATTTCTATGGTCAGGGTGGATGCCCTGCAGTTTGTGCATACGTTTTGTTTGCTTATGTTTTATCCTTTCATTTTTCCGTGTCCTGAAAAGCGTAGTCTACCGCGCTCTTCAGTACTTTTCCAAAACTTATACCACACATATACGTTTTTATTTGTATTGAAGACAATGGCGATGTATGGGCGACCTATGCAATCTTAAACCCTACGTTCGCATAAGTAAAACGTATACGTTTTTGTCACCATATATGGTAAATCTTGACTTTACAAAGTTTGATTTAAATCAAGAACCAAAAAACATAAGTTTTTAGAAGTAAGAACGGACACAAATGTATAAAACTTATATGACGTATACTACAAAAACGTAAGCGTATGTTACAAATGCATCTGTTTTTGTAACTTTAAAATTGTATACTTCGTCGTATACCACAAACGTGTGCAGAAAACGAGATGTGAACTTAGCCTTAGTAACATGCAGGCAGACAGCGTTCTGCCTACAGTCTTCAGGGCAAATGTTGGAAATTTTAAAGAAGATCTATCAGGAATAAGAAAACATTATTATTTATAAGAGGGGAAGGTGGTTTATTAAATTCCTATATAACAGTGATTTCTTTTGTACTTTGTTTTCTAATTGGCTTATATAGTGAAATGGCGAACAGGCCGCCCAGCATCCATTGTGCTGGTTATGTGCTTTTAAATTGCTTCATAAAGGAAGGTATTAAATAAAATACTCCCCCTTTTTTAATAATAATGATTTCTTATTCCCGTCATGATCCTCTTTTAAAAACTAAACAAGAAAGGGCTTGAAAGTGGCTCTAAAGGTGGAGCTTCCCTTTAAATATCCATTGACAGGGTCAGTCTCTCTTTGGCTCCCACAGCAAGAATAGCTTGTGCCGCTTAAGTCCCGTCCCCCCCCCCCCCTTTCCCTCGAATTGCTTTAGGGGTTGCACCACTAAAGGCACCTGCAAACATATATAATTGTTTTATCTTAGAGTGGAAAGACACAGTCTACTCTCTAATCTATACAATAATCAGCCTTAGAAACCTCCACTTAACCTAAAAAAAAAAACACTTCCATTTTTCTAGTTACCCAACAAAGTTTCTCTCTTGACCACTCGGATGTTATGTTTAGTATGGATTCCTTGAATCAAACATAGCTTAAACAGCCTTCCTTCCATGTGGCCTTCTGTAAGCCCTGTCCTGCTTACACGACCTTCCCTATTCCTATCCCATTTAGTCATTCGACCACATCGTGACCATGTGCCCATCACTCAAGCTTTGAGAAAACTTCACCAGCTGGACTAGCAATTCACAGCTTGTGCCCCAACCAAAAGGACGGCAAGTGAATAATACCTCAATATTCTCCTTGTAATATCCCATAGGTGTCACCACTCGTTGTTTTACATTTGAATCCCTTGCAAATAAGTTTAAAAAAAGTCAACAAACAAACTTGAAATTCCAGTGTATGATAAACAGGCTGTATACGGTTCTTGTGCATGCTCATAACAGCTAAGTATAGACATTTGTTTTCTGCAGACTTGTTTGGCCTGTGTCCTGTATATTAAATTGCTTCTGGAGATTTGTTCTGTAGAGCTAAACACAACATTAGAGGGTAATGGCTTCAATGCCTTATCTGCCTTCTCTTTGTTCGGATTATTATTGTAAGGTATTCACTTGTTATTTTCTTAGAACTTCTGTTTTGTAAACAACAGGATATTTTATTTATTTATTTTACAAATTACAGAACACAGACACAAAGAAAATATATATTTTTTTCCTTTTGGGACATCACAAGCCTCTTTTTGCACGTAGCACCACTTTCTGGCTAAAAGATCAAAGTTTTGTTAACCCCTTAAAGACCACCGTATAGCCTTTTCACGGCGGCACTTCAGAAGAACTTTTCCCGCATCGGTTGGTGAGCTCCTGAAATCTGGGCTGTTGGAAAACAGCCTCGGGCTTCAGGGCAACGATCGGAGACCACTAGCGGTGGTCTCCGATCATATTTAACCCCTTAGATGCGGCGCTCAATAACGAGCGCCGCAACCGAGTGGTTTTAGAGGGAAGGGGCTCCCTCTCGCAACGCACTGGCGTCCCGCAATGCAATCGCAGGGTGTCAATGGTTTCTATGGCAGCCAGGGGCCTAACAAAGGCCCCCAGGCCTGCCTCTAGTGATTGCCTGTTAGGTCATGCCAGAGGCATGGCCTAAGGCTCTGTTCACATCTGCATTGGGGTCCCATTCGGACGTTCCATCGGAGGTTTCTGTCGACTACGCTATTGCTTCCGGCAAAACGACGGGTCCGGTGCACAAAAGAGGCAAACAGAAACCAGGGGCACCGGCTCCGTCACCATTGAAATCAATGGTGATGGAGACGGAACCCTCTGGTTTCCGTCTGTGTCAGTTTGTGTCTGCTCGGGGTCCCGTTCTGACGGAAACCTCCGACGGAATGTCAGAACGGGACCCCAACGCAGATGTGAACAGAGCCTAACAGGTGCCTGTCAGTTTTACACTGACAGGCAACAATACAGGTGTATTGCAGTGTTTTATTAAAGTGATCAAATAATCGCACAGCAAAGTCTCCTAGTGGGAATAAAAAAAAAAGTTAAAGTTTAATAAAGTTTGAAATAAATAAATAACTGTCCAAAGTAGAAAAAAAATGAACCCACTTTTTCCCCTTACTTTATGATTTATTTTTTTTAAAAGTTACACATATTTGGTATCGCCACGTCCATAACGAACACAACTATAAAACAATTACATTATTTAACCTGCACGGTGTACGCCGTAAAAAGTAAAAATAGAAAACAATGCCAGGACAGCTATTTTCTGTTCATCCTGCCTTCAAAAAAATGTGATAAAAAGTGATCAAAAAGTCACATGTACTCGAAAATGGCACTAATAAAAACCACAAGCGTCACACAAAAAAAAGAGCCCTCATACAGCTGCATCGGCGGAAAATTTTGACTCCTAAAATATGGCAACACAAAAACAAAATCATTTTGAAAAAAAAAAAAAAAGTGTTTTTACTGTGTAAAAGTAGTAAAACAAAAAAAACCTATATAAATATGGTATCGTCGAAATCGTAACGACACGCTGAATAAAATTATTATGTTATTTATACCACACGGTAAACGGCATAAATTTAAGATGCAAAAAAGTATGGTAAAATTTCCGGGTTTTTGTTACACTACCCCACCAAAAAAAGTCAGTAAAAAGTTAATAAATTATATGTACCCCAAAATGGTGCTATTAAAAAATACAACTTGTACTGCAAAAAAAAGTCTGTATAGAGCTATGTAGACGGAAAAATAAAAAAAGTTATAGAGCTTTGAATGCGACGATTGAAAAACGTCAAAATTTGCTTGGTCATTAAGGTTTAAAATACCTTCAATATTAAGGAGATAAAGGAACAGATGGCTACACATGGGCAGATAGGGCGCATCCCTGAGAATTTAACTGGTTGACGACACAGGACGACAATGAACATCCTGAGCGGCGGGTACTTCGCGCATTAGGACAACCTTTCTCGTCCTGTGTGACAGCCAGTGTCCGCGCGATCAGGAGCGGTGCAATGGCTGTAATACACAGCCATAGCCCCGCTCTAACGGCAGAGAGATTTATTCTTCTGGCATAAATAAAATACAAACCCCCTGCACCATGTTTTCCAACACGGTCACTGGAAAATACGGCGGGGCTTCACAGTCGTACAACTGAATTACTAGGTTTCTCCATGACAAACACGATGTTGTTTCCATTAATGCACAGTCACATTCCTCCGTATTGTGAAACATGGCAAATGCTGCACTGCTTTGATTAACTAAAGCACGGCTCAGACAGTGCACCAATCTTAGTAAAGTTACCGAACATAACAAATAGCTTTGTCTATGTCCCCTGTTCAGAACCCTTTTCTACTAGCCAAAGCAGAGATTGACTACAGAAAATGTATTGCAGGACGTGGACAATGCAAAAAACTTCTTTAAGTTTTAGTAGCAATAACAGTCAAGATGGCATTGACTAATAATTGCCCAGACTGAGATGTTCATCTTGTATTAGGTGACAGTGTACATTGTGAGTATATATTTCCAGTTTCAGAGGGTGGCATAACACGCTAGGACTTGTTTTTCTACAGCAGCCGGTGTCTTTGGAGGTACAGTGTCTATAGAGACCTTCTGATCATGTTTTACTCATCAGTATGTAGAGAAGTAGTTATATTTAGCACACTACCTAGATATAATCTAAATAAAATCCATAGAAAGCACACAAAAATTATCGACAATATCAACATTTGCATCTACTTTAGTAAAATGCTTTTTAAGCAATGAAGACACGGCACTACGGAACAATTCTTGTTTGAAAAGCACTCAAGCAAATACATATATTACGGTCAGAAGTCATTTTCAGAATAATGTTCTTTGTACTTCCTGGAATTTGGCTGCGTATATTTAATATTCCATATTTCCTTGCCTCATTGCTTATTTATTCTTAGTCATTTGAAGTAACAACTCCCAGGTTTCTTTGGCCTGTTCTTGTATCTCGAATGCCATTAATCATATCTTGTGGTTTTAGACGGACTTAAATGCATTATAAAAATGTCTATATACTTTTATCTGTTTACTAGGAACTGGGCAATAACAGGAAAAAGTATTTTTTTTTTCTTAAAAGGGATCTGGAAGAAAATGAAAATTCTTAATGATGTGCTCTTGTGACCCAGGAGATTCTGCCCTCATCTCCGATACTAATAACTATGTATAGAGTACTTTGGACTTAAATGCTTCGGCTGACATTTTTTTTCTTTCTTTAGAATGGGTAAGATAATTGGGGACAGAAAAATTCAGGGGAAAGAGGTCCAAAACTCTGCGCTGATAATTTCATAATCTATAGGGATCAAAGCCCCATTTTTCTGATACAGTTCTCCAAACTCCTGTTGCCGTTCACACAGAGTTAAATAGGTTGTCCAAGATTAGAAAGACATGGCTGCCTTCTTCCCTGCACAGCTGGTGGTAGTATAGTTGGAAAACCAAATTCACCCTGCAGGCCAGGGACAGCATCACCTGAGTGCCAAGGGACCTAGCAATATGTAATGAAGAGAACACAAAGCATATGTTGTTCACTTGCAGAAACCGAGCCCCTGCGCCTTTAATGTTTCTTTCTATTTTTCCCATTAAAACCTATGTTGATTTGAGACTCTACTATTACAGTTATTACCCACAATGGAAATCTAATTAAATAGAAAAATGTAACAGAAAGGAAGAGTAGTCAGGAAGCGGACGATCGATACAGCGGAATATCTCACAAATTATGGCCTGAATATCCTATGTGCTGTGGATTTTGAGAAAAAAAAAAAGAAACTGGTGATACATCAATAACGGCAATATTCTAAATTGGTTAATTATCGTTAATGTTCATCGCTCAGTACGTTTTTCTTTACCGATTTTTTTTCTAATTAATAAACCATTTATAAATTATATTTTTTTGGACTTAGTCTAAAGTGACTGATTAATTTTTTTATTTAGACTTTTTGGGGGTTTTGGATCAGATTGCGGCTTTATAATAAAAATATGCTCCAACTTAAACAGGTTTCCTCATATGCTCTATTGGGGCATATAGATGTCATAGAGAGGGAGAAGAGAGCTGCTCTACAAGAGTGACTTCTGCTCTGGTGAGCCATGTATTCATTTCACACCCACTCTTGGTTTTTGCTTCCAAATACTGATTCACAATGCTGTCCAAAATACTGCTGTGTGATGGAAACCTTAAAGGGGTTTTCTGATAAATATCTTATCAGTCATCTATCCTGAGAATGGGCTTACCAGGCCGTCCCTGTGCGCCCCATATGAATAGAGCAGTTCTACACATACTTTGCCACTGCTCCATTCACTTTCAATGGGGCTATCAGAGATAGTGCTAGTATATAATTTTTCTTACTCTTATATAGTGTTCATACATGTATTGAAAAACATCTGCGTTAAGAGAAACTGAAGAAAAATGGAAGGTGGGGGGGCTTAACAGAAATGTTTTTCCCAGCACCAGAAAAAACAGTAGACAAAGAGATATGGGCTAATTTTAGAGCTTTCCACTTACAGCCTTCTGCAACAAATGTTTCTGGAATAAGAGTTCATTTCAGCTTAATGCATTTACTTATTGTTGTATATATAAAATAAAAAAAACTAATAACACTTTACAGCGCATCTGACATATTAAAATAAATGGCATTAATAAGAAGAAACGTACGTTCACCCCTAACATCTGCAGGTACCAAGAAGGATCTCTGTGAAATTAAAGGCTATGTACACCTCTGTAAGCATTTTTTATTAAGTGGATGTTTTTATAAAAAAATCACTTTTATGAAAAAAATGTGTTACTTTTTTAGATACAGATTCTATGCATCCTATATACATAGAAGCTGATTCGGTCTATCTCAGCCGAGCCGGTCAATTCAGCTAAACTGACGGCTCGGTGAGAGTGGGTCCTGTGTGTCTCTTATACACAGGTTCCAGCTAATAACAATCACATCTAAGTTCGTAACTTAAATGTGAACGATATTAGCTGGTTTGTGTGTCAGAGACTCGCGGTGCCCGCCCTGAGAAATAGAAGTTTCTTTACCATCATAGTTCTTTACTGTAAGTACAGTGAGACTTTGGAGCTCTCAGACGCAAAATTTTGTGATGGTTAGGCCCCATGCACATCGCGTTTGCGCTATCCGGCAGGCGTATACGCTTTGAAACACTAAAAAAGGATTGAAACGTATAGCACGGCATATACATAGACTATAATATGTCAAACGTAGACTAACATAGCATCGGGTTTAGTCTAGGTTTGTCATGGTTTACGTTGGGATACTGTTTTTTTGAAAGTACTGAAAAGTGTAGTCTGCTATGCTATTCTGTACTTCAAAAAACGTATACGCGTCATTTTTTAGCATTGATCTCAATGGACGACATATGCAAATTTAATGCTATACATTTGTCTCCGTTTACATACAGTAAATCTATCCCTTTTTTTTCTATCAGTGTTCACTTTAAAAAAAACCAAAAACTTTTAGGTGAAAAACGGACAGAAACGTATACCGACGTATAAGTATATGCTAAACGTACACGCTATAAAAAAAAAAACACAGCCGTAAACAGAAAATGGTACATGTTTGTATACATTTTCAGAGGTTCACGTTTTTATAAAAAAACGTATACGCTCGGCGGAAAGCACAAACGCAATGTGAATGGGGCCTTAGGCTTCGTTCACATCTGCGTCAGGGTCCCGTTCTGACGTTCCGTCGGAGCTTCCGTAGGTTTCCGTTTGCATCACCATTGATGTCAATGGTGACGGATCCGGTGCTAATGGTTTCCGTTCGTCTCAGTTGTAAAAGAATTCCGTAGTTTTTACAGAATCAATACCGTAGTCGACTGCGCTATTTATTCCATGAATAGTTTCCATGTGTTTCAGTCAGGGTCCCGTTCTGACGGGAAGTTCCGACGGAAAGTCAGAACGGGACCCTGACGCAGATGTGAACTAATCCTTAAATTGTTGAAAGATTTCAAGAGGGGTCTGGATGCCTTTTTTGAAAGAAATTATATTCCAGGTCATGTGTATTAGATTGCAGAGATGGGTCGTGGATCCAGGGACCTATTCTAAATTGCCATATGTGGAGTCGGGAAGGAATGTTTTCCCCCTAATGTTAAGGTAATTGGCAACTACCTCATAGGGGGTGTTTTTGCCTGTTTTCATAAACACTGCAGGAGAATAAGCTGTGCTTGTTGAACTTGTATATTTTTCAACCTTAAAGGAGAACCTAGCACCTGTAAAGGGGGATCTGTTTTATTTGAAAACCCATTAACTCCTTCAGAAATTAATAATTTTCTAAACATAGGTTATTAAAAAAAAGGAAATACAGAACGCGAGATCTTGAGATATCTAGAGAGATCTCACATTATGAGCTTGGATGCTGCCGTGTGGGATTGTGACAGGATGCAGGCGATGCCAGGATACCCCTACCCGGAGTCGGGTCATTTGCATAGTGAAAGTAAGCCATAAACTCAGGAACCTTCACATTTTTTTAGTAACATACTTAAAATAATTATTCATTTCTTAAGGGACTAATGGGTTTTCAAAGAAAGCCGGTTCCACTTTACAGTCGATAGGTACTCATTAAGTCTTATGCACACAACAGTATTATGGCTCCTTTGAAGTACCCATATGTACGGTGTCATAGTATGGCACCTATTGAAATCTATGAGCCTATACTGTACCACAATATGCCTTTGATTTTATATATATATATATATATATATAAGTTTGTGAGGAACAAAAAAAGTGTTCCATGAACAATAGGCAGTATTTTTCCCCAGAAGCATTGTTGGAGTACGTCCATAATACGTTTCCGCATGAAAGCACCAGACAGCAGAACTGGGCACTATTTCAGTTTATGCAACAAAACGGTGGATACTTTCAGTAGCATTGTAATAAATGAGAAGGAAGGCACTTATCTAAGTACCGCAGCAGCGTGCATATAAAATGTACACAACAATTCTTTTTTTCTTGCTTAGAAATCAGCTAGCCATTAAATATCTTTGTGGCTTGGTTTTCTGATTTAAAACCCTAAAACTTTTAAGTGCTAAAATGCAAACTTTACTATAAATGTACCTAAAAATAAGAACAGAGAAGCATTGTCGTTGCGACTAAAAATCAGTTCCATTCATCTGAATGAGGTTGTTTCTGTAGCAGGTGAATGAATTTCTGCTAGTTCCATTCAGACGAATGGTGCTGATTTTCAGTCACAGAAAATTTCTGCAACGAAATCTGCCACATGGGACTGCACCCTTAAGGCCCATTTACAATGATTGAGCAAATGAACGTACATATTAACGGTTGTTCTCTATCATTGCCCTTTGGAAACGTTTGTTCATCGGCTGATCTGCTCATTTATGCTGCCGATGAAATGGACGATAGACGGCAGCAAATCTCCCTGTGTAAACTGTCGCAGTAAGAATCGTTCGACCCTACACATTACCGATTATAGCTCCTTGTGAAAGCAGCAAACAAGCGCAGATTGACGAGCTGTCTCGGAGATCGCTGCTCATTTTTATGGCCCATATTGGGCCGTGTAAAATGACCCTTACAGACCCTGCTTACATTTGTATACAATTAGCACTTGATAATTGACTGCAGCACAGGGGGCTGTGGGAGATAAATTGCCTCCCAAATTATTACCTCTTGCAACTGTCCAAGAATCTCTTTTGCCTGACTTTGTGTTTTGAACCTCATAGAATTTGAGTGAGGTCAAATTGCATCTTTTGCTGTGATTTTTGCAAAATTGCGGCAAAAAACGCAATTTGACCACACTGTGTAAATAGACCCATACGAAAATTAGGTAATCTCTACTTACATCTAAATATAGATTGTGTAAATGAGTTCCCTATATCAGGGCATGACAGGGGCCTAGCTAAAGGCTCATGAGCCCTGGTGCAAGAATTCAGCTTGGGCCCCACTACCCCTCCCATCACCACTAAAACCCCTGCACACGCCTATGCCCAGCCGCCTTGCCCGACAAACCCCAAGAATGCCTCCATAGTATAATGCTCCCCATAGCTGCCCACACAGTATAATGCCCCCCATAGCTGCTCACACACAGTATAATGCCCCCATAGTATATTGCCACCCATAGCTGCCCCATACAGTATAATGCACCCCATACATACAGTATAATGCACCCATACAGTATAATGCCCCCATAGCGCCCCCATACAGTATAATACCCCCATGCAGTATAATTCCCTCCATAGCTGCCATCTACAGTATAATGCCCCACATAGCTGCCACATACAGTATAATGCCCCCATATAGTAGTGCCCACCATAGCTGCCCCATACAGTATAATGCCCCCATAGCTGCCCCATACAGTATAATGCCCCCTATAGCTGCCACATACAGTATAATGCCCCCCATACAGTATAATGCTCCCTGAGCAGCTACCATATGAGCCCCCCCTCCCATACCCAGTATTATGCCCCCATACGTACGTACCTAATTGAAAAATAATGACGTAATTACTTACCTATCCCCGTTCCCATGACGGGTGAAGGATCCTTGTCCTCCTCTGCACTGTGTTGTGTGACTCGGAGCAGACAGGCGCAATGACGTCACTACATCGCGACTGCCTGCGCCGAGCCCTCGCGGCACACTGAATGCTGGAGCTTTAACTGAACTGTATTTGCGGCCTGAGGACTCAGATACAGTTGGAAGCGCTTAGGGGCCTGGTCGCAACTGCGACCGTTGCGACCCATATAGCTACGCCACTGGGGCATGCAATATCATGATGGTTGACCAACTTACTGTTGGTTTCCAACCTACCTGCTCATTTGAATTACTCTTCAAAGCAGAACAAGAACCCTTGCAAGCTTCCCGGTAATCCTGGTCACTGAGTAACAAAAAAGACCAGCAGTTGTGTGCCCAAACTGACTACAGATCCAGCAGTGTCATATCTTAAATTATCACATTTCTTTACATTTGTCAGCAAAACATAATGTTAATAATTTTTTTCTGTTATTTTTACAAAATTATACCAGAATGTATGTAATTTCAATGGAGCACAGGCTAAGCGGCTGTCAGATGTATACATCCAAATATTTATGTCGTGCGAGGTTAAAACCGGTGTTCCGCAAATAGTGAACATCTCTACTTACCAGCACACATAGCCAAGTTCGAACGAACGAACGAACGAACGAACGAGCGAGCGAACGAACGGAGGATAGTGGATCAGTCAGCATGAGTGCTATGCTTGAACTGTAAACATCTTCCCATGTTTATAATTACCTGAAGCAAAAAAAAAAAAAAGTATTAACAGACGAAGAATATTTACACATATAAAAGCATTTCTTTATTGTGTGGGTTTGAAGGGTCTCCACACTGATCTATTCAAAATAGTAATAGTTATCAAATTATCAATCACCTAAAAGTAAAATAGACAATACTTCCCTGTCAATGAGGTTCATGCAAAGGAACCCCACAGCTCAACAGAAATAAAACCATACTATGGGTGTATTCATACGATGTGGTCAGTTTTCCGGTGCGGATTTGATGCGGTTCGAGACACCTTAAATTTAAATTGACCCTTACCTATTCTCCTAGAATGCCTGGCGGTGGCAATATAAGGGGAGACCTCTCAGAATCCTGGCAGAGAAGGCAAGTCTCCCGCACAGCTGGCAGTCTTTCGCAGACAAACTCTTGCCAGATGAAAAACAAAAATAAACTCTTCCAGGGTTGACCTTTGATTAGCTTTGGAAGAAGTGGTATGTGTTCAGCGCGTCAATGACACAGGAGTGTGCAGAAGCATTATAGCAGGCTCTGCTATGGGAGCACTTCACTGTGAATGCAGAGTGATTGGTACTGTTATGGGGTAACTGGCATAAAATTAGGATAGTGTGGTCAGCGTATATTTAAGTTTGGGGGAGCCATGGAGGTTATTGCTAATTTTGGAGGATATTCTGGGCTGGTCATTAAATGGTCCAAGTCTACTTTATTGCCCTTAGATATTATTCACGATGAAGTTTCTTATATTCAGTATGGATTGCAGGTGATATCTGCATATCTGGGAGTGGTGGTGACCCGTTGTCTGTCGGAATATGAGAAACTTAATCTATCTCCCTTAATAGGCAGGTTTAAGCGTACTATGGAAGCCTGGGCTAAATTGCCTCTGTCAATGGTGGGACGGGCGAATTTGATTAAAATTATCTTGATGCCACAATTGTTGTACCTACTGCATAATGCCCCAGTGTGGACACCACTCAGATTTTCTCATCAGGTCAATAGGTCCTTTCATGAATTGATATGGTGTGGAAGATTTGCACGTATTAAATTGGAAACTCTCCAGCGACCAAAAACAGAGGGAGGCTTGGCGGTGCCTAACCCATGGGTGTACTTTCTGGCAGGTCAGTTTCAGCATATGAGGGGGTGGGAAGGGGAAGACAGAGACCCACAGAGAATTATATTACAGGTTTTTTTTTAACAGAATAACCTGTTTGAAATGCTGGATGCCGGGAAATTCAATTTGCCGGCGAATCGTTTGCCTAATGTGAATCTGATTCATAAGATATGGTGCAAGGTCTGGGACATTCAACGCATACGAGGGACCACCCAGTATACGGCCATATTGGACACCCCGTTGTTACCTAATTTATATAAACTTGAGGGACTGAACAATTGGAAACTAGCAGGCCTTACTGTGGTAACACAACTAGTCAGTGGCGGCATATTATGTTCCTTTGAACAACTCTAAGGCTTTTGTGTGTTCCCGCCTCTGATTTTAATTAATTATCTTCAACGATACCAAATATGTGTGCATTTCTTACACGCTGTGCGCAAGGTGGCGCCTAAAATGAATGGTGCGCAAACTGGCTTCTAGAGAAAAAATTTCTAATGCTGGTTCGCTGACACCATACGACCATTACAGATGTTGTGACGTTTCCAGTTCACAAAAACTGATGGCCTAACCTCAGGATAGGCCATCAATATCTGATCGGTCAGGGTCCTACACCCGGCACCCCGTCGATAGGCTATTTTGAAGGGGCCACAGTGCTCGTACGAGCGCTGCTTCCCTTCCATTTCCTTTACTGCTCACACTGTGAATTGCGGACACACTTGTAGCGGCGGTTCACAGTATTACAGCTTTCTCCAATTCAAGTGTATACTGTAATACTGTAAACCGCCGCTACAAGTGTGTCTGCGATTCACAGTGTGAGCAGTAAAGGAAATGAAGGGGAAGCAACGATCGTACGACCATCGCGGCCCCTTCAAAACAGCTGATCGGCGGGGCTGCGGGGAGACGGGCCGCCACTGATGAGATATTGATGGCTTATCCTGAGCTTAGGCCATCAATTTTTGTTGACTGGAAAACCCCTTTGACACCCCAAAAATTATTATTTTATGGAATTTAACGACATATCAAATATTTGAAAATCTGCCGTGTAAAATGTCTGCAGCATGTGGATGAGATTTGTAAAATCTCATCTACTTGCCTTGTACTGTAATCCGCTGCAGACTTTGCCTGCGCAAATTCGCAGGTAAAATTTGGAGTGAATCCACCACATCTAACGTCACCCTAAGGCCCAGTTCACACAGAGTTTTTTTGGCGCTGATTTTGACGTGGAAACCGCCACGGAATCAGTGCCAATATACGGCTGAAATAGTTGTTTTTATCCCGGGCGGCTGGGAGGCAGAAAAGCGCTTTGCGCCTGCTGTTCTCAACGGCCTCGGCTGAAAAACACGGCAAAAAAGTGCAGGCAGGTCAAAATCTGCCTCAAAAATCCTGAAGAAATTTTGAGGCAGATTTTATTCTGCCTGCAAGATACTCCGTATGAGTTACATGGTGACTTTGACCACGACACAGGTCATCCGACCAGAGATTGCTATGTCCCGTAGCCTACACCGCAAGTAATGAAAGTCAATGTGGTTGTGTTGCGACCTGCAAGTAACTGCGACACCACAGTTTGGATTTCTTGCAACTGTCATGTTGTGCTGCAACACAACCACATTGACTTTTATTACATGCAATGTAGGCTACGAGATATAGCGATCTTTGGCCGGTCGACCTGTGTTGTGCGTGGCCAAAGTCACCGTGTAGCAGGTAAACAAATTTATAGAGAAAATTTTTATTGAAAAAAAAAAAGGCGCGTGGGGTTCTTTTTTTTTTTTTACATTACATTATTCTTCTCCCTATGCAACTGGTGATCGCTGTGACAGGCTGTCACAGCGTTCACATAGCTGAGCTACTTGCCTTCGGCGCGCAAGCGTTGCTGGGAGGAGCAATGTGATCGCTGTGATAGGCGGTCACAATGATCACATGACCGGAGACCACACTGAGTGGTCTCCGGTTAAAGTTCCATGATACGGCTGTCTAGAGACAGCTGCATCATGGAGCTAAATGCCGCTGGGGAGCGGCAAACCTGCTAACTCTGCAGGACGTTCTGGAACGGCCCTGTCGAATTAATTGCGGACCGGCTGGACATTTATAGTTTAAGTGGTTAAACGATAATAACTTTGCAACCGCTTTGAATATCACAACTAATTTTACTTTGGTTTTTTTTTTTTACAAGACTCATGAGGCTTTAAATTTTCTAGATTAGATTAGTTTAATTAATTCCATGTTATAAATTTTTATTATGAGCAGACATATCACTAAAATTGTGGAAAAAAAACACTTTTTTTGTAACATTATATATATATATATATATATATATATATATATATATATAGATAGATAGATAGATAGATAAACGAACAAATGGATCCAGCAGCACCGGCAGACTGTTGGGTGCAGGCCCCCAGGAACAGACCACGTTCCAAATTACGTAGTATTCAAAAAATAGGCAGCACTCCGCAGTAAATGTGAAAAAAGTGGGTACTTTTATTGCCCCCTGTGCAACGTTTCAGCACTGTCCTCTGGAGCCTTTCTCATATATTTCTCTATATTATAATATATGTAATATATATACTGTCACCCTGGAGCGCTGTGAGCGGATAAGAGGGCTATAAGGATATATTCACGTGATGTGAAAAAATGGGCAGTTAACAACGAATCAACTGTCAGTTTTTCATGGGAGTTAAAAAATTTTGATGAATTTTATTTGTTCGGGCTTTTTGTCACAGCCACCTGAAAACACCACAGTGCCCATGTAGATAGTGACACAATACCACTGCAGATAGTGCCACATTGCCCACTGTTGATAGCGCCAGTGCCCACATAGATAGTGCCCATTGTAAATAGTGCCACAGTGCCCACATAGTGCCACAGTTCCCATTGTAGATAGTACCCACATAGTGCCACACACAGTACCCATGTAGATAGCGCCAGTGTCCCCTGTATGTAGTGCCCATATAATGCCACAGTGTCCATGTTAATAGTGCCACACCCCCTGTATATAGCACCCTCTGTAGACAGCGCCACACCCCCTGCAGATATCACCTCCCCCCTGCAGATAGCGCCACCCTCTGCAGATAGCACCATCCCCCTTTAGATAGCAACATCTCTTCTGTAGATAGCGCCACCCCCTGCAGATAGCGCCATCCAATGCAGATGGCGCCACCCCCCCTGTAGATGACGCCACTCCCCCTATATGTATCAGCACCCTCCCCCCCTGTAGTTGGCACCCGCTTCCTGTAAATAGCACCACTGTATATCCCTGTAGGAGCGGAATCCATCTGGCCGGGGATTGCGCTCCTAGAGGGAACCCCTGATGTCTCTGTCCATATATGGACAGTGACGTTAGGGGCTAACTCTAAAAGCAGAATCCCCTGCCTCAGCGTCGGACGCTCTGTGGCCGGGGATTCCGCTCCAGGAGTAGCACCTGACGTCACTGTCCATATATGGATAGTGACGCCAGGGGCTTCACCAGTAGCGAAATCCCCGACACAGAGCGATCTGACCACGGGGATTCCGCTCCTAGAAAGAGCCGCTGACGTCCCGATCCATATATGGATAGTGACGTCAGGGGCCTCTCCAGTAGCGAATCCCTAGAATGGGGCTCCCAAACCCAGTTCCTAAATTCTAGAGATTGGTGGTGGTTCCAGTGGTGGGCATCCCAGCCATCACACATTTATCACCTATCTTAAGGATATAAAAACAGCACTATGAACTTTTTAAAACCATATAGAACCATGTAAAACCATATAGAACCATATAAATTCTTCCAACAACATTAAAAAACAAAAACACACAAGAGGTTTATTTAGGTCTGAATATTCTGCAATTCCCATTCAGACCACTTAGGGTAAGTTCACACAGAGTTTTTTGTCACGTTTTATTACGCGGAAATCGCGTTGGAAAATGCAACAAAAAACGCCTCCCATGGAAAAACCATCTCGCGGGAAAAAGAAGCAACATGCCCTATCTTTGGGCATTTATGTCTCTGACCTACCATTGAGGCAGAGAAAGCGTATTTTGAGGCGTTTTTTGCCCGTGGCGATCAATGTCCGCGAAAATCGGCGTGAAGGCAGAGGAAAATCTACCTCAAAAATTCCAAACGGAATTTTGAGGCAGAATTTCTGCCTGCAAAAACTCCATGTGAACCCAGCCTAACATCCATGCTTGCCATGATCTGAAAAAGGATAAGGCTGGGCTTCTACAGGACGTTTTCATCATATTTTTATTTCAGTTTTGTTGTGATTTCAAGTGCTTCTTAACCCCTTAATGACCAGCCTATTTTAGACCTTAATGACCAAGCTATTTTTTAAGTTTTTCAATCATCGCATTCCAAGAGCTATAACATAATGCTTTTATTTTTGCGTCGACATCGCTGTATAAGGTCTTGTTTTTTGCGGGACCAGTTGTATTTTATAATAGCACCATTTTGAGGTACATATTATTTATTAACTTTTATTAACTTTTTTGGGGGGGGGGAAATAGAAAAAAATCTGCAATTTCGCCACTCTTTTTTGCGTCCTAAATCTACGCCGTTTACCGTGTGGTATAAATAACACAATAATTTTATTCAGCGGGTTGTTACGATTGCAACGATACCAAATTTGTATAGTCTTCGTATGTTTTACTACTTTTACACAGTAAAAACGCTTTTTTTTCAAAATTATTTGTTTTTGTGTCTCCGTATTTGAAGAGCCGTAACGTTTTTATTTTTTCGCCGATGCAGCTGTATGAGGGCTTTTTTTTTGCGGGACGACTTGTAGTTTTTATTGGTACCATTTTTGAGTAGATGCGACTTTTTGATCACTTTTTAATCACATTTTTTTAAAGTCAGGATTCACAGAAAACAGCAATTTTTCCATCTTTTTTTATTTAATTTTTTACGGCGTTCACCGTGCGGGTTAAATAATGTTATAGATTTATAGTCGGGGTCGTTACGGACGCGGCGATACCAAATATGTGTAACTTTTTTACTTTATTTAGTTTTTTTAATACTAAAGCAGTTTGTAAGGGGAAATGGTGGGTTTTTCATTTTTTTTTCACATTTTTTTTTTATTAACTTTATTAAACTTTTTTTTTTACTTTTTTACTAGTCCCACTAGGGGACTATAATATGCGATTCTCCGATCGCTATTATAATACACTGCAATACTTTTGTATTGCAGTGTATTGTGCCTGTCTGTTTAAAACGGACAGGCATCTGCTAGGTCATGCCAGAGGCATGACCTAGCATGCATACACTACAGGCAGACCTGGGGGCCTTTATTAGGCCCCCGGGCTGCCATAGAAGACACAGACACTCGGCGATCGTATCGCCGGGTGTCGGTGGGGGAGAGAGGGAGCTCCCTCCCTCTCTCCAAAACCATTCAGATGCGGTGCTCGCTATTGAGCACCGCATCTGAGGGGTTAAACGGGTGAGATCGATACTAATATCGATCTCACCCGGCAGAGCAGGGACGCTCCCAGCCCTCAGCTGCCTTAGGCAGCTAAGAGCAGGGAGATTTGACAGCTCCCTGCTCTGTTTACTTATTCCGATGACGCGACGTAAAAAGTCTATGGCATCGGAATAAGGCCCGTTAGTGACCGACGTAGAAACACGATGGGCCGGTCACTAACGCGTTAATTATTGTGAAAAACGCATTGTGAAAACCATATCTGTTTCACCGGAAACCGCCTCGGCTTTGCGCTGTGGTTTTCGCAAGTGTAGATATTACAGGTAAAGCACATTGAAACCATGTGCTTCACCTGTAATAGCCGCACAGCCAATAACAACATCCCAAAACCGCAGCCATTCGCAGTAAAATGCATGCAGTACATGAAAAACTGCAATAAAACTGCAATTAAAAACGCCCTGTGGAATCCCAGCCTAAAAGGTGAAGAACTCATACAAATGATCTGATTTTATTATGTCTTTTAATTAGAGGATTGGAAGTAAAAGGGTGTGGTCATGCGCGGCAGATTTTGTGCAAAAAAATAATTGGGACTGAATATCAGCGCCATTTATCTGAACGTTGTGGTTTCTGCAATTTCTATTCAAATGAATGGAACACATTTTGAGTTGCAGGAAATTTAGGCAAAAAAAAATCTGCCACGTCTAACTACACACTGATATATGCCAGTTAATTCTGACTGGCCTTTTCCTAATCATTATGGTGTGATACAGCAATTTAGCGCCATAGTGGTAGACACCATGCAGGAAAATGTTCTCTTCTATATGCAGTGAGAACTTATTAAATGAAAAACTCATATTTAAAATGATTTCTGCCTGAGCTTGCATTTAATTGATTTAACAGAAGGAAACAGGATGTGCTTTGTTCTCTACATTTTAGGCTGGATTCACACGAGCATGTTACGTCCGTAATGGACGGAATGTATTTCGGCCGCAAGTCCCGGAATGAACACTTCAGGGAGCCGGGCTCCAAGCATCATAGTTATGTACGACGCTAGGAGTCCCTGCCTCGCTGCGGGACAACTGTCCCGTACAGTAATCATGTTTTCAGTACGGGACAGTAGTTCCACGGAGAGGCAGGGACTCCTAGCGTCGTACATAACTATGATGCTAGGAGCCCGGCTCCCTGCACTGTGTTCGTTCCGGGACTTGCGGCCGAAATATGTTCCGCCCATTACGGACGTAACATGCTCGTGTGAACACAGCCTAATGAGGCTGCTGATCTACAGGAATAGGAATGTGTGTATGAGGGAATCCTTCATGAATAAGAATTCACAACTAAAAGTGGCTAATAGACTCTGTAAAGTGTTATCATCCCTGTCAGTTATATGGGGCACAGAAATTATTATGTTAACGCTTTCGATATCCCTGGCATCATTTACCAGCAGAACTACAGTGACTTATAGGATGCCTAGAGGCCAGAACACCTGAACTGCTATATGTATCACTGTCAAAAGCACCTTCACAAACAAAAGCATATTTGACATTAACACACAGGCTTAAAGGGCACCTAAGGCGAAAAAGAAGCCTAGAGTATCGCGCCAGTAGAGCAACTTCATGCGCCTTCAACCACATTGGCAATTGAATGACCAGTTATGCCAGTAAGCTTTTAAAACCACATGCAAAGTCTGGGCAAAGCGGAGACTGTACCCCAACACCTTGTACTGCCAACAGCAGAAATCAAAGGCTGGAAGCACAACAGTGAGTTGCAGATAGTCTATAGAAGTCTGGGGTATCTGCCAAACACTAACCGGGACAAGGAGAACATTAGGATAGAGAGCCAACCAGGTCAATGACACTTATCATATTTTTCGGACTATAAAGACGCACGCAGGTTTTAGACAACAGAAAGTAGGAAAAAATGTCATATTTGACTTCTTTGACAAAGAAAAAACTATTGAATAAAAAATATTATTTGTTCAGTTTCAGCACATTCTGAGAGCCATAACTTATATTTTTCCATCGTTTGAGCGGTGTGACGGCTTATTTTATGCAGGACGAGCTGTAGATTTTATTAGCACCATTTTTTGGTAGATACGATTTTTTTATCACTTTTTATTTCATTCTTTTTAGCACTATGGTGACCAAAAGACAACGATTCTGGGGTTTTAAATGTACATTTTTTTTACGCCGTTCACTGTGTGAGTCAAATAATGCTATATTGTAATAGTTTCTGACTTTTACGGACGCAGCTATACCAATTTTTTTATTTTTACATTGCGCTTGGGAAAAAATGGGAAAAGTTTTTTTTTTTAGCTTTTACATTTTTTTTTACACTCCTGAAAATGTATCTAACTTTTTTTTTTTTACACATTTTATTAGTTCCCCTATGGGACTTGAACCAGCGATCATTAGATCGCTGGTACAATACACTGCAATACATGGATGAGTTACGGAAACAGCGTAACTCGCTGAGCTACGCTGTTTCCGTAACTACTATTCAGTTCTATGGGAGTTGGTAAGAAATTCTTAGTGGGCTATTGTATGTCTTAAAAGGGACTACAAAATTTGTCTTTTTTTGCTTACATTATAATTTATGGATGTCAGATCCATTAAAAATATTAAGCCTGCCACTGTGGGAGCCCAACAGGGAAGAAAAAAAAAAAAAAGCTCCAGGAGGTCTATGACAAATGGTCACATTTCTTCCTTACAGCTGCCAGAAAATACCTGTTAACTGCCATCAGTACATACACACAACCTTCCGTATTGTCATTTTAATGTGACGGATAAGACTGAGGTATAAAATTGTGAATGTATGTGGGTATAATCTGACAGCAGGGCACTGGCAGAAAGGTATTTTGACAGATCGTTAATTACAATAGAAGAAACTGCAGATGCAGCAGTCAGAAGCTGTACTGACATATCAGAGGCATATGTGACCAGAAGGTGGGGGTAGGGGTGCCCTGACAAAAGGTAGGGAGGATGTGGAGAGAAAAGGCAGACATTAAAGACAAAAAGAGAATACTTGGACACAATGTCAGAAACACAGGTCACTTAAACAAAGCCGCAAACCAAAAAGGAGCAGGATTCAGTTTCAGGTGCTCTGCAATCTACTTTTGAATAGGGTCAGATGTCAAGAAAACAGTGACGTGGTCCCTTGTACATAATGGTTATTCACAGGTCCGTCTATTCAACTCACCATAGGCAAAAGGCCGGTTTTAGACAAAGTATGGCCCTGGGCAAAGTTAAAAGTGGGGCCCCAAATGCTGAATTAGGGCCTGCTCACATCAGCGTTTGGTTTCCATTGATGGCTTCCGTCAGACCTTTACGTCAGAGGAACCCATGAACGCAAACCAGATGGAAACCATAGCTTTCCGTTTGCATTACCATTGATCTTAAAGGGAATGTGTCGCTAGAAATTTTATTTCTTTTTTTAGTTAAACAATTATTATTTAAGTGATTACACATTGTTTGAATTTTTTTCACAAGTCAGGAAATATTCTAAATCAGATTCTAATTTATAACATTTCCATGTGCTGGCCACTAGAGGGAGCAGTTCCCAAAATTGCAGCATGGTCAATGTGGTAAAACAACCTCATTGCTTTATGCTGCAAATTTGGGGTAGACACCCTCTCTGTAGTGTTCTCACACAATCCCCCCTCCGTTATTCTGGCTAGTGCCAGAAGGAGGGGTTTGAATCTTCAGACCTCCTACACTGTGTGCCGCCATTTTCTGAGCGACAGCACAGTGTAGGAGGATTAGATACAGTGCTAAGCAGACAGTATAGCACGAACATACACGAACATAATACACACATCACATACACAAACATAACTTACCTGCTCCTGCTGCCTCCGCTCCTATTCCTTGCGCCTTCGCTTCCTTGAACATATGGCCGGAAGCCGCGGCCGGAAGTCGTCATCTTACTGTCCGGCCTCGGCTTCCGGTCCACATGAAAATGGCGCCGGATTTCGCTCTACGAACAAGCTTAGTTTTGGTCTGTGTGGGACGGCGTACGCTGCAGAGAATGGAACGGCTCCCGTTCGCATTCTCTATGGGGTTGTATGTGCCGTATTCCATCTCTGTATGTGTTGTTAATCGACACATACAGAGATGAAAAAAAAACGGCAGCCCCCATAGAGAAGTAATAAGTAGAACAAAGTAAAAAGTAGAACACAAGAATATAAATAAATAAAATTTATGTTATATTAAAAGCAATATGATAAAAAAAATAAAAACTAATTCATGACACCTTCCCTATAATGGTAATGTTTACGTTGCAAATGGTTTCAGTTTGTCTACGTTCCGTAAGGTTTCCGTGTTTTTTTTGCGAAAACAATGGTGCAGTCGACTGCGCTATTGCTGCCATTATAAAAACGGAAACGTTACGGAACGGAGACAAACGGAAACCATTTGCAACAGAAGCATTACCATTGAAATCAATGGTAATGCAAATGGAAGCCACGATTTCCATTTGCCTTTCCATTGATGGGTTCCTCCAACAGAAAGGTCTGACGAAAGACATCATTGGAAACCAAATGCTGATGTGAACACACCCTTACTGTATCAATAATGCAGTCAATTCAGAAGGCGGTGTGCAGAGAACTGCATCGCTGATTTATAGCGTGTCCAGGAGTGTTGCAAGACCCAAAGCATATGTCCGCCCTCTCACACAAAAAAAATATCTATATACATATACAGTTATTAAATCATACCACTATACCACATGAAATATTACCTGCATACTGTTACTGCACACAACTCACTATTATAAGACCAATATTACCAATAATAATACATTAAGGTCCAAATAATACCGCCACACCATAACCAATGACTGAATAATACCCCCATACTATTACTGAATAATACCTCCACACCATAACCCCATAGTGACTGAATAATACCCCCATACTGTTACTGAATAAAATATTACCACCATATAGTGACCATGTAGTGGAAGATTCCAGTTAATCACAGGAGATCTGCAGACGATATAAGTGATTACAGCACATTTATATCTGGTGACTCACAGGTGATGTTTTCTCTGATTAGAGTTGTTCACTTTCCCTTTTTTTCTCCATCCGGCCTAGACTTATTCCAGACTGGTCTCTGCAGAATTTGACACACAGATATGTTGGTTTCTCGCTTCTCCATCAGCCTCTACATCTATACCCCATCCCCTAAACAAACTCGTAATCCACAGTGCCCCAGATGGTAATAATGATCCCTCAGTGCTCGAACAATAAGGGTATGTTCACACGCTTAACAAAAAACGTCTGAAAATAAGGAACTGATTTCAGAGAAAACAGACTCTGATTTTCAGGCGTTTTTGAAGCTGAAAATGAAATTTGGAGCTTCTTTTTAGGCGTTTTTTGAGGCGTTTTTCTTAAATAGTGTTCAATGGAAAATCAGCTCCAAAAAAACTCGCCTCAAGAAGTGACATGCTACGTCTTTTTACGCTCCATTTTTTTAAACAGAGGCGTAAAAAGACACCCCGTATGAACTACATGCTGTTTTTCCCATTGATTTCAATGGGCAGATGTTTGTAGGCGTTTAGCTTCCATTTTTTCAAGCATTTTTTGAGGCGTAAACGCCCCGAAATAGGCCTGAAAACACTGCGTGTGAACATACCCTAAAAGTACCTCATCAGTAACCGTTCCCCCTTTGTATCCCACAACAGTAATGCCCCCTGTAGATAGCGCCACAACCCCCCCTTGTATATAGTGCCACAGCCCCCCCTTGTATATAGCGCCACACAGCCCCCCTCCCTAGTATATAAAGCCATATAGCCCCCTTAGTGTCCCCTCAGCAGGAATGCCCCCTTTGTCCCCACTGTAGATAGTGCACTACACAGCCCCCTGTAGAATGTGCCACAGTCCCCCTGTAGATATCACCAGTCCCCCCTTGTATATAGTGCCACACAGCTCTAGTAGAAAGTGCCAAACAGCCACTTAGTAGACAGTGCCATACAGCCCCCCTTGTATATTGTGCCATAGAGACCCCCCCTTGTATATAGTGCCACACAGCCCCCTTGTATATAGTGCCACTAGGCCCCCCCTTGTATATAGTGACACAAAGCCCCCCTCCCTTGTATATAGTGCCACAAAGCTCCCCTGCCCTTGTATATAGTGCCACACAGTCCATCTTGTATATAGTGCTACACAGTCCATCTTGTATATAGTGCTACTCAGCTCCCACTCCTCTGTATATAGTGCCACACAGGAATTCCCCCTGTATATTGCCACACAGCCCCCCCCCCCCCAAATAAAATAATATTGTACTTACCTTGCTCAGTTCCCGCGACGGAAGGGGCGCTGCATATCCTCTAGGTGGGGCAATTGCGCAGGCCAGCATGATCTAGTGACGTCATCACGCCTGCCTGCGCAGGGAGTCTGTGTCAAGTGAATGTGGCTGCCGCTAGCACCGGGGCCCCTTCCAGTGCTAGTGACGAACGGAGAACCCCACTAATCGCTAGAACGAAGCACCTGAAGCGCTCGTGTCTGTTCGGCTTTTTCCCGGAAATAAATGTATCGGTGTACGGGCCCAATAGAAAGTCTATGAGCCTGTACTCCGATACATCGGCTTTCCGGAAAAAGCCAAACAGACACGAAGAGGCTGAGTGATCACACAAGCGCTTCAGCTGCTTCGTTCTAGCGATTGCTGGGGGGTCTCAGTGTTCGGACCCCCACCAATCCAGACTTCTGACATGTCACTATGACATGTCAGAAGTTTGTCAAACATTTCGCTACATTTTTTACGCTCTGTTCACTTCTGCTGAGGATTCCACCAAAGTTTCCATCACTTAGAGCCGGGCGCAGCTCTATTCTTTCTGTCAAAACAACAGAAACCTTAATGAAACCAGATTATAAGTCAATGGGGTTCATCAGGTGTCATTTGGGTCCTTTGTATGACAGATCTCATGGCTTCTCATAGCACAGATGTGAACAGAGTCTTGTATTTTGCGGCTTTTTCACGTTCTCAGTGGCATACTTGCCTAAGTTTCAGTCCCGTTTTTAGGGAAAAAGTATTGTAGATAAGATGCTGTTAGTGTGATGCCCACATTTTTTTATGCAGTTCCTGCCCGAAACACTCTGACCATAATGACAACCAGAGTGCCCCCCACAGAGAGTGACCAGCCAGCATGCCCAGTGTATATACATAGAAAATCTCATACTCCCGTTCTTTGTCACTTCCCTATGAACGCTACAAATCAGGTAGGAGCGGTCAGTCACTGACCATTGTATGTGATAATTTTTAAGGGCGGTTAAATTGCGGTAAAAAAAAAAATTAAAAAAAAATTAAATAAAATAAAAACATTTTTAAAAAAAATCGCAGACAAAAACGCACAGGCTTTACCTAGAATTTTTCGCGGCTTGCATCTTTGCGGTTTTTACAGATGGAACGCATGTATTTTATAAGTTTCACCTGTAAAACTCGTACAGGAAAAACCACATTGGAAACTGCAGCAAATCGCGCATGGTTTTTGATGCGTTTTTTTTTACCACACAGCCAAAAAAATCTCATCTAGGTGCACCCTTGGGGCCTTATTCACACGGTGCGGTCAAAATACGTGTTTTGCAGCAATTTCACCACACCGTGAATATACCCTTATACTTTTCTTTTTTTCTTCATGTGTGTGATTATAGCCTACGGGCCCATCCACATGTTGCGGGTTGAGGTGCGATTGGTACCACATCGAAAAAACGCATCCAAGAACCACATGCAGTTTTTTTTACCACAATTTGGTACGTTTTTTTTTTTATGTGTTTGTACCGCATAGAAAAAACATGTTTCAAAACCACCTATTTTTTTTACTGCAATCGGGTAGGTTTTGATACGGTTACTCTTTACTGCAACGAAAAACACACTAAATCGCAGTAAAAACCCATGCGGTTCTCATCACAACCTCATTTTCGCATTTGTGCATTTTTTTGGTGCAGTTTTTGAAGCCACAAACCGGAATGGATTAAAAAAAAAAATGAAGTAGATTATTTCCTATATACTACCCCTCCCCAAGTTCACATAATAAACGGCATCAAAAAACTCCCAAAATCACCCTCCATAAATTTAAAAATGGAGGTAGAGCCCATTTTTTTCCTGGGCGAATTTTGAGCGCTTGCGAAACGTCATTTCCGATCTAGGAGCAGTTTCCGCCCCTAAACCTCCATTGAAATGATGGGAGGCAGAAAAAAAAAACCGTGCCATTCATTTGTAGTTTTTTCTTAACCAAAAATAAAAAACAACATGTCAAAAAACGCTTGCATTTCAAAATCTCCCTTAGGCTATGTTCACACGGGGTATTTTGCCGAGTTTTTTTACGCGGAAACCGCGTCGCAAAACTCGGCAAAAACGGCCCGAGAACGCCTCCCATTGATTTCAATGGGAGGAGTCGGCGTCTTTTTCCCGCGAGCAGTAAAACTGCCTCGCGGGAAAAAGAACGACATGCCCTATCTTCGGGCGCTTCCGCCTCTGACCTCCCATTGACTTCAATGGGAGGCAGGAGAAAGCGTATTTCGCGCTGTTTTATGCCCGCGGCGCTCAATGGCCGCGGGCGAAAAACGGCGTGAAAATCGGCGTGCAGGGAGAGGAAAATCTACCTCAAAGTTCCAAACAGAATTTTGAGGCAGATATTCCTCCCCCAAAATACTCCGTGTGAACATAGCCTTAGAAATCCTGAAGGAATTTTGAGGCGGTTTTTTTTGCTGCTTGGCAAAGCATTTTATGTGCACTGACCCTCAGCACGTATTCAAAGGTCGCGGTTGAAACAGCATAAAAAACGCACGCCATTTTACCGCCATATGTTACGGTTTGTTGATGCAGTTGCGGATTTTACACACTTCTTTAACGATTTATATCTGTAAAAACTGCAACCACGTTGAAGAAAATAAACCTGGGTTTTTTTCACGCGGTTTCGTTTAAATACACCCTCAACGCAGAGGACATTAGAAATTTTAAACATGGCGCCACGTTCACCTATTCAGTGAAATTTTATACCTCATTATCAACACAAAACGGCAGCCTATACCGCCTGTAGTACATCTCATTTCATGGAGCCATAAAATAATATTTACTCAATACTTAAAACACATTTCAATTTACAAAACATTGCTCTTTTTCTCCTCACAACTTTCATTACATTTCCAGTATTTACTTTATACAACTGCTGTCGAGGATAACGCCGACAGACACTTACACACCAGACGGCTCGCTGTGCCGCCTTTCACAGCTTAAGAAAACGGCGGGAGAAATTCCCAGTATGTAAAAACTACATCTCCCAGAATACTTTGCCCACACATCACATGGTACACAGCAGCCAATCAAATCGCGGATATTCAACCGAGCGCGTCCGGGAGGTTTGTGGAGATTGCAGGTATTACTCAATGATTATGTGTAGACGCGACTGGGAGAATGCGCACGTTTCAGATTTTTCCTGTCAGTTTAATTAAAAATCGCGGGAAAAATGCGTGTGAATGCAGTCTGACTTGTGTATTATCAAGTAACCAGAAGCTAATTGTAGCAACTACGGGTCTTTGCTCTGGGAACTGTTTTCCCCTAAACAGCCGCACTATCATACATTGTACAATTGGCCATTATGCTGTATAATCCATTATGAATGATCCCTTAATTTAAAGTGCAACTCCACCCTTATAGGTAGTAAAAAAAAAATATATCGGATGATTGTTAAAGGAGCTTATTATGGTGTATATTATGGTTTAAGAAAAAAAAACAGGTTTCTTATTAGAATGCATTAGGCAGACTGGCCGTTGCCTGGCAACAGGTGTGTGACTACACTAGATCTTCATGCTCATGTTAAGACCAGGGTAGCCACCCGCCAGTCTGCAAAATAACTTGTGCTTGTTGATGGATCCATGGATGAGGCTTAGATATAGATCAGTGTCCGCCGCTCTTATACGTGGACGCGTGCGATACACACAAAGAGCTTAGCACTTGCAGCCATCATCCTGACGTCTACTCTTGAGGATCACAATGTGGCAGAAAAAAAACGCTGCAGACTTTGATGTGGCAAGAGGCTCCTAATAGCCTAAAATAATGAAGGATACTATGCCTACCTTAAAGAGACACTCCGTAAAATAAGGGGGAGGATGCAAATGATGTCATCAGTATGTTGCATAGCAACGCTTGCGTAAATACGGACGGTTTACGGATGCACATCCATAGCCGTCCGTATTTACGGAAGCGCGCATAGACTTCTATGGGAGAGTCTGTGCCGTAATTACTGACAGGAATAGGACAGGTTCTATAATTTTTTCTACACGGACACCCATCAGTAAAAATACTGCAATGTGTCCGTGGCCAATAGAAATGAACGGGTCCGTAATTACTGAAAAATACGGTTGTGTGAATGGAGATGACCTGCCCTACCTTTTACCCGGTGTACTTTACAAATGGGGGCCAAAAAAAAAATCACTGGAGTGTCACTTTAAAAATTGATCACATTGCGTGTTTGCGGTTCACTGCCGGCTCTTGTTTACTTAAGCGTCGCAATGACTTCCTGGCACTCTATTACCAACCAATCGCTGGCCGCAGAGCTGGTACGGGGCATCACTACTGCAGTGAATGATTGGCACCAGGGTCACCTCATTGTGGCGCTGAAGTAAAAGGATCGGGAAGACAACAGGGATTTTAAGGCCTTGTTCACACAGCGTATTTTTTATGTGTATTTTAATGCGTTTTACATGCCGAAATATGCTTGGGAGCTTCCCATCGACTTTATTAGGAATATTTGTCGTTAATGCATACAGCGCATTTTATACATGTGTAAAATTCAATTAACGTAAATTCTTGGAGCGTTTTACGCATCGTCTATTAAATTAAAAATACATGAAAAAAAGTCTCTAAAATACAAGTATTTATTGAAAAATAGTTTGAAAAAAAGCTGTTTCTGACGTGGTTTTTATACGTTTTCAGAGGTGTTTTTTGTTTTTTTTGAGCCTCCAGATTATACTGTATGAACAGTTTTATTATGTAATTGGCCGCGCATTTTTATTACAGATGAAACATTTATTTTATATGTTTCACCAATTACTGCCTCACAAATCACGGTAAAACCACACGCAATTTTTCAGTTGCGGTTTTACTTCAAACTGCTATGAAAATCGGAAATGCTGCAGTGTGAACATACCCTAAGGCCCTGTGTGTGCACTGCAGATTTTGTGCTTGCTGCAGAAACAACCCCATTAGGGTATGTTCACACACAAAATCAAAAACGTCTGAAAATAGGTCGACCATCTAATTTGCAGGCATTTTTTGGATGCGCTTTTAACCACCCTCAACCGCAACGTCTGAACGGACCTTTTCTGTCATACGATATAAAGAATGGGCGTAATTTTCTATCAGTTTCCCTTTGCCTCCATCTGTAACATAGAGCTTTCTTCTAATCCGCAGCATGTCAATTTATGCTACGTTTTCTGTTGTGGGTTTTCCCTATTAAAATCAATGGCAATGTAAAACCGCAACAGAAAGTCAAGTGTTGCGACTTTTGCTGCGGAATCGCAAAAAAAAAAAAAAAGGAATTCTGCCGCAAAATTCGCAAGTAAGAAAAAAAAAAGTTATACTTATCCAGAATTCCCTCCTTCAAAAAACTAAAAGTAGGACATGCTTCATAATTCACGGCACGGTTCTACGGCACGGACACCCTTCCGTAGCAATACGGAAAGGTGTACGCGCCCAATAGAACCGGGCGGGTCCACAATTACGGCATTTTTTTTTTACGGTCGTGTGCATGGGGCCTTAATCCAAGGTCACTGCTTGGGCAGCGTCTCTCAGTCGTCCTGGAATGATCTTTTGACACAGTTTGCAAGGAAAAAATAAATTTCTAACGATATTAAATGAAGTAGAAATCGCAGAGAATAAAGTTCTCTCTGTATAATGACGTGAATCCACTCTGTAGAGCCGTGGTATTGAAAGCCAATGTTATTACTAGAGCCCGTCAGATTACATCTCCGTGTCCCACAACGATCCCTGAAATGATAGAGTCAATGCACAGAGGCTCCTTCCAGGTGAACATGGTGCCAAGCTAAATATAGGCATCTCCTATTTAGGGCGGATTTACACGAACGCGATATACGTCCGTGCAACCCGCGTGATTTTCACGCGGGTCGCACGGACCTATGCAAGTCTATGGGACAGTGCAGACTGTCCGTGATTTTTGCGCAGTGTGTGTCCGCTGCGTAAAACTCACGACATGTTCTATCTTTCGCCGTTTTTCGCGCATCACGCACCCATTGAATTACCACGTGCTTTTCTGTTTACAAACATCCAAACGGAGTGTCATAATGATGGCGGCTGCGCGAAAACCACGCAGCCGCGCACCATATAAACATGACACACGGAGCTGTCAAGTGCCTTTTGCGCACACAAAACGCCGCGTTTTTTGCATGCGCAAAACGCACACATTCGTGGAAATCCGCCCTTACATCCAATGGGACAATATATAGGATTTGTGCATCTGCGTGTTTGTATTTCGACCCATTTTTTTATACCGGATAGGGAGCTTTACTAGACACAGTAAGGCTGGGTTCACACTACCTATTTTCAGACGTAATGGAGGCGTTTTACGCCTCGAATTACGTCTGAAAAAATGGCTCCAATACGTCGGCAAACATCTGCCCATTAGGGTATGTTCACACGCACTAATTACAGACGTAATTCGGGCATTTTTGTCCCGAATTACGTCCGAAAATAGCGCCTCAATAGCGTTGACAAACATCTGCCCATTGAAAGCAATGGGCAGACGTTTGTCTGTTCACACGAGGCGTAATTTACGTGGCGCTGTCAAATGACGGCGCGTAAATAGACGCCCGCGTCAAAGAAGTGACCTGTCACTTCTTTGGCCGTAATTGGAGCCGTTATTCATTGACTCCAATGAATAGCAGCGCCAATTACGTCCGTAATGGACGCGGCGTTCAAGCGCCTGCACATGCCGTTACGGCTGAAATTACGGGGATGTTTTCAGGCGGAAACATCCCCGTAATTTCAGCCGTTACGGACGCCCTCGTGTGAACATACCCTTACTTTCAATGGGCTTTACGATGTTCTGTGCCGACGACCTGTCATTTTACGCGTTGCTGTCAATAGACGGCACGTAAAAATACAGCCTCGTCAAAAGAAGTGCAGGACACTTCTTGGGACGTAATTGGAGCCGTTTTTCATTGACTTTATTGAAAACAGCTCCAAAAACGCCTCAAAAAACGCCTGAAAAGAAGTATTTTAGAAAGTAGCAGAACGTTCATTATACAGCATGTGGCTAGGTCCACTTCCGGCTTTGTTCTTTCCGTTGTTCCGCTCGATCCGATGACCATGACACCCAATGGAATTTGCTGACTGTAATAGGTTCCCTTGAGTTTCCGTCATGGTGTCCGTCATTTTGCCTGAGAAAATAGCGAATGCCGCACTATTTTGTCCGGTAGTTTTGATCTGAGGGAGCCTCCGTTGCAAATGTTAACCTAGCCCAATTTTACATACATAAAACCGAAAACTCTATTCCACCATTGTTGTGACATTTTAGGCTTTTTTATTGTATCCCCCTTCATAATTGATACTCATAGTATAACTATAGCAGAAATTCGTGATTAGGAGACCTACTTATATAATATCTTGAGCACAGACCTTTCTCTCTCCATGTTGGGGATAAGTCATTCCTGTCATTAATCTTTTTTTTCTTTTTAAACTATTAATATAATTTGCCTCTGGGAAGGAAACCTGCTCCTGAATTAGACTGAGACAGAACAGCTCATAAATAAGAGTATGTAAATGCATGGGTTATATTGGCCGTACAGTATCCCAAATGAGCACACAGGAGCTTAGTCCAGTTACATATAATTATTTATGGTCCTTGAAAGTTTCCGAAAGATAATGAATATAGGGATCACTGCCAGGTGTACGCGACGTGGGGCTGTGCTGGGCGATATAGTGAGGAATATAACCGTAGGATCATGCTGGTGATGGAAGTTTAGTCAGGAGGATAATAGGACTATTCTGGATGTTGGGATTTTTATGATACACTATATGGACAAAAGTATTGGGACACCTACACATTACACCTACAGGAGCTTTTATGACCTCCCATTCTAAATCCATAGACAGTAATATAGAGCTGGTCCCTTCTTTACAGCTGAAACTGTTCCCACTCTTTTGGGAAGGCTTTCTACGAGATTTTGGAGTGTCTGTGGGAATTTTATGCCCATTTATCCAGAAGAGCATTTGTGAGGTCAGCCACTGATGTTGGAGGAGAGGACCTGGATCGCAATCTCTGTTCTAGTTCATCCCAAAGGTGGTGGATGGGGTTGAGATCAGGGCTCTGTCCGGCCAGTCAAATTCTTCTACGCTAAATTTACCTAACCATGTCTTTATGGACCTCACTTTGTGCACTGGGGCACAGTCATGCTGGAACAGAAAAGGGACGAACCCCAAACTGTTCCCACAAAGTTGGAAGCTACAATTGTCCAAAATGTCTTGATTTGCTGAAGCATTAGGATTTCCCTTCATTGGAATTAAGAGGCCTAGGCCGACCCCTGAAATACAACCTCATAGCATTATCCCTCCTCCACCAAACTTTACAGCTGGCACAATGTAGTCAGGCAGGTAGTGTTCTCCTGGAATTCCCCAAACTCGTCCATCAGACTCTCTGATAGAGAAGTGTCATTCGCCACTCCTCAGAACACGTTTCCACTGCTCCAGAGTCCAGTGGCAGCGTGTTTTACACCAATCCATCAGACGTTTGGCATTGTACTTGGTGATGTAAGACTGGCATGCAGCTGCTCAGCCATGGAAACACAGTTTTTGTGTAGATGTTAATGCCAGAGAAGGTTTGGAGCTCTGCAGTTATTGAGTCAGCAGACGGTTGGCGACTTCATGGCGAGGTGCTGAATTTTAGACACCTGCGGTAATGGGACTGAATGAAACACCTGAATTCAATGATAAAGAGGTGTGTCCCAATACTATTGTCCGTTTAGTGTATCTACTATCCATCCCATGTGCAGTGGAGGTAGGTATCCATCCCTTGCGATCAGTTGGAGTAGGCAGCAGGCTATATTTCCTGCCACCAAATGGGGGCTGCCCGGATTATATTTTCTGGTGTCCAGAGCATTGGGGAAGAATAAAGACAATCGGTTTCGAAAGGCTGTTGGCTGCTTGATGTTCCGCCACCACCTATGGCATGAGTACAAAACAGCTTTGTCTTAAAAGGATGACGGGAAAAGCTATGTGATCTCGAGTTATTGTCACGAAACACTGGACGCATCGGATGTACACCTATAGTAAGATTACATTTTTGAGGATTGTGCAAAAGTTAGAGTTAGTAGGTTAGTAGAATGATAATGGAGGTAAAGAGGAGAGCTACATGTCTGTCTATACTGGGTGTATAGAGAAGGATGGGATGGTAAGAGGAGAATGTTTAATCCTCATGAAGAGTTAATGAGAATTCTAATGGGTGAGATAGGAGTTAATAGTCAGACATTTCTGTGTATACAGGTAGAAGTATGGTATGTTGTTGACATGGAAGAGACACTGTTCCCGTTACATTGGCATTTACAGTATTGCACAATGTTCCTTCTTGTGCCTTAGAATCCGAGTCCAGCTGAGTGGGTATAAAGCCACCGCTCACTCTTGGGAACTCATTATAGGATTTTAAGCCTCAGGACGTCACCAAATACTCAGAATTAATAAGGTTCTTTAGACATTAGTATGTTAACTCTTCCACTATCAATGAGTCCTAATCTCCAGTGACTTAGAAAGGGTTAATGAGCTGAAATATCATCATACCCTGTATATCTCATCTCCTCTGCCGCATCGCATATATCTTTCATTTCTTTATTTTCAGGTTCCTATTTTGTTTTTATAATGTTTTGATTTTGCCTATTCTAGTTATAAATGGGTGTCTTTACTATGGCTTTGAAGCGTTAAAGCCATAACACGGCAAGGAGACCCCCACCCCCAGGTTTAACTCTGCCGCACTGTGACGGGAATGCGAGTCTGTGTTCTGCTAAATCCCTACCTTCCTTTTAATCTCAGTCCCATCTGTTTTGGTTTAATATGAAAAATTAATCAGATGAAGAGGTAGAGAGAGGGAAAGACCTTGCCAGCATCATGACCAGATTGTCCAGGAGGTGGACCTTGCTTCAGTTGTGGTCTCTCGCAGCTATGTGTCCCCCCCACATCCTTCCTGGAGGGGTCAAAAGGCAGAAGTCAGAGAACGGCACCAGCAAATCTGTTTATAAATACTAAATAAGCAGTAATGAAGAGGCGGATATAGCCACCATAAATACGAGACGGCAGTGTAAACAGTGGTCATAAATGATTGAGCACATTCCTGAGAATAGGACTCACACTAGATTCATGGTGGATCAATGGTGGGGCTCTGGAACTTCCTTTATGAGCCCAGAAACACATATTTATTTCAACAGAGATATTGTCCAGTAAAGAAGACAAATCCACACTTTGAGTGCAGAAACTTTAAGAGCCTTGGAAGAATTAAGCAGGGTGCCCTGGATCAGCACTAAATAGGTAGACTTTCTCATCCAACAAAACCTCACAGTGATGGTGGCATAAAAGTCATCTGCCATGTGATAACAGGTTGTTCTAGATTGACGGCACTGCGGTGGCAACATAGGAATAGATCCCAACTGCGGATATTGTGGTTGGGCATTAGAGGACAATCTAACATTTTCATTTCTTGGCATCACCTGAATAGAAGAGCAAACAGTAAATGCCAAATTTGACCTCACCTGTCATGGTGCTAAATATTATATTCGGCGACTTAAGTTCAGTTATAGCTGTTTTGGGGAAAGGTGGGTGACATCATAGCTCACACATTAGTTCGCATCTAGCTCTCAAGAGTCGTCAATAACAAATCTGCCTATAGGAGTATGGAATGTATGGCTGCAGATTAGCAATCCAGAAGTCTAAAAAAGATGGATGACAACCCCTCAGGGCGCTGGTGGCCACAGGGTTGTCATCCATTCTCCGAGAAATAGATGTAACTAAAAAGGCCAATCCAATTTAAAAAAAATGGATAGACCAATAGGACTGTGCATGTATTACAGTATATTATTGAATATATATTACCGCCGTGCTTTATAGCTCTACTTCATTAAAGTTGCATTTGGAATCGACTTGAACAACACAACAAAAACCATCACTAGAACAGAATTGTGTGTCACCTAGGTTTGTGAGAGATGAACACATCGGGGATTCAGAGGTGCTAAGTCACCTTTTTTAAGCACAGATAGGCGTGCATGCATCCTTCTTCCTTTCCCCGGGGAACTTGTTATGCGAATATTCCTCCCATTACATTTATTAAAGATTGAATTTACTTATGCAGTTTTTTCTTGTGGACAAGGCAGCAGGACACCTATATGGAGTTAACCCCTGACTGCAATTTAGGGAAGGTAACTTCAAAAACGAATTAGTAATTCTCAACAAGATTGAGATTGTAGCCCCAAGAAGCTGCTCAACAGGTGGATTCAACCAGAAATTGTCAACTTTCTGCCCAGAAATTTGCTTGCGATTAGATTTTACTCTTATATTATCTTTTGTGATAGCGAAAGACTTTCTGATCTCCAGAATAACAAAGTTCTGGTCGAATAAATCCTTAGGGCTCTATCCACATCGAGTGTTTGCAACCTCCTCTTTTCTTCTGAATTCAGACTGGGGCAGAATAAAATAATTGCAATAACTTAGTCTAGGAGAAATACAGAATACAGCACTGGCTAGACCTCGGCAGGAAGAATCTGAGAAGTTCTGAAAGAGTTTATCAAACATAAGACTGGACAACCAGGCCAACTGAAGCTCTGTAACCCACATGGCACTTTGGGTGTATTATCAGTACAGTTTAACAGAAAATCAGAAGCCAGAAAAATATAGACTTCTAGATTTCAAGAAGCTTCCCCCATGTATCCCAGACTGGATGTCATCATGTAGCTACATCAACCGGTCCCTCATTGGCTTAGATACAGCCAAATAGGTTAAAGCAACTCCAATATCAAAGTACTGTTCACTTTCGTCTTTATTGCTATTTTCTGAGGGCACCCAACAATGTTAACAAAGTTTGCATATCGCCCAATTGAGTTATTTTTCGTCAATAAGAAGGAGAAGCCTTTATCTCTTATTAAAGGTAGGACTTGTCTCGAGAACCCTCTGTTCAGGAGTCATCATCTCTTTAGCAGAATTCTCTATATAACTTACGTCTTGGAGGATCATTTTGATTCCTGTAAGTAGACTGAGAGCTGATGTTATTCTTCTCTAACTATTCTATTCAATTTGTTAATTGTCTCCACTGGAAAAATGTTGGCTTAGAAGTATCTCCTCAATAATCCTTAGATCCTCTTCTGGAGAAATAGAGCTTCCAGACAACGCTCTGAATTACCTGTAAGGGCTATTAAGCAAAGCCTGGCTCTGTGAAATAGATTAATCTTTGAGCTCCCCCATGGAACTCCTTAATACAGGTGATTGAGTAGCTGAGGCTCTTCTTGTCTGCAAAGACTAGATTGCTGTAATAGGTAGTGAATAGCATTCTGGTGAATTTACAGGGCATATGAGGGAAATCGGAATCTGCCATGTTTTATGGATTGCTTCCTGTGCTAATTGAATTGATTCTGGAAAGTACCCTACCTATTGGGATTACAGTTTTGGGAATTCCCTGATATAATCGAAAGTCTAAGTACAAAGTGAGCCTACAGTAAAACAATGTACCACTTTTGGATTTGGTATGGAGCAATTGTTTAGGTTCATCTCTGGGACCATGAACATTAGAGCAGAAGTATAAGCCAAAAGTGCCCAGCAGAGTGCCACGGCTCTGCTTAACAGAAGCGACACTGGGGTGTTGAAGAAGAATTACCTAGTAGATTACCTGCATTATCTGTATATGCACTGGCAACAAAAGAGTACAGAGATACATGGAAGGTATTATTGGAAATATGTTAGTTTTGGTGTTTAATGGCAGCCGCAGCCATTTTTATTCTTTTTTTTTCTCCCCGCCTTCCAAAAGCCATAATATTTATATTTTTCCATTGACATAGCCATATAGGGGGCGATAGCAAAAATGTTTATTTGCACCTTACTTCAGAGGGCAAATTCTTTGCACATTTGTAATAACTATATTAAACATTAACGTTTTGGCCCCCTAAGGGACTGGAACGAGCGATCATTTAATCGCTGGTACAATACACTGCAAAACGTATGTATTGCAGTATATTGTCAAGATGACAGACCTTGGGGGGGGTCTCCGTTAGACTCCCAGGTTGCCATGGCAACCTTCAGCATGCGGCGGTCACATGGGGAAGGCCATGGAGTGACAGAGGGGGCCTACCTCTAACAGGTTAGATGCCGTAGTCGCTATTAACCACTGCATTTAAGAGTTATCTCCGATCCCGACTGTTAAAGATTGGTGTCAGCTGTAAGCCACAGCTGACACCTGCGGGATTTCGAGTGGGCTCAGCTAGTGAGCCTGCTCCATACCCCACCCCCTCAACCGACTATGACGTACAGTGCTGGTCACTTGAATGAGGCTGCAATATTAGACAAAGGCCGTAGATTAAAGTGGCGCTATTTTGGGGAAAGAAAGATAACTTTTTTTTTCCTGAACCCCTTTAGGGTGCAGTCACACTTGACGTACTTGCCTTGTATTTACGCTGCGGGAAACTACAATGTATGTCTTTGGGAAAAATAGTTTACAACTCAAACAGACTTCTCTAGTTTTTGCTTTGCAGACTATTTTTCCTATAGGCATACATTGTAACGCATGCTACGTGTGACTGCACCCTTAGGCTAGGTTTAAAATTTAAATTAAACTAAATTTAAATTGCCTCTGAAATTGAGGCAAAAATTATATTGGTCAGTATTTTGCAGCAGTATTTTTAAGCCAAAATTAAGAGCGGGTCCGAAACATGGAAGAGGTACAATTTATTTTTATTATACTTTTTCAGCTTATTTTCTACTCCTTGTTTTGGCTGATAAATACTGACCAAACTATTGCCACGTGAAAGTGGCCTAAAGGCCAGGATCACACACACTATGCAGGTCTTAATGCAGTTTTTGCCTCTGTTTTTTTTAAGCCAAAGCCAGAAGTGGATCCAAAAGTAAGGAAAAGTTTAAAGAAAAGACTCAAGAGTCAAAAACTGCCACAAAAACGTCATCAAAACTATGTGTGTGATCCTGACCTAAAGGAAGAATTTTCCAATGTGCACCTGTTCACGAGTCCGCTCCTAAAGTCATACACATTTGCTGTGTGATATAATTGATGCTTTTCAGGCCAGCAATCAGGGACCATGGGCAGCGCCTTCTGGCAATTCCTGCCACTTACCAAACCATTAATTAAATCAACTGCGCTGAAACATAGACGTGCTAAAAGTGCATGTTAGAGCTGGTTTAATTATTGATTTGGATAGAGAAAACTGCACTGTATATCATTACCATTAAATGCATTGTACATGCCTGGCTGGATAACTACTTACTGCATTATTTTTCCGTGGAACTTTTAGTTATTTGGAAATTTATGAGTTGGAAATGTGTACACAGGAAAAACAAGACACGTTCTGTAAACTTCATTAGTTACAGTTATTCCGAATAGTTACTGGCACTGCAACACAAACACTTAAGACTTTGCCATCCACTTGGAATAAAATATGTTTGTTGATGGATTACTGTGGTTTGCTTCATATTTTCTTTTGTAATGCAGTCTAAGTAATTAACTCATTTTGCCCTTTCAGTAACAGAACGCAGATTAAAGTGGGTTTCCAGTCCCATAAAATTGATGGCCTATTCTCAGGATAGGCCATCAATATGTGATCGGTCGGGGTCTGACTCCCGGCACCCTCGATCAAGCTGTTTTGAAGGTTCTACAGCGCTCGTATAAGAGCCGCTTCCCCTTCATTACAACTGCTGGTACTGTGAAACGTCAACACACTTGTAGCGGTCGTTCACAGTATTACAGACTTCTTCCATTCACTCCAATGAGAGAAGGCTGTAATACTGTGCACCGCCACTACAAGTGTGTCGGCGATTCACTGTGTGAACAGTAGAAATAAGGGGAAGCAGCGATCGTACGAGAGCTGCGGCCCCCTTAAAACCGCTGATCCGTGCGGGCCGTCAACTTTATGGGACTGGAACACCCCTTTAAGGGTAAGCTCACACGCAGCAGATTTGTTTCAGAATTTCTGTGTCTGAAAATCAGTTCTATTCATCTGGATGGGCCTTTCAGAAATCTGCACCTGCTGCAGAAACACCTCCATTAAGATGAACGGAACTAATTTTCAGTTGCAGAAGTTTCTGCAACAAATCTGCATCGTGTGAACTTACCCTTTCTGATCAAAATGCACCATATTTATAAAGCGTTTTAGGCAGTTTTTGTGATTCATCAGACAATGCGACGTGGTTTTAGATGCACCAAATTATGACAAAATTGAGTCTAAAGTAAGCCAACCACAAGGTGGTATAACGTTAGATAGAAGTGTCTAAAGATACGCCAAATTTACCATCCAACATGAGCCACTGCGATAAATTTGGCACATCTAGTCTAATTCTAAGCTGTCTATATTTAAGACATTATTAGGGAATCTGCCCCATAGTAGTCCACAGTGTGAATTTGTTCAGAAAGATGGATAATTACCAATGTAGCTACTAGTACAACTTTTAAAGGGGTTGTAGCCCATCTTTACCTATCTCCTCAATAGTCATCTTGCTTAGTTATGCAGCAGCAGAGTATAAGAGGATATAATATGGCATAGCAAAGCAAATTTACCATACAGGACTCTAGATATCTGGAATAACCCTTATAGTGATGTCACAGAACCTGGATAATGCCCAGAATGTATAATTAACATAGTGACAGAGTGACACTACACATATAATACATGCTGAGATGTCACAGTACAGGGGCAATGATGTCACAATGCAGAAATAATACAGATAGTAATGTCACTGTACAGGGGTAATGATTCATGTGAAGTAACTGCAAAGAAGTAATAATGTCACAGTGATGTCACAGTGCAGAGATAATAAACACAGTGATATCAGAGTACATCGATAATAAACACTGTGAAGGGGTATTGCACACACAAATATCACAGTATAGGAAAAAAAATGCACACAGTGATGTCACAGAACCGGGTTAATAAATAGAGATATCACAGCTTTTGCTAAGGACCAAAGTGATGTCACAGTACAGGTATAATAAACACAGCTTCACAATAAAAAGATAATGCACACAGTAATGTCACAGTACAGTGGTAATAACAAATAGCAGACTGGCGATAGGTCCCCCTTAGGCTTTAGAGCCCGGGTGCAACTGTGACCCCTATAATTACACTAACATATTGGGGGAGATGACTAGCAAACAGCTGGGGTAAAAGGAAACATTAAATGGGTCGCCCCAGCTGGACAAGCCCTGTACATATGCCCAATTAGGACATTTTGATGTTATAGGGGGGGCGGGGGTTTGCTTGGGGCCCCCCATCTATTAGCTAGAGCAGGGAGCCAGTGCAACGAGCAGCATTAATGCCATCTGTAGCTCAAGAGAATAGTTGGTTGGAGCTAATATGTATAAACCTTTATGTTCGATTCTTGGCTCTTCTCCCTCTGTAATCTCGTCTTCTTGTGATTGCCGTCTACAGGTTCCTGCCTCCGGTGCCTGGTGGATGTTGTCCCAGTAAAGAACGAGGAAGGAGACGTCATCATGTTTATCTTAAACTTTGAGGATCTGGCAATGCTGCTGGCAAGAAAAGCTAACAAAACTCTTCATCAGAGGTTGACACATGCTGCCTTCAATTCAGGTGAGCACCTTTTTCTTTCGTGTTGATCTTTGGTTGAATCTGTTAGACATTAGGAAAATGCTGCCAGGAATAAACTCTTGTGCATTAACAAATAATTTGCCTCCCTTTCTGCATGGCACAATACAGACGGAGTGCCACCAGAAATATAAATGCAGTGCAAATGATAAATACTGACTAAATGAAGGTAAAAGTCAACCTCTACATTGAGATTGTGCCAACATTGAAGAACAGGACACATCAATTAAGATGGAAAATATGTATTACATACCAGCATAGATGCAGGATTATATTGTATACTGTAGACACAAGCACTTATAAATTAGAAAATTGACCAGCTAGTTGTTAGGATATACTGGGAAAATCAATTTATAGGTTTGATCTTGACAAATAAAGAAAAATTTCTAGGTTCCCATTATTTTCTCTTGGCTGACGGTTTGTATCAGTGCAAATTTTAGGTTTAAATGCCGTGCACTAAAGATGTGCATGGAAACAGCAGAAAGGCCCTTGGGTCGGATGAAAATACCAGGGGTGAACCCCCGCTGATCATACTGGGAATGCCAGTCTTTTAACATCCATGCTGTTCACAGTTTCTAATTCTTGTCTCTCTTTTTTTAATAGATGGGTCGAAAATGAAGCCGAGCCTCTTGAATTCCTCCGCTGATGCCGACCTCATGAGGTACAGAACCATCAGTCAGATACCCCAGTTTACTCTCAACTTTGTGGAATTCAATCTGGAAAAGCACCGGTCGGCTTCAACCACAGAGATTGAGATTGTTGCCCCCAGCAACGCCTTTGAGAGGACGCAAAATGTCACAGAGAAGGTGACCCAGGTGAGATCGTGTTTGCCCAAACTTGCCACAAACAAGTGCCTAAGCCAGTAAAATTACATTAAAGGGGTTTTACTACAATCAATATTTATCACCTATCCACAGGATAGAGGATAAACATCTGATTGGTGGGGGTCCGACCACTGGGACCCTCACTGATCCCAAGAACGGGCAAACCTCCCTGTGAGCCCAATATGGATGAAGCGGTAGTGTGCATGTTTGGCCACCACTCCATTCATTTTATGGGGCTGCTGAAGATAGCGCTCGGCAGCCCCATATGAATGGATTGGTGGCCGAGCATGCACACTACCGCTACGTTCATATAGGGGCTCACAGAGACGGCAAGGTAAGCCCGTTCTTGTGATCAGTGGGGGTCCCAGTAGTCATACCCTAACTGATCAGATCTTTATCACCTATCCTGTGGATAGGTGATAAATATTGATTATGGTAAGACACCTTTAAAGGGTCCAGTCAGACTTGTACACATTTAAAGGGAGTCAGTCAGCTCCTTTTTGGCTACTAAACCGCTAATGACCGCGCTGGGTGGGGAACTTAAACATATGTCCAAACATACTTTTATTGCCGCTGATAGCATTTAAATTTTTGAGAAAAGGTACTTTTTTGTTATATGCAGATGAGGTCACAAGTGCCCTGAGGGCAGTCCCAAGCCTGACGTGCTCCGGCTCTCATGCACAAACCCTGCCCAACGCCTCCCCCTGGCCTTGATTTACAGTTGGCGTCACTGGGTTCTGCAGTAAAATCATGCGCAAGCTGCGTGGGCTTCCTTGCCGATGCATGCACCGTACTTTCCCTGTTGTAGGCAACTGCATCCGACAGCACATCCTTAGCATCCAAATTGCCTAAGATTATTTACTTTCTCAGCTCAATGCAGAATTGAAGTTGAGCTGAGGACAAAGAAGAGGCAAGACCGTTTGGCAGGACTTAAAATATTTAGAACAGATAGACAGATCTCAAATAGAGTTGTACAAGTGGATAAAACTTATGGTGGGTGTTGGAAAAGCTCCTATTGTAATATACATATACATTTTATATAGACATGTATGTCAGTTTGCTGCCACTTAGGTCTCCATAGGTTTATATTACAGCACACTGGTGTAGAAAAGTTAAAAATTTATCAAAAACTCGTTTTTTGAGCAAAAAATGTTTCACTTTTTTTCTTACTATGTTACTTAAAAAAAAATGTGGGAGGAACAAATTATAGCGCAAATATACGCCCGCTCGTAGCTGACATAGATTTGACTGTCTGGCGCACGATAGCGAGAGATGAGCCTAATTTATTAAGAGGTGTTCGTCTTTTAAAGCGAATCCGTCAGCAGCTTTGAGCCCTCAAAAGGGCTCATACTCCGCTTTTAGATTAAGACATATGAAACGCCAGTCTCAATAAATCCCCCACCATATGTCTCAACATAACTATATGTTTAGGAAAAACACTAACTAACCACTTTAAATAAATAATGAAACAAAATAAACACATAATTGTCATAATATACATTGGATTGGTATAAATGAAGTAAGACATGACTATGATGGCAATATAAAATATAATATCATTATAATAATATAATATACCATGAGACTGGTTATTGTCAATTTACCCAAGGATCACTGTATCCCGCAAAGTCTTGTTGGGAATTCTGTGTTCTGATTATTTATTATGTGATACATTGATGCAAAGGAATACTATCTGAAAGGTTTCTCTACATCTTTCTATGTCACTCCAAATAAACTTTCGCTAACCTTCGTAATTTCAGAGACAAGTTCCTGAAGAGTTCCTTGAACAATCTCACCGATTCCTTGTTTATACAGGACTCAAGCGCCATCTAGTGGTTATTTATGATCACTTAATGCTTTGATTTTGATAAATAGTATTACAAAGTAAATGCAGTACAATTAAGAAAAGTCTGTGGCCCAGATTTACCAAGCCCAGCGTTTTAAATGCCAGTCTTAGACTGAAGCCCGCTGGAGTAAGATGCGACAAATTTATTAAAAGATGCACGCCTCTTAATAAATTTGTCTAAGCTTTGTTTCTTCGGGCGCCAGTTCTGAGCTGGCATAGATGTCAATATAATTGACGCCAATTTCAAAGGTAAATAGTCTATGGGTGACGGATGTCACTGTTTTACTGGTCGCCGACGCTTGACGTCTATGCTTGTTATAAGCGGCTGGACGTTGCCGCATCGTGGCGAACATAGACGTCATGCTGATAGCGTGGGCACAACAGGTGATCAGGAGCAGGGCAACACACAGCCGCAGCCCCCCTACAATGACGGAGATCAGAAAAACCACAGATCTCCGCCGTTAACCCCTTGAATCACGCAGTCAAAGCTAATTGCGGCATTCAAAGGGAAAATGAGAATGGGGCACCCCCAGGGGCGTAACTAGGAAAGACTGGGCCCCATAGCAAACTTTTGACTGGGGCCCCCCCTCCCCTGGGTGTCACACAACCCCCCCCCCTTGTAGATAGTGCCTTTTTTACAAATCCCCCCTTTTGATAACGCCATACAGCCCCCCTGTAGATAACGCCATACAACCCCCCTGTAGATAACGCCATACAGCCCCCCTGTAGATAACGCCATACAGCCCCCCTGTAGATAACGCCATACAGCCCCCCTGTAGATAACGCCATACAGCCCCCCTGTAGATAACGCCATACAGCCCCCCTGTAGATAACGCCATACAGCCCCCCTGTAGATAACGCCATACAGCCCCCCTGTAGATAACGCCATACAGCCCTTTGTAGATATCTACAGAGGGGGCTGTATGGCGTTATCTACGGGGGGACTGTATGGCGTTATCTACGGGGGGACTGTATGGCATTATCTACGGGGGGACTGTATGGCGTTATCTACGGGGGGACTGTATGGCGTTATCTACGGGGGGACTGTATGGCGTTATCTACGGGGGGACTGTATGGCGTTATCTACGGGGTGAGGGGACTGTATGGCGTTCCCTACAGGGGGGGGCTGTATGGCGTTCCCTACAGGGGGGGGCTGTATGACGCTATCTACAGGGGGGGCTGTATGGCGCTATCTACAGGGGGGCTGTATGGCGCTATCTACAGGGGGACTGAAAGGCGCTATCTACAGGGGGAACTGTATGGCGCTATCTACAGAGGGGGCTGTATGGCGTTATCTAGAGGGGGGACTGTATGGCGTTATCTACGGGGGGGCTGTATGGCGTTATCTACGGGGGGGCTGTATGGCGTTCCCTACAGGGGGGGCTGTATGGCGTTCCCTACAGGGGGGGCTGTATGGCGTTCCCTACAGGGGGGGGGGCTGTATGTCGTTCCCTACAGAGGGGGCTGTCTGGCGTTACCTACAGGGAGTCTGTATGGCGTTCCCTACAGGGGGGTCTGTAGAGAACGCCATACAGCCCCCCCTGTAGGGAACGCCATACAGCCCCCCCTGTAGGGAACGCCATACAGCCCCCCCCCCCTGTAGGGAACGCCATACAGCCCCCCCTGTAGGGAACGCCATACAGCCCCCCCCTGTAGGGAACGCCATACAGCCCCCCCCCCTGTAGGGAACGCCATACAGCGTCCCCCCTCCAAAAAAAATGCGACCTACAGTGTGTCATAATAAAATACATGTATCCCCTATCCACAGGATAGGGGATACATGTGTGATCGCTGGCAGCGATAGGGAGAACGGGGGACCGAAAGTCCCCCTGAAGTTCTCCATGACTAACCTCTGACTTCCGGCGTCTGCGCAGCTCTGTAGAAATGAATGGAGCGCTGGTCACGCATGTGCACAAGCGGGACCGGCGCTCCATTCATTTCTACGGAGCTGCCGACACAGACCCCGGATGTCCGAGGTTTGTGATGGAGAACTTCAGGGGACTTTCAGTCCCCCGTTCTCCCTATCGCTGCCAGTGATCATACATGTATCCCCTATCCTGTGGATAGGGGATACATGTCTTTTGCTTAATGGCAGAGCAGGGAGATACCTCCCTGCTCTGCCGTACTGTTCAGTGGCGTCCCGCTGTAGCAGCCATAGCGGCTGCTAGCGGAGCCTCCGGCCATGGTGGGGGCCCGTGCCGGCGGACGACACGGGCCCCCTCATGCCGCGGGCCCCGTAGCAGCCGCTACTGCTGCTACGGCGGTAGTTACGCCACTGGGCACCCCCTTTGCTCATGTCACAGGGAATCCCTGTGATGCGATTGTGGGACATACCATATATAGATAGACAGCCAAAGGACAATTGAAGGACCCCAGGGCTGTCTGACCATATTTCCTGTTGTTATGGCATCAATATGACTTGCAGACATTTGACAGTACATTAAAGTAAAACAAAAAAAAATCAACCCATGCGGTTAAAAAAATAGCTAAATTAATTTTTAAAAAGTAATGTTAGGCTTGGTTCACACCTGCATTGTGACATTCCGTTGTTCTGCTCCGTCAGAAGACCAGAACAAAGGAATAACAGAACAAGGGATCTGCGACGGAGGCCTCTAACGGAGCCTCCAACTCTGTGAACAAAGCCTAAAAAAAAAAGAAATATCAATACACATTTTCTACAATATATAAACTTTATTAAATATAAGTCCCAATACATAAAATAATATACAAATATGTTGTGTCGTCACGACCGTAACAACCTGCACAACAAACGTATCTCATCATTTATGATAATTGGTGTATGCTGTAAAAAAAAAATATGAAAATTGTAGCAGAACTGCTTTTTTTCTGAAATTATTTTGTAATTATAATATAAACGTACCAAAAAATGAGACACCAACATAAAGTACAACTCATCCTGCAAAAAACAAAGTCTCATATTGCTGCGTCGAAAAGAAAAAAATTATGAGCGCCGACATGTAAAGAGGAAAAAAAATAATCAAAAAATTGTTCTGTCCTTAAGGCCAAAATTGGCCATGTCCTTAATGGGTTAAAGGCTATGTAAACCTTAGAAGACATATTTTTTTTTTACTAAAACAATGTATTATAGTGTTTCAGCACAAGAAACAGCTTCTATGTATCCTGGATAAATAAAGGCTGTATCTTAAAAAGCAAAAATTATTTTTAATAAAAACCAATTACAAAGTTACACTAAATACTATAATACATTGTTGTAGTAAAAAAAAAAAAAAAAAAAGACTTTACATAGCCTTTAAGGTATCCATTGCCCATAAACTATAATGGTATCCGTTTAAAGTAAACATCATGAATGGCTATTGAAAAGCCCATGACATATACGTTAAACGTATACCTGTGACATACGTCACCCTCAGACTACCATGCCACGCGGTATACGTTTTTGTTTTTATAAAGGAGACACTTTTCGCCTCTAATTGAGCCCTATTTACGTGCTTTCCCGACGTACACGCTAAGCGTAGGGCAAAACCGTGACGTGAACAGAGCCTAAGCTGCTTTTGGTTTAATTGATTCCATTATTACCATTATATATTACGAAGGATGGAACTATGATGCATGTTATCCCACCATTCCGACATTTGGAAAACCACCATGTTGAAACCAAATAAAAAAACATCACTTTGAAAAAAAGAATCGCACCTCAAGAAAACCTAAAAGGCAGAATATTCACTAAGGGTAATACTGTTCTGCGTGCACACAATAAAGGCTTGTTGTTTCTATGTGCAGTTTCCCTTAATGGAAGATCATAGAAATACCACATCATAAGAATAAGATCTTATCAGAATTCAAAGCATCGCTGCCGTTATTCCACATTAAGCCGGGAACATCTTCATCAGTCTTGTTCTTCTATTAAGGATGAGCACAATTTGACACCCTTGAATAGCAGCCACTACGATAATTCTTGCTTTGTGCTCTGCGCTTGACATCACACATAGAATAACGCATTTATGCTGTTTATCTAATATTCTCCATTCCCATCCATAGTATATAGTGCACGGATTCAGCAATATGCATTGATTCGCACTGTTACTTTACATTTCAGGGCTGTGTACGATTTACCATATGACCTTTAAAAGCTGCAAGGCACCTAGTCTGGGCAGAAAGAGTTTTTTTCTATTATATCCAGCTATAATAGCCTGACTTTTCGAATAGAGATCCAAGAGCACAGGCTCGCATCCAGCCTAGATTATACTTATCTTGTATCAAACTCCGTACATGACCTATGAAAAGGCCTTTTGAGCAATGCAACATGTATATAAAAGAAAGCAGATAGAGCTGTAAGGTCCCTGCACACGGGACGGAAACGCTGCAGATTTTCTGCACCAAATTTCCGTGCGAAAATTCTGCATAGTTTATGCAAAATAAATTGAGATGCTGCAGATTGAGAATCCGCACCGCAGGTCAATTTCCACTTATTTTCTGCTGACTTTTTTTTGGCAGTCTGTGAATGAGATTTGTTTAAGGCCTCATTTACACGAGCGTGTGCGTTTTGCGCACGCAAAAAAACGCAGCGTTTTTCGTGCGCAAAAGGCACTTGACAGCTCTGTGTGTCATCAGTGTATGATGCGCGGCTGCGTGATTTGCGCGCAGCCGCCATCATAGAGATGAGGCTAGTCGACGTCAGTCACTGTGCAGGGTGCTGAAAGAGTTAACTGATCGGCAGTAACTCTTTCAGCACCCTCGACAGTGAATTCCGATCACAATATACAGCAACCTGTGAATAAAAAAAAGACGTTCATACTTACCAAGAACTTCCTGCTTCCTCCAGTCCGGTCTCCCGGCCGTTGCCTTGGTGACGCGTCCCTCTCTTGACATCCGGCCCCACCTCCCTGGATGATGTGGCAGTCCATGTGACCGCTGCAGCCTGTGATTGGCTGCAGCCTGTGCTTGGCCTGTGATTGGCTGCAGCTGTCACTTGGACTGAATTGTCATCCCGGGAGGTCAGACTGGAGGAAGAAGCCGGGAGTTATCGGTAAGTCAGAACTTCTTTTTTTTTTTACACGTTCATTTATATTGTGATCGGAAGTCACTGTCCAGGGTGCTGAAACAGTTTAACTCTTTCAGCACCCTGGACAGTGACTATCTCCTGACGTCGCGTACCGGAAATTTTTTCGGCCGAACCCGGTGAAGTTCGGTTCGCTCATCTCTAAATTCTGACACTCCGTTTGGATGTTTGTAAACAGAAAAGCACGTGGTGCTTTTCTGTTTACATTCAGTTTGACAGCTCTTGCGCGAATCACGCAGTTCGCACGGAAGTGCTTCCGTGCGGCATGCGTGGTTTTCACGCACCCATTGACTTCAATGGGTGCGTGATGCGCGAAAAACGCACGATTATAGAACATGTCATAAGTTTTACGCAACACACTCGCGCTGCGCAAAATTCACGCATTGTCTGCACTGCCCCATAGAGTAATATAGGTGCGTACGACACGTGTGAAAAGCACGCGTCGCACGCGCGTATATTACGCTCGTGTAAATGAGGCCTAAACCTTATTCACTTTGCTGAAATAGAAACTTCTGCAGCAGTTCCGTCCCGTGTACATGTTCTCAATGCTTCTGAGGGAAAATAGGCTATAGACATCTTTGAAAGCGATATGTGTATATATATATATATATATATATATAACACAGCACTCCATCATACCATAAATTAGGCCATGTGCTCGTTTCCAGGGGATGAATCAGTTCCCAAATGTTAATATAAAACGACCATAGACCAATAGTAACAGCACAAGGACTTCAGAATAGATGAGCTCCCTTGAGGTGAATAAATCCACCCTGTTTCATCTGTTCTGAAGTCCTGGTGCTGTTACTATTGTATGGTCGTTTTATATAATCAGTGTGTTTTGTGCAACTTTATCATTAGTTTTAATAAAAAATTATTTCAACGCAGGACTCGCTGTCACTGAACCCATCAGTGCCGCAGACCTGACAGATACAGGATTCAGCACTAGATACAGCTGACGTGTATACAGGATATTAATAAAAACGAATTATAAGTTGCACAAAACACACTGATAAGACGTTTTTAATTCGTTCATGGGTTCCCCTGACGGAAAGGTCCAACGGAACCCATGAACGGAATCCTGACACAGGTGTGAATTCAGCCCAAGGCACACAACCATAGTTTAGTGGCCGTATACTATCTTTAATTGCGGATAGTATAGAACGCATTCTATCCTATGGGCCAATGCACACAACCGTGGTTTCCACGGTCCATGCATTGCCCGAGGACCGGACCGCAAAAAAAAAATAGGACATGTCAGTATACGGTCCGCAATTGCGGTCAGGGCTCATTGAAATGAATGCACGTCTTGTGTGTGCACGGTCTGTGATTGCGGACGGCCTGCGGATGACACTCCGCTGCCCATCCGTGCCGTAATCGCAGACCGTGCACATAGCTACGACCGTGTGCAGGAGGCCTAAGGGTTTGCTACCATCGTATACAGTCTAGTTAATCCTGTGAATTAAACAATCTGGACTACAGGCTGATACATTTTACCTTAACTGATACATTGTAACAAACTATCACAGTAGAATAGAGATTTGTACTGCTGATGTATTCAGAGGATTGTGTTGGCACAAGTTTTTTTGTTATATAATAGCACAGTAGACTATTCCACACAAAGTTATACAGTACAAAGAACGTATACTGTGCAGAATACTTTCATTTACTACAATAGCCTAGTAAAAAATTGTGTAGTACCGTGTTAGCCAGAGACAATATGAAATGTTAAATACTTTTGTGTCAAAAAAGACAAAAGTATAATAGGTATGATACCTACAATAGCCTGTAAGCAACATATCTCACTGTATTCCTATACATGAGCTATGTCGCAGCCCTACATCGGAGGCATTCGTCTGGATAATCTCCCAACGTATACACTGAACATAGGACAATAACAAGGTGGGAACACAGCCAAAGTCTGTACGAATGCAAATAAAAATGTTTCCATTCACTGACAGCAAGCAGTAATCTACAAAACGTTGAGGAAAGAAGACAAAAAATATAGTAAGAAATGTAAATACTTCTTCATTATGTAGTAAATCAGCTGGACACCCTTATAAGATAATAACTGTTCCAGCCGTGCTCCTGCGCTATAATAAAATGTTGTATGTATTGGAGTCCCTTTAAGGGATTGGCATTAGTGTCCCTAATGGCCTTTCAGGCATGGCTCCAACGTCACGGGGAGCTCCAGGTGCTGATCTCATGGGTATTGAGTAAACCCTTCAGACTGATTCTGGAGTTCGTCAGAGTTTACTTTAAATGCAAACAAGACCTAGATCCTAAATGGTCTATATCTCCGTCTTACTCAATCCCTACATGACAACCTAGACCGTTCATAGATTTTTATATTCACATCATTTCAGTTCTGTAACTGTAATGAGATCTGTTTCCGTCAGCCATGTATGTAGCAGTGTTTCTGGGAAGCGTTACTTCTCACTATGAGCCCCTGTGCCGCTTTCTTTAAGTTACTCATTTAGATGAGAATTCTTTCCAGCCGCCCAGTCATTCCTATATATACTGAATGTCACAAATCAAAGTATTTCCCTGCCTGTTCTATGTCCGCCGCCGCGCAGACGTGTTTGTTGCATTATGTCTAAATGTGACCTGCAGCCGTCTCTTAAATGACTTTACATTTTACATTTCCTCCAGAAAAAAAAAGGTTGCCGTTATTCTAGGACTCCACGGCGACTTTGGTCACGCAACTGTCACGGCAAAATCGCCACGTGACTGGAGCGTTTCCTTGAAAGGAAAAAAATTGTGCGATGATCACAGAACTTTAACATAGTCAGAATTTTTGCGATCGTCGCAATTCACCAGCGATTTCGATCATGCAATGGTCGCGGTGACCTGCAATTTTACAGAGCCCTAGCCTTAAAATAACTTGTTAGTCACCCTCTTCTTCTCTATCAGTTTATAGGAAAGCTGGGTGGCAGCCAATATAGTCTCCATTATAGCTGCCAAAAAGTGCTGTCACCCAGCTTTTCCCTAGACTCCTGAATGTTAATTCTGCGTAGTTATGCAGTTTTATATGAATGAAGAACGTATCACTGGAAATCCTGACTGGATGACAACCCTTAAGGGAGCTATAAATGCAGCCATAATGGTCTTCACCCAGCTTTCCCAGGAACAGATGTAACTAAGAAATGGCTGAATGTAATATTTGACAGCTTGACAGAAGAGGGGGCCATATTTGCAGATGACTTTTGCAGGAAATTCTCTATAGTAAAACCCTGAGGGTACAGAGGTGGCACAGGGAACAGTATATGCAGCAGTGCTGGTGAGTTCAGGAAAGGGAGACAGAGGGTTGCTGATGTAGAAACAGATAGAGCCAGGGCTGGAAAGTGTTTGGAGAAGTGATGTCACGTAGGGCAGAGCTGCGAGAGTGTTTGAGTGTCACCCAAGCACACGAAGCATGAGCCTAAAAACACAACTGGCGCCGGTAAGTGTGTGATACTTTGCAGCCCGGCACCTTCCCTGTATAACCACCATCCTCCGCTCTGCCTTTCTTCTCACATATCCCGTGTCTTCTCTTTGGGCGCTCAGGGAGTCCATAGTGTCCTGTTTGCACGCTCATCGGTTCAATAGTTAATACAGACCGTTCTCCCCCCTTTTGGGTGAATATGACAACAGAGCTATATTGAGCCTGTAGGAGGGGTCCCGGGATGAGCTGGAAGGGGGTGTTGTAGAAAGCATAAGATCATACAAGCATCTCTGAATAGTGACAGCTCATCCTGGCTCTGATCTGTAGCTGAACACACTAAACCTAGCTGTGTGTGTGTGGGAGGTAGGTGACACCCTACTCCTCCTGATCCTCGCTGTGCACCCCTAAAAGTTCCCTTCTCGTTTCTCCTAAGTCACTCTGAGACAAGCAAAGAAAACATAATCCTACCTTGTTTTTACAGTTCATTTAGTGATTCTTATCTGTAGCATAAAAAAGACATGTGTGTGCCAAACAGCCCTCAACCCTCTCCCTGCCTCCGACAAACCAGGTCATTTCTCCCGCCGTCCTCTTTTCTGCCATATTATATGATCTTATAACTTTTATGGGAAGTAATCGGTGATATTAGCACTATAGCAGCTGCTATCAGACCGCATGTGACTGTCGCTTTGCAGTAAACACTCCGTCGTTTCATTATTTTATTCATATAGTGGAAATTTAGGTGCAACAAGCGCGGACGTAGTGCTATACTACTTCATGATATGTGTGTGTATCCAGAAATAGTCTAATGGAACATTCATGTTACTCGCAGAACTGATGTATTATGTATCGAGAAATTTAAAGGGGTATACTAACAATGTATACAGTAGAGAGCTATGAATGTAGCGCAGGGCTGTACTGTGCTGTAATAAATGGGGCAGTGCATAGTATATACTACTATGTTTCCTTTCCTTGACAACATAGTCTAGTATATTGCAACACCAACTAATATTATCCCATTTAAATTAGTAATTACTGTGTGTATGTCATGACCTATCCTTAGGTAAGAGCTTGTATTTTGGAGCACGACAATATATATATAATGTGTGTAAACATCAAAAACAGATGTAGCTGTGTAGTCTATGGAGACAATATTCTAATAATAGAAGATATATTGCAACATTAGAGTGTATTTATTTTGTAGCGTGGCCGAAAACTGCACTGCAAAGAATGCATGGGTTTTTACGCATGCGATTTTGCATTGCGGTTTTCGGCCGCGCTGGAAAAAAAACACAACAAAATCGCAATGTGTAAACACACCCTTAACACGCAGCATTTGGTCAGTATTTTGTATCAGATTGTGTATGCCAAAACCAAGAGTGGAACCTACACAGAGAACAAGTATATGGAAAGATTTGTACCTCTTCTGTATTTCGGACCCACTGCTGATTTTGGCTTATAAATACTGATACAAAATACTGACCTAAATACTGCCGTGTGAATGTGGCGTTAGTTATGGAACAAATAAGTGGCTAAATTGTTCCTTCTGTCTTTACATTGTTTAGAGGTCAACACATTTATTGCAAAAAAGCCAAGATCCCACATACAGTTTTTGGCGCAGTTTTTTTTTTAAGACAAAAACAGGAGTGGACATAAAATAAAGGAGATGCATCAGTCTTTTGTTTATACCTTTTCTTCCTTTTGGATCCACTTCTGGCTTTGGCTCAAAAATCTGAACCAAAACTGTGTGTGATCCTGGACTTAGTTGTAGTTTATTTATTTTGTAATACTAAGCACTTTTCTAATATACTTTTAGTAAAAATTCAGCTTTTTTTCTGATCTGCACCTTCTACGTATCCACTGTATATAGAAGCTGCAGGACGTCATTGTCAATGAGCTGGTCTGATGGCTCGGCTGACAGCGGCTCCTGTCTTCCTCTGACACCTCATCAATTTGGTTTTATCCGTATTAGGGTGCAGTCATAGGCAAATACACCACATGTGACTGAACCGTGGTGCTGATAAAATCTGTAAAGTGATGAGGTGTCAGAAAAATATGCATCAAAAAGAATGTACAATGCCCAATGGGAAAATATTCTGGCATTCAGAAATATTTACCCATAGGCATATATTTTAAACCCGAAAACGCCAAGTGTGACTGCACCCATAGGGTTAGGTGAGATGTCAGAGGCACACAGGAGCCGGTGTCAGCCGAGCCGCCAGTACAGCTCACTTAAAGGCGTATTCCCACAATGGACATTTATGACATATCCACAGGATATGTCATAAATGTCAGATAGATGCGGGTCCCAGAGGGGGCCCGTTCTAGCTTTGTCTGCTATCGCTGACTCCCGGCCACTTCCTGACTTTATGGTCGGGAGTTACAAAAACAGCATAGCTCGCTGAGCTACGCTGTTTCCTTAACTCCCATAGTACTGAGTAGCAATGACGGAAGCAGCATAGCATGCGAGCTACGCTGTTTCCGTAACAACCATTCAGTTATATAGGGCTTACGAAAACATCGTAACTCAGCGAGCTACGCTGTTTTCACCTTCATGGTCGGAAATCATCCAACACACACAGAGGTAGAACGGGGTTTTTGGGCCCCGTTCTAGAGATAGGTGCAGGTCCCAGAGGTGGGACCCGCATCTATCTGACATATTCTGTGGGTATGTCATATATGTCCCTCGTGGGAAAACCCCTTTAATGATTCAACTGAAAACGTCATTCTGCAGCTTCTATGTACAGTGGATACATAGAAGCTGCAGAATAGAAATGTAGAAGCTTTTTTTTTTTTTTTTTTTTAAAGTTTATTAGAAAAGTGCTTAGTGTTATTCTTTATCTACTGTATAATAAAAATTTCTAATTATTCACCATTTTTCAAGATCTCTGCTCTTTTGTTGAATGGAGACATTCTTATTTACATCCAGAGGCCTAAATCCCATCCCTAGTATTTCCATCAGATGCAGGTGCTTGGTTTATTTGATAAACACAGTATCTTACAAAAGTTGCAGAACTTTTCATTACGTGAAAAACGCAAGTCCGGTGATGTTTTGTGGACATTCTTCAATAGATGGATGACAATAACTTTATCTTAATCAGTACAGCAATTATATAACTGGCATTATATTACATATCATTATTGTACTGACCATGTATCCAGTCACTGCACCCCATGCACCAGTGGAGCTTACAATTTCCTTACAATGATGCCTATACACAGTTCAACTGTTGGAGAAAAAAAACCAGAAAATATAAAACTACTTAGATGTTAAAAATCAAAAGCACGGCCCTGGCTCTGCATTGTTGACCACTGAGATAAGATTACAATGTCATGTAGCAGAACCAAGTTTGTCAGGCGCAGTATAACTGAGTTTGTCATTTGGCACGACTCATTATGATATCAATATGTTGTATGTTGTTTTACATATTACATATAATCATCTCATAGCCTTATTATATGCAGACCCTAAGATAGTTCAATTCATCTTAGCTACATCACTACATCTAGAGTTTTTCCTCATGAAGACTATTTTGTTGGTAGTCCATCACATAGGTGATATGTATTGAATTTTGTACTATGCATTTTTTCTGGCACAACCTATTGCAGGTGATAGAGCCGTGTTCCCTGGGCCTGTATGGTGTCATACAGGGTCCCCCACCGTGGCCCCCGCACCGCAACATATTACAAAGGTATTTTAGAAGCAATATCTCCGTAATAGGGCACATGTAATGTAAAATAACAGTATTCTAACCTTTTCCTCACAGTTTCCTGACCTCTCCAGCAGTGAACAGGTCTCTTAATTTCTATGGTGGTTCAAGGCTTTCAAATTCAAGGGTGAATAGGGGTTAATCACAGGCCGCCGGGGTTGGGGGAAGGGTTCTTCTGCCTGGCTAACAAAACTCATGCACCCCGCTGGCACCCACATTGATTGGGATTAATTAGCATCCAGTCGCCTTTCCGATGCCCTTTGCAGACTCGTGCACTGTGTCCATAAGAATTAGCGTCTCTCTGTCCTGGATAGGCAAGAGGAAGACTACCCTTATTTTCCCAGTCATTGGGCTCACAAAGAAACCAGATATATGGTATATTTATACGTTCTTATAATTATTACTAAGGATTTATATAGTAGCAAGATCTCCCATAGCTTTGCATAGACACAATTTCATAATTATGTTATCAAAAAAGTACTTGCTAGCTTCCATCACTTTTGCCCATGGACTGTATCTGGTATTGTAACTCATTCTCAGTAGCTCATTCTCTAAAGCCCAGTTCACACAGTTTTTTGGTGCTGATTTTGACACAGAAACCACGTCAGAGTCCGCACCAAAAAATTACAGAAATTGCCTCCCATTTATTTCAATGGGAGGCAGAGGCGTTTTTTTCCCGAGGGCTTTTCCGATGTGGGAAAAAAAAGCAGCATGTCCTTTCTTGCCGAGGTTCCGCCTCTGAAAAAACCTGCGGTGCTCGTTTGCAAGCGTTTTTCGCAGCATTTTTTGCCTGTGGTCCTTGCTGGACATTAGCCTGCGGACATTAGATTCAATGGCCATGGCGAAAAACGCTGCAAAAAAGCTCAGGCATGTCAGAGGAAGATTTTTTCTGCGAGCAAAAAACTCTGTGTGAACTAGGCTTTAGTATTATGAAATGATGTAAATTACACAATTTATTTAATAAAAAACAAAACTGAATTCTTGCACTGTGTGCAAAAACAAACAAAAAAAAAGAGGCCTGCGAAATAACATAATAACATTCTAAAAGGAATGCGTTTTATAAAGAGGTTGCAGCTTTTTATAAAACCTTTTTGTTAAAAGTGTCCCCCAAAAATAAACTGATCACAAGTTGTCCTGCTGCTGGGTCTCTATGCAATCAGTTCTAGTCTGCATGGGAACCGGACAGCAAGGGCTCAATCCCCCTGCAGTGCCACCACAGGAGAAATTAAGCATTACACTGTTTTTATTGATGTCAATGGGTTGTATGAGTAATACTTTACTTCTTTAGTAGAGCAGCTTTAGGCATATATATGCTGCTGCTTTTGGACCTTCCACAGTCCAGAATGATGTGTATTTATTTACAACAGAAATTCCATCTAAATTGCTATTCTGATAAATCCCATATAGACGGATATTCTATATGTCAGACGATCACATTATTGTGGGTTTGTACACTGGGTTCCCAAAATAAAGGAGTTTCAGCACTCTTTAAGGATTTCCATCGTATGTGAGACAACCCCTTTTTAAATGTTCTATCAGGGCATATGGACGTAAATGATGGGGGTTCCCCATTCAGGACCCTCTATATAAGTCAGCAGCAGCTCTCACTCCGGCAGACTAGAGCTGTGTATGTGTTTCATGGTCGGCCATTCATTTGATGTTTCACTATTACTCTCACATCTATGCACCTGATAAGTAATGGGTTGGAGGATATATGTTTTTTAATTTATATTTTCAAAAATGTCACAAAGTAACATTAAATATGTTGCATTAGTTATCTGAAAAATTGTCCTCTCACCACCCACAGGTCCTTTCCCTGGGGGCAGACGTGTTGCCAGAGTACAAGCTGCAGGCACCGCGGATACACCGATGGACCATCCTCCATTACAGCCCCTTCAAAGCAGTGTGGGACTGGTTGATCCTGCTGCTGGTCATCTACACCGCTATCTTTACCCCGTACTCCGCAGCCTTTCTGCTGATCGACCAGGAGGAAGAAAGAACTTGGGAATGTGGCTATTCCTGCAACCCGCTCGACATCGTGGACCTGATAGTGGACATTATGTTCATTGTAGATATTATCATCAACTTCCGCACAACCTATGTCAACACAAATGATGAGGTGGTTAGCCACCCGGCCAAGATCGCCATCCATTATTTCAAAGGCTGGTTCCTTATAGATATGGTGGCGGCAATTCCCTTTGATCTGCTTATCTATAGGACGGGCTCAGATGAGGTAAGCAATTGATAAGAATACCATAGGAAATTTTAGAGAAAGTGAATTTGCAACAACAAATAGGTATGGTCTTTTAACCTAAGACCATACATAAAGTAGAACCTGATCTATAAAGTCATACAGTGTCTGATTTTCCATTGAAGATGCAAAAAAGTCTGTTCACTCATCGGGTTATATTATTGTTGCATTTGAGGCATTGTCATAATGTGAAGATGATGACATTTATTAGTAGTTGTTTTATTTTTTTAATGCATGTCATATTATGTTCTAGGTACGAGGTACTGCCTAGTTCAACGAAGCCGCCCTGTGATCAGCTGATTGCCGCGTGTCCGGCTCCTGAAACCTGCGGCGATCATCCAGACACACATTTTCCCTGCAGCATCCTCTGCAGGAGAAATTTAGTTTTTACATGCCAATCCTTCAGATTAATAGGTGATCATGTAATATATGGCTGGGCCGAGTCTCCCAGAAGAGGAGTTGCTCTTTCGTAGCGTCTTTCCACTCTTGCAGGGAGTACCTATTAGTTGCCCATCCCAACAATTACAGTTATGCTTTCTAAATCGACCTCTTTTTGTTAGACACATAGATGTGCTTTGGTTTTAGATACAGACTGATGACATGCTCATTTTTTCCACCTTCAGCATGTTATTTTCTTCAACAGACAACCACCCTGATTGGCCTTCTGAAGACCGCGCGTTTGCTGCGTTTAGTGCGTGTTGCCAGGAAGCTGGACCGGTATTCTGAATATGGAGCTGCTGTATTATTCCTTCTCATGTGCACCTTTGCCCTCATAGCCCACTGGCTTGCCTGCATTTGGTATGCCATTGGAAATGTGGAGAGACAGTACATGATGCACAAAATTGGTTGGCTGGATAATCTGGCCAACCAGATTGGGAAGAGCTACAACGACACTGATATAAGTTCAGGACCCTGCATCAAGGACAAGTATGTGACAGCTCTGTACTTCACCTTCAGCAGCCTGACCAGTGTTGGATTTGGAAATGTCTCCCCAAACACAAACTCCGAGAAGGTCTTCTCCATTTGTGTCATGCTGATTGGATGTAAGTAAGAGATAGATAACTTTGCTCCTACGTGGTCATTGGGTGGTATCTCACAATTATCGTAGGTTTGGGTCGGTTCTGACCTATGGAAACTTGTTCGATCAGTGTTGATTGGGGATGTTTTTCATTATAAGTCTGTTATTTGATACAATCTAATTTCACTGGAGTACCCCAATAAACATGGAATACCTGTATACATAATTCTTTATTACAAGGGCTCTATGACATTACAAAAATATGGCTTCTATATTCTAGAAACATTACCACTATTGCCATGGGCTATGGCTATTATTTTATCTCCGTTCTTTTCACTTCAATGGGGCTGTATTGCAATTCCAAACACAGCCAATCGGCAAAAGTGGCACATATGTCATGCAGCCCCCTTAAAGAATAATTTTAAAAAACTGCCTTGAAATGAATGCTCACCCTTTGATCCACATTTTGTTGCTTCAGTCTTAAATCCAAAATTCTGTCCTGATTATTTCCAGAATATACGAGTCAGATACAGAGCTCCAAATCCCCTGATTCCCATCACACAACTGTAGGCTTTAATGATAACATTCTGGCTGCCTGCACTGGATACCATTGGGGGAACTTAGGCGCTTACTGCATATACAGTGTTCCCAATAAACTCCAAAATTAATTAGTAAGCTCCCTCTAGTGGTGGCTACAGGCAGCCATAATTTTAGAATCTAACTATTTGGCTATACAGGGGATTTGGTGCTCTGTATCAGAAAAACGGAGCTCCAACCCATATAAGAATATATTATGAATTAAATTAGCACCGAATTTTGAAAAGGTGGACATTAATTTAAAAGAGGACCTGTCACCTCTCCTGATATGTCTGTTTTAGTAAATAATTGTATTTCACATGAAATTACAGTTTTGGAGCATCTTTACTTACAACTCTATGTTGTGTTGTTCCTCTGTTTTTCCTCCTAGAAATTAATGAATAAATTGACAGATGGGTGTTACCAGTTGGGTTGTGTCTCTACACAGACTGACAATGTTCAATCAGTGCTGACAGAGCCAGACTCTGTAGGAAGACGCCCCTTTTGACAAGGGGAATGGTAACATCCAGTTGTCAATTCATACATTTTCAGGAAGAATAACAGAGGAACGGCACAAAAAAAATATGTTCCAGAATTATTTCATGGGAAATACAAGTATTTACTAAAATAGACATGTCAAGGGAGGTGGAAATTGTTTTGTGACCAGCTATACTAGTGAATGATACTAATCCACCTCCTCTTTGCTAGCTTACATCCTGGAGCAGAAACATTCATCATGGTCTGTCTGTTTGGTGTATATGTATTTGCTGTACATAGGCCATAGTCCACTAGTAAAGTCCTATAGTTCATTCTGTATAGTGTTATTTATAGAGCCAGTACTTATATAAATGAGACTAGAAGGGTGTTCCCAGGTCCGTAGCTTGTTTAGTATGGTTTGCAAAACTTTTATCTCCTCCCAATTTTTTTTTTACATATAACCAGGAGTGACAGGAGGCACAAGTCTATGTTGTGTGGCACCACGTGAGGATTCGAAGCATAATTTATACAAGAAAAATAGGAAGAGACACCCAGAAGATATATATTAACAAAGACTAGAATTCCCATGATTATTAAATGCGTGTATCAAATAGAATTATATACAAATATATTAATGGGGTCTTCTAGGATTAGAAAACGGGGTCTGCTTTTTTCATGGTAGGCATTGCAGCTCACTTGAATTGGGATGAGCTGCAATACCGGACACAGTCTAAACAGAGCAGCCCTGTTTTAGGTAAGTCAGTGTAGTATATATACTCGAGCTTGGTCCCTGTGCTGATTTCTGTATCATTCCTGCTATGCTGTGAATGTTACACCTCTTATATTATTTCTCTCACAGCCCTCATGTACGCCAGTATCTTTGGCAATGTCTCTGCCATTATCCAGCGTTTGTACTCCGGCACTGCACGTTACCACACCCAGATGTTACGCGTGAAGGAGTTTATCCGCTTCCACCAGATTCCTAACCCACTGAGGCAGCGACTGGAAGAGTATTTTCAGCACGCTTGGTCCTACACCAATGGCATTGATATGAATGCGGTGAGTATATTATCAGCAATACAAACACAGTAAAAAAAAAAATATGGCTTGTTCTTATATGAACAAAACCTTTGTACAATTCTTCCATTGTGGCCGGAAGAAAAAATTGCGACTAAAAAGCCATTTTTCCACTTTTGATGGACAACTCATATTTGACTGAAGTTAAAGAGGACCTGTCACCTCTCCTGACATGTCTGTTTTAGTTAATAATTGTACTCCGCATAAAATAACAATTCTGGAGCATCTGTTCTTAGAACATTGTGCTATTCTTCTGTTATTCCTCCTAGAAATGTATGTATAAATTGACAACTGGGTGTTACCATTTGGGGGGGTGTCCGTACACAGACTGATAATGTCCAATAAGTCTTGACAGAGTGAGACTGTGTAGGAACACACCTCTTTGACAAGGGGAATGGTTACACCCAGTTGTCAATGTATTCATAAAGTTCTAGGAGGAATAACAGAGGAACAGCACTATGCAGAGTTCTAATAAAAGATGCTCTAGAATTGTTATTTCGAGGAGAATACAAGTATGTACTAAAAACATAAGATGCTCTAGAATTGTTATTTCGAGGAGAATACAAGTATGTACTAAAAACATGTCAGGAGCAAATGCTTCCACTCCCCCATGTCTTATTCAAGGAGGTTCATAGAGCTGAGATTTATGCTGCTGTTTGTCAGGATCCTCATGCTGAACAGCTGCATTGACTGTCCTTGTGTCCACACAGCTGACATTATGGGAATGTTGTGGTTTGTCCATCTCATTAAAGCAGCTCTTCACAGTGAGGACCCCACAGTAGAGCACCCCAGATTCTCAGACTGACTTGGACATAGTGGAAGATTTGCATTAAGGGGTAACTAAGCTTTTAAAAAACTTTTGAGGTGTCATAGTAACATGTCAGAAGTTTTGTTCGGTGAAGGTCCAAGCACTGAGACCCCCACCAATCGCTAAAACAAAGTGGCAGAAGCGCTCAAGTGAACGCTGTTTCACTTCGTTTCTGATCGTCTTTCCACGAAAAAGTAGAGTGAGACTTTCCTTTGAGCCCGTTCACCGCTCCAAGGATAATGCCAATCAGAATAATGACATGTCAAAAGTTTTTTAAAAGTTTAGTTCAACTTTTACTTCCGTTCAGACCTTATTTTCGTGCAGTTTGGATGGAATTGTTCTATTAGATAATTGTAATATCCATTCAAAATGTTTCTGCCATTTGTCCGTATGAAAACTGTATGTATATTTTATTTCTATGTATGTAGTTTATCTACAGCCTGCAAATCTGTATACCAGGCTGCTGTACCTGCTTTCTGGAAATAGGGATATATATATAAGATAGAATACATATCAAGTTGGATTATAGTCTAGATGATTTCTATTCCAGGCATTGCTCCAGTAGGAAAATAAAGTCTTAACAGTAGCTGAATTAATCTCACAAAGAATATAGAACTTCCCAGCTCTGCAGCCTAGAAAATAATTCTATCTTTCATACAATGTGTGGAGAGATAACATGTCAAGCAGAAATATGGCAGCAAATAAAATAGGCTAGCTCAGATTTAATCATCGTTATAATTATTTTGCTTGGTGAAGATAATATAGACACATCACTCTCTGTTGCTTTATCTTATGGTTTCCTTGTGTGACTTTGTAACCATGCCATTTTATCATGAGGCAGATCCGCTTCACTTCCTGGCCTATACGATAAAACTTTTATCTTCTAACACTGTTCGTATTAGATATAAATGACGCAGAGCTACATATTGTTTGTAATATAGAAGAACAATAGTAACAATTGATGTTATAAGGACAAGATTGGAGAAATGTAACTGAAGAATCCAGTGATGCAAGGAGACCCCAAGTGGAAACCAAAATAAAGAACACCCTGACTGCGCAAACTACCAAAAGTCCCATGTGGATAAGATAAAAGTTATTTATTTATAATAAGGAGTCCCATCAATACAACGCATTTCGGTGAGGCCCCCTTTTCCGAGTACAGTCTCTTGTACTTGAAAAAGTGTCCTTTAGCGACTCGAAACGCTTTGCATTGCTGAGACTCTGCAATCAATAAATAATACTTATTTTTTTGGTCATGTTAAGGGTTTGCGCTGTGAAGGTGACCTTGATTTGGTTTCCACTTGTGTTCTCCTTGCATTACTGGCTACGTGATCCCTGGCGAGCTGGCACCTGACGCGGAGGAAAGACTAAGCCGGCTGCATTCTTTTATCACATGTTGTCTAATAGTGTTGTGTCTATTGTGGTGTTGTGTCTATTCTACCACAACGATTAGAAGGTGAGCCTCCCTGATCGACTCTTGACCAGCAAACTTCAACTGTCAGGACGTACTAACCCTATGTAGTGCCTATTTTTCTTCATTTTCTCAAGCTATCCCCTTAACAGAATAACAGAGTTAAAGGGGTTGTTCTTATTAGGGTATAGGGACGTTATATAGAAGTTAGCTGGAGCGGAACACCACTGCAAAGAGCTCCTGCTCTGGAGGACTAAATTCTACCAAGTGTTACATAGTCATGGAAAAAAGAAAGGTAGGATCCAGCGAAGTGTAGTAGTAAAAGGAAAACTAAATTTCCTACGTTATTGAAAAATAAACATCAAATGACGAACATTGGAGAAGGAACGCACTACACTAGAATTAGCCATGAATAAGAACACAGATCGTGTTCGAAACGCGTAGGCTCTCTCATTTTTGCCATTTAGACCACCTTGTACTGCGTTCCTTTTCCAATGTTCGTCATTTGATGTTTATTTTTCAATAAAGTAGGGAATTTAGTTTTCCTTTTACTACTACACTTCGCTGGATCCTACCTTTCTTTTTTCCATGTTGTGTGCCGTCGCGGAGATCCGGGCGAAACCTGAACACGGAACACTAAGCTGGTGAGCTGGAGGTTTCCTCCTTCCCCTCCTTTCCTCAAAGTTTATACATATTGTTACATAGTCACCCATGTGCCATAAAATACTACAGTTCTTTTGCCGCTGCATGCAAATTGTAGATCGCCTACGGCGTCACCCGGGAATAACAGTTAGTTGCGCTTACTCGGCTGTTTCCGTAAGTCCCATAGACTTCAATCAAAATAGAGAGACTTACACGTGTGGCCAGATCTACCCTACTTCTATGCCTAGGCGTCACAGGATTTCGAGATCACCACCTAGCAGAGATTTATGACATATCCCGTATATATGCCAATAATGTCTTTGATCTGAACACCACGTTAACATCACTAAGCTTTAGAAAGATATTCCTACTACACAGAGTGGTGGCAGCACTTTATTTGGGCTCATAATAAGATTTGCATTTGCTTACTATGCCAAGATGGATGCTGAATTAGCTTTTTATTGCAGTACATTATTCATCAACAGACAATATTCTTCTCCGTCAAGCAGTCTGCACTGATCCATCATTCGGAATTAAACTCTTCACAAACCTAATGAACAGAAAGGAGATTAATCCATAGCAGCTAAAGCCTTACACCACTGAAAATCTGAACATTCAGGGCAGGAGAACTATACGTTCTTCCTTTAGATTTCCCATTTCTTATGAATCCACTTCTGACTTTGGCTCAAAAATCTGCATGAAAATCTGCAACAAATACTTGATGTGTGAATCCAGCCATATACTTCTGTTTGCAAGGTCTTCACACGAGCGAGCTACCAATAACAGTGACCCTGCAGGGCTAAGAAGTCAAAAATAGATGTATTTGACCTTCTAAAGCCATGGTCTTGTTAGACAGGGAAAACAGTATCACGGTTGACCATATTGCTTCCTCCGTTTCAGCATTGCAGGTAAATCTGCAAGATCCCTACAAACAGCAGCATAAATTTAAGCCTCCTAGACCCCTGAATATATGTTGGGGGTGGTGGGAGATTCTGCACAACAGGAAGGTAGAAAACACTGACATGTATATTGTGTCTTGCAGGAGGGATTATTTGAAGGCAATTAGTAAAATGAATCAATGTGAAGGGAGTAAAAATATTTCTTCATGTGAGTATCGCAGTCATGCATTTGCAGAATAGAGCCCAGATCAGGATGCCTGAAGGTGCAGGGGGTCATTTCCCTCCAGGCCACTCTAGTTTTGGGAGTGGAGAATTTACCTATTTGGAACATTACTACAGCCATAGTCATCCCGGAGGCCATTGTACTATAATTATAAATAATCCAGAGGTTAAAGTGTACCTATACTTTAATAATATTTTTGACATGTCATAGTGACATGTCAGAAGTTTTGATTGGTGTGGTCCAAACACTGAGACCCCTGCCGATCGCTAAAAAGAAGTGGCAGGATCGCTGTGCCGCTTTGTTTCTGATCGGCTCTGCTCAGGTTTCCTCGGAAAGCCAAGCGTGCGGTGTACAGACTCATAGACTTTCTATTGAGCCCATACACCGCTCGTTTGACTTTCCGAGGAAAGCCAAGCAGAGATGATCAGAAACTAAGCGGCCCAGTGCTCACGTGAGCGCTTCTGCCACTTCATTTTAGTGATTGGTGGGGGTCTCAGTCCTTGAACCCCCACCAATCAAAACTTCTGACATGTCACTATGACATGTCAAAATTTGTATGAAAGTATAGGTACACTTTAGCCTCTGAATTATTATAATTATAGAATTATGCCCAAAAAATCGAGCTATAGCAAGTCGTAGAAGACTTGTCCTACGGGATGGCAATGGCGGTCATAATGTTCCTATTAGGTAATTTCTCGCCTGCTAAAGCTAGAGCGGCCTGGAGGGCAATTACCCCCTGCACCATTTGGGCATCTTGAAGAAATAAAAATTCTGCAAATGCATGTTATACCTGTGACATGACAAAAGTTTTATGAAAGTATAGGTACACTTTAAGCAATCATATATAAGGAATTGTGATCAGGGTATAGTATCTAAGGCACTGTTCTCTAACCTATGGCTGTGTGTGTCAGAGCCACAGGTTGGGGGCCCCTGATGTAATGTGAGGAGCTGTAAGGAAGAGAATGTGTTAATCCTGTCAGTGTTGACCATACAGATGTTCAGTCCGAGGCGAAATGTCAACATCCCGCAGTCATTGGGACTATCACCACATCTTCAGGAATCCTGTCTGTGTGTAGTACTCGTATTAGAATATAGACCTTGTGTATATGTCGTGTATTAGTGTTGTGTTCGGGGTTATGTCTGCATGCGGATATTGTCTTTGGGGAATGTATTTACATTTTTCAAGTGTATTATTGGATAACCATTATTGTGGTGTTGTTGTTGTTTGTTTGTTTGTTTTTGCCCCACAAAGGTGAGTGTAATTTTTTTTTATGTCTGTTTAAACAGGGGATATGTTTGTATGGAATATTTTATGGGCAGAAAAAAATATATCTTAAAGGGTAACTAAACGTTTGACAAACTTCTGACATGTCATAGTGACATGTCAGAAGTTTTGATTGGTGGGGGTCCGAGCACTGAGACCCCCACTAATCGCTAAAATGAAGCGGCAGAAGTGCTCGTGTGAGAGTTCAGCTGCTTCGTGTCTGTTCGGCTTTTTCCGGAAATCAATGCATCAGAGTACGGGCTCAATAGAACGTCTATGAGTCCGTACTCCGATACATCGGCTTTCCGGAAAAAGCCGAACAGACACGAAGCGGCTGAACACTCACACGAACACTTCTGCCGCGTCATTTTAGCAAATTAGTGGGGGTCTCAGTGCTCGGACCCCCAGCAATCAAAACTTCTGACATGTCACTATGACATGTCAGAAGTTTGTCAAACGTTTAGTTACCCTTTAAAGTATATGTGCACCTTGGAGTACAATTTCCCATTTTTTGACATTCTATAGAATCCTATCGGGAGATAGTATCTGTGGGGGTGCAAGTTCTGAGACCACCACCAATCACTAGAACAAAGGGGCCTACAGCAGTAATCCGAGCACCGAGCTCCTCCAGCTCCGGTCAGGTTCACTCGGCAGCAATGCTGTCCAGCCATTCCCTGACATTCACTCTCGAGTGAAGCTGAGCAGCCGAAGGGAGTGTAAGGGGTTTCTTGGAAGATTTCTTCAGGACCCTTTGTTCTAGCAATTGGTAGAGATCTCAGCATTAGGACCCAACTGATACAATCATCTATGACATGTCAGAAGAGTAGGTCATTTTGACATTTACTTTAAAGGGGTTATGCGGGGACCAGAAATTATTTTCAGTGTAGTCACTGCAGTATGTGGTACACTCGCTAATATACATTCCGGTCCTCTGTCGCGCTGATTATGAGATTTTTATATCGCTAGTTGCACAGTCTTCTTTGATGACGATGCGACTTTTCGTCATGTGACCGGTCCCGCTGTAGTCTATGTACAAGCAGTAGCAGTAGTACATCGATAAAATAGAGTATAGGGGAGCCGGTCACATGACGAAGAGTCGTATTGTCATCAAAGGGGGCTGTGCAACTAGACTTCCGGTCCCCCAGCAGCGATATAAAAATCTATGAAAATCTCAGAATCAGCACGACAGGGGACCGGACTGTATATCAGTGAGTGTAACACATACTGCAGTGATTACACGGTTTATCATTTTTGGTCCCCACATAACCCCTTTAAGGTGTGTTTTCTACTACAAATAATTTTAAAAAATCCTCTCAGATATAATTTTTTTTTAAATTTAGCCCGTCTGCCAAGTTGTTAGACTCTATTAAGCTTCTTTCTCTATCTGTTTCTGAGAAAGGGATACCACCCAGCTTTCCTAGTGTCCTGTGCAGAAAATCTGCCTCGTTGTATAGTCGCAAGAGATGCATCAGTGCATGACTCGACAAATGTAATATTCTGGAGTCTGGGAAAGCTGGGTGACTAACCCTGTAAGAGCGGTAATGACAGTATATTGGTTGTCAATCAGCTTTCCCCAAAACAGATATAATGGTTGAATAGAAATCTTAACAACTTGTCTTTCTGGTGATTATTAGATTTTGGTATTTTAAAAGGTGTGAGTGTGATAGGGATCCTGTGCGTGTGTGTTGTGATCTTGTCTTTACAGGATTCCTGTGTTCATTGAATCCATACAGTTTTCCTAGGATTATATTGGGATGGTGTTGGATGTTGTACTCTGCCAGGGCCTCATGGTTTCTCTTCCCTTTGAAAGGCTAATATTCATCCCGGAGCTGGATCTCAAGCAAAGATCATCTGCCAGGCAAGGGCATAAACTTTCCTTCCTGCTCCATGTCAATCAGCTGGTAGCATGGAACTGCGGTGCTTCTTATGTGATGGCTCAGGAGTGGTGACAGATTGAACATTGAGCAATTTATGCTAGGTCTTTCCACAGCTCCAGGCCCATTGCCGTCCATGACATAACATGCACTGACACTGACTTACATAATAATGACGAGATCGCCAAAGATAACCCTGAAAATGTATGACAATCACCATTAGATGCAATATTTACCGGGGATAAATTAATCTTATCTATCTAATCTATCTATCTATCTATCTATCTATCTATCTATCTATCTATCTATCTATCTATCTATCTATCTATCCCATATATATCTATGGCTGTAACGGCAGGGGGTAGGGAGACGGACAAGTGAGCCCTAATCTACCCGCCACTCTGTCCCTGCCTACTTGCAACGACCCGCCCTAGGCGACGGGGTACAACTGGGCGGCGGTCCCTGCGCTCAGTAAGTGCACGACAAACACGACAAACATACAAGGAACACAAGCAAGGAAAAGGGGCCGTTGCCCACGGCAACACCGTGAGCAACCAGAGTGGTGAACGAGCCGAGTCAAGCCAGGAGTGTGCGAGGTACAAAACGAACAGCAGAAGAGTAGTCGGTAAGCCAGGGTCGGTATGGAGCAGGATCAAAAATAGCAGGAGCTGTAGCTGGGCCAGGAACCACAAGGAAGGAAACCAAAGCAATAACAAGCACCGAGGGACAGGAAGTGCAGGCTTAAATAGACCGAGGGCGGGAGCTAGCTGAGTCTGGCCAGGTTACGATAGGCTCTCCCACTCCTAAGCCTGCCAGCCTGAATGGTGGAAGCAGGAGTCAGTCTCAGGGATGTATTCTCAGGTGCTGACTGATTAGTTCTGGGAGTTAACCCAGCAGTGCCTGGCAGATCCTTTACGAGTGAGGTCCGTAAGGGGCTTAGCGATGACCGAGAAGTTAGCAATAAATCTCCTGTAATAATTAGCAAATCCCAAAAAACACTGTAACGCCTTCAGGGAGGCAGGTTGGACCCATTCCGCCACAGCCTGAACCTTGGCGGGGTCCATGCGGAATTCATGAGGAGTGAGGATTTGACCCAAAAATGGAATCTCCTGTACCCCAAACACACATTTTTCGGTTTTGGCAAACAGTTTATTTTCCCGAAGGACCTGGAGCACCTTCCTGACATGCTCCACGTGGGAGGACCAGTCCTTGGAAAACACCAGTATGTCATCAAGGTACACTACCAGAAAAATCCCCAGGTAATTTCTCAAAATCTCATTTATGAAATTCTGGAAGACCGCAGGGGCATTACACAACCCAAAGGGCATGACGAGGTATTCGAAATGGCCTTCGGGCGTGTTAAACGCAGTCTTCCACTCATCCCCCTCTTTGATGCGAATAAGGTTATACGCCCCCCGTAGATCCAATTTAGAAAACCATTGGGCCCCCTGAACCTGATTAAAGAGATCAGGAATCAAAGGAAGGGGATACTGGTTCCTTACCGTGACCTTATTCAGGCTACGGTAGTCAATGCATGGCCTAAGACCACCATCCTTCTTCCCCACGAAGAAGAAGCCAGCACCTACCGGAGAAGAAGAGGGACGAATGTAACCCTTGGCCAGGGATTCCTGGATATACACTCTCATAGCTTCACGTTCGGGACAAGAAAGATTAAATATCCTACCCTTAGGAAGCTTAGCTCCTGGTACCAATTCGATAGCGCAATCGTATTCTCTATGAGGAGGTAACACTTCGGAGGCCTCCCTAGAGAAAACATCAGCGAAGTCCTGAACAAACTCGGGTAGCGTATTCGCCTCCTTAGGGGGAGAAATAGAATTAACAGAAAAACATGACGTACAACATTCATTACCCCATTTGGTTAGCTCCCCAGTATTCCAGTCAAACGTAGGATTATGCAACTGCAACCAGGGAAGACCTAGCACCAAATCGTACGATAATCCCTGCATCAACAGTACAGAGCATTGCTCCAAATGCATGGAGCCAACAAGGAGTTCAAAAACAGGGGTATGCTGTGTAAAATAACCATTAGCAAGAGGAGTGGCGTCGATACCCACTACCGGGACAGGTTTAGGCAAATCAATAAGAGGCATAGCAAGGGACATAGCAAATTCCACAGACATGATATTAGTAGAGGACCCTGAATCCACGAAAGCACTGCCGGTAGCAGACCTACCACCAAAAGAGACCTGAAAGGGAAGCAAGATCTTAGTACGTTTCATATTTACGGGAAATACCTGTGCGCCCAAGTGACCTCCCCGATGATCACTTAGACGCGGAAGTTCTCTGGCTGCAACCTTACGCTTAGGACAGTTGTTCACTTGATGCTTGTCGTCCCCACAGTAGAAGCAGAGACCATTCTTCCTGCGGAATTCTCTACGTTGTTGGGGGGACACGGAGGCCCCGAGTTGCATAGGTATCTCTGAATCTTTCGGGGAGGAACGAAGCAACGGAGCTTCGGGAGGCATCATGGGGGAGTCGGAGGAGAAAACACATAAACGTTCACGTTGTCGTTCCCTGAGACGTCGGTCAAGTCGTATCGCTAAAGCCATAACCTGGTCTAGGGAGTCACAAGAGGGATAGCTAACTAGCAGGTCTTTCAGGGCATTCGACAGACCCAACCTAAACTGGCACATTAAGGCAGGGTCATTCCACCGAGAAGCTACGCACCACTTCCGAAAGTCAGAGCAATACTCCTCAACAGGTCTCTTACCCTGACTTAAGGTCACCAGCTGACTCTCGGCAAAGGCAGTCCTGTCAGTCTCGTCATAAATAAGTCCGAGAGCAGAAAAGAAACAATCAACGGAGGAAAGTTCAGGGGCGTCAGGAGCCAAGGAGAAGGCCCACTCTTGGGGCCCTTCCTGGAGCCGGGACATAATTATACCCACCCGCTGGCTCTCAGAACCTGAGGAATGAGGCTTTAAACGAAAGTAAAGCCTACAACTCTCCCGAAAGGAGAGAAAAGTCCTCCGGTCCCCTGAGAACCGGTCGGGCAACTTGAGGTGGGGTTCAAGAGGTGCGGTGCGGGGAACTACCAGGGTAGCATCAGGCTGGTTGACCCTCTGAGCCAGGGCCTGGACCTGTAGGGAGAGACCCTGCATTTGCTGAGCCAGGGTCTCACGGGGATCCATAGTGGTGTCAGGGACCAGGGGTAGACTAGGTATGGGCTTGTTATTATGTAACGGCAGGGGGTAGGGAGACGGACAAGTGAGCCCTAATCTACCCGCCACTCTGTCCCTGCCTACTTGCAACGACCCGCCCTAGGCGACGGGGTACAACTGGGCGGCGGTCCCTGCGCTCAGTAAGTGCACGACAAACACGACAAACATACAAGGAACACAAGCAAGGAAAAGGGGCCGTTGCCCACGGCAACACCGTGAGCAACCAGAGTGGTGAACGAGCCGAGTCAAGCCAGGAGTGTGCGAGGTACAAAACGAACAGCAGAAGAGTAGTCGGTAAGCCAGGGTCGGTATGGAGCAGGATCAAAAATAGCAGGAGCTGTAGCTGGGCCAGGAACCACAAGGAAGGAAACCAAAGCAATAACAAGCACCGAGGGACAGGAAGTGCAGGCTTAAATAGACCGAGGGCGGGAGCTAGCTGAGTCTGGCCAGGTTACGATAGGCTCTCCCACTCCTAAGCCTGCCAGCCTGAATGGTGGAAGCAGGAGTCAGTCTCAGGGATGTATTCTCAGGTGCTGACTGATTAGTTCTGGGAGTTAACCCAGCAGTGCCTGGCAGATCCTTTACAATGGCTCTGTCTGTCGGTGCATTAAGCTAGCCATACACTGTAGATATCTTGTTCGGCCGACAGCTATTCCTCCTGAAACCCTCAGCCACATGTACGCACAGTACGGCCGAGTGTGCATGTGGTGTCAATAAGGAGAGGGGCGTATGCCGCTGCCAGACACCTCTCATTACCAACAAAATGATCAGCATGTTGAAATCCAACTGCCCGATCCTTCTCTCCCCCGACATCTGTCAACTACGGAGAGTCGGGACACCACCACTCACATTAGATGGTTGTCTGGTCCTGCCGAAATCGGCGGGTTCGGCCGACACTTAACTAATGTGTATGGCCAGCTTTATCCTCTAAGATATGTCTAAAGCTGGGTTCACTCTCTATGCTTCAGGGAAGATATGATTATTATTATTATTATGATGATGGTGTATGATTGTACATGGAGTGTCACAGTCAGCAATTTATTCTATAACATATCAATGATCCCATTATAATGTTGATCATGTTTTGCAATTCCTACCGATGAGCGGTAATGACTCTGGTCATACGCATTGATAAGGTTAGCGATGCCAACAATTATTGTCAATAGATAGCAGTCACCACAGCGTGTCAAGATACAGCGATCATCGATAGATGCCATCCATTATTTGGATTGTCCCAAAAAAAAGTCCCTCCCTTGGTTAAAAACAGGAAAAGTTGTAGGAAAACAAATCCCTGCTGCTCTCCATAGTTATTCCAGTGATAGGAAAAGTCAGATAATAATCGCATGTAGTAGACACAAGAATTATCACTATTTACACATAGAAATTATTAGAGTCAAACATTAGTGAAAATCGCTGATGATGTCGAGATTTATGCCCCTTTTTATTTTAACTTCATGTCTCCATTGTACTCAACGCTTCTAAGACAAGCGCCTATTAAAGAGGCCAAAGAAACTTCAATCAAGTACCCCAAGGCTTCTAACCGTGCCCCTATAACATAGCCGGCCACAGTGCCCTCATATAAGTGCCACACCCATTGCCCCAAATCATTGCAAGCCAAAGAGGCTCATAACATTTCCAGCCATAATGCCCCATAATATTAGCAGCAACAGTTCCTCATAATAGTTACAGCCACGGTGCGCCCAGAACATTTCCAGTCATAATTTCAGTATTAAATGTAAAGAATTAGTATGCCGTAGTGCCCCCATAAAATTGCCAGCCAAAATACTGCACCGACTGCAGTGTTTCCAGTGTATCATCAGCCACAGTACCCCCAGAACATTTACAGCCACAATACCCCAAATACATCATTAGCCTCACTCTCCTAAGAGCATTTCCAACCACAAAACTCTCACCTACCAAGACCAAAATGCCATAGAGTGGAAATCTTACCGGGGCCACATTTATGCGTCACCTATTACTGCTCTGGCAGGAATTACTGCCAGTTTACCGTGGTCCTCATCACAGGAGGAAGCCTTGACAGTGATTTGTGGCATACCATAGTACATACACTGCAAACCCCGGCGGTGTGGACTTACAACCTATATACGGGGTGTTATAGGCATCTTTATTACTTTGTCTATGGTGGTGATGGTAGAAGAATTTTGCATCTGTCTTCAGGATAATGAGGCAGGATTATTAATACTATAGGGATCGGAGATGTATGGGACATATTTTTAAAAAAAAAATAATGTCTCCATGCTGTTGATAAATCTTTCTATTTCCATACCCTATTAAAAAGCGGGCACCAGCTCTTAGGTCTAATTTCTATTGCCCTTTCAAAGAAGGAATGAAGTTGTTCAGCAGGTAGTGGGTTAACAGAACAGGGTGAATTCACATTTTTTCAGCCATCAGGTTTAATTTTAATAACCTGCTGAAAAGATGTCTGTCAAAAAGACTTAAAGGTCTGTTCATCATCATCATACCTCTTACAGATGATCATCAGTACGGATGAGTTATTAAAGGGGATGCGTTTGTTTAAATATCTCCGACTTGTCGTTGAGACATATTAGAAGAAGTTTTTTATTGTGATCCAAGGGCTGAGACCCCCAACTATCTCGAGACGGAAGGGGCTTCACTCTGATAGTTCCATAATTACTATCAAAGATGATAGCTCTTCTATCCACTAGTTCACAGCCATATCACTCTAAAGATCAGTGAGGACCTCACCCCATGGGCCCTATAACAAAAAGTCATAAGACATACCCTCTGATGCTGATATCATGACAATCATGACATATACAGAGAGGAACCCTGTCACACTGCTCGCTAGCAAAGTCTTCCCAGGACATGGATCCATGTCAAGGATAAAATGCAGTTGTTTTTTCTTTGTTTTTGTTTTTACAGATCCAAGCAAAATATCACCAAAAACAAGGTGCCTTCACGGGTTTTGTTTCTTGATTACTGTGCCCAAACAGTTTTCAAACACCAACACATTTCCTCCTAGTCATTCTCCTGTATTCAGACATAGACCCAGATATTTGGTCACGCCATAACTATACATTTCCATTCATTGAATCCTTGTATATGCCACCTCCGCTGAACAGCATTTCACCCCAAGCCCCATGTCCACATCCCATCTCTCCAACACGTCTATCTCTTCTCATCTTCTCTGTACAATTCTATAGATTAGATTTGAAACTCCCTTTTTCATTACCATCTAATGTTCTTATTTTCCATTTACATACTATATGCAGCCCCCACAACTGTACATACCATAACCACAAAACTCTAGATTTCTTCCATGCGTCCAATCTTCATCTCATATTCCAGCTAGTTCTTTTACAATGCACCTTTCTACAGTTCTATGCATTATTCTTTGATTGTGTTGTTCCCGTACAGTACATACTTTATTGTCTCCTTTGATATATTACACATCAATTCCTTATCTGACTATTATATTGTCTCATTGTCCTTTGTTCTGTTGGATGTCTGTATGTATATGTCCACATCTTTTCAAAACGCAGTGGATTTCATCTACTGTCCATATAGAATTGCCCAAAACCAATATCCATTCTTTCCAGATCTTGTCCTCTTTTTTTTAATAACTCATTATCCAACCTCTTTATTAAAATCTGCATTTTTTTTTCTCCTCTAAAACCCCTCTTACATTTTCCATTGCTTCATTCTACCTTTTCCTCTCTTTCCTTATTTCTCTGTCCTATGCAGGTGCTGAAAGGATTCCCGGAGTGCCTACAGGCAGATATATGTCTGCATCTCAATCGCACACTGCTTCAAAATTGTAAAGCCTTCAGAGGAGCAACCAAAGGATGCTTGAGGGCACTGGCCATGAAATTTAAGACTACACATGCCCCACCGGGGGACACCTTGGTCCATTATGGAGATGTGCTCACCACCCTCTACTTCATCTCTCGTGGGTCGATCGAGATTCTCAGGGAGGACATTGTGGTGGCTATTTTGGGTAATAATGGACCTTTATCTTGTTGAGAACACTTTCAGTCACATTTAAAGCCAATTTAGTGATGCTGCCTTGTTTGTACATGTAGTCAACTAGCCCAGCTTGATTACATCCAACCTACAAAACAAATAAGTGATGATTCATGAACATTCTAAGAAACATTTCTATCCTCTTTTAACAGGGAAAAATGACATTTTTGGAGAGCCGATCAGTCTGTATGCCCGTCCTGGAAAGTCAAATGCAGATGTGAGAGCTCTGACTTATTGTGACCTTCACAAGATCCAAAGAGAAGACCTTCTAGAGGTGCTGGACATGTATCCAACGTTTTCTGACTGCTTCTGGAGCAACCTGGAAATCACCTTCAACCTGAGAGATGTGAGGAGGTTACATAATGGGTAGAATATTGAGGAATAGTTTTCATGTGAATTAGGCTGGGCATATGAGGATATTGTGCTCCATGTCTGACTGCGAGAAGAATTTTACTTATTATAAATGACCACAAATGCTATGTGTTGGCCATAACCCGTTCTTTATCTCCCTCCGCCCATCAGGCAGACAGTATTCCTCGTTCCCCCGAAAGCGAAGAGTATAACTGCAGCTACCGTAAGCCACGTAGATGTAAACAACCAGGACGACGTCGGAAGAAACACGGTAAGACAAAAATGTAGAACCTCGAGTATATACAGTACATATCTAAAGAATAAACGAGATCTAGCAGCTGCACTGTAGCATATGGTGGGTGCCATCCTCAGAGGAATCTTGACAAAAGACCTCAAACCGAAATTAGACCACAATCCAAAAGAAGAGGCAGCACTCCAATGGTATAGAAAAATCCAAAATGTATTCACCCATTCAGCCTGTATGTTGGGTGAATACATTTTGGATTTTTTTACAGTACTTATCTAGTATACAATTGGTACTCAGAATCAATGTGCTTGGAAAAATCTCATTAACTTTTATATTAAGCGGATGGCATTGATGACGTGAATTCGGATGCCGAACAATATCATACATACTCTGAGCTGACCAATCTCCAGCGGCCGCTGAGTAGAGAACAATGGGATGAAATGGCGAGCAGCACCACGCCGTGCTCCCAGACCAGTGATGATGAAACCAAACCTCTAAACTCGGGACGTATGGACAGGATACCACCTGCAGACAAGCAAGAATTCATCCCAGCTGTGGTGAACTTGGTGACAGCAAACATCAACAGCTGTGAGGGAGGCAGGAAGGTGTTAGAGACAGTGGAGACATATTCAGGTGACTATACAATTTGGTGCCTAGTTCAACATTAGTGCACAATATTTCTTACTTGCTATGGTCTTGTAAAGCACTGGACAGACACAGATATAGGGGCGCAACTAAAGGGGGTGTAGAGGTCGCAGTCACACCAGGGCTCTGGTGCCTGAGGTAGCACAATAGATCCTATGCTACATAGGACAGATTTTTCATTGGGGTTCAGGATTTCCAAGCTCTGCTTCTGCACAGGTCGATTTACGTCTCACGAGTATCCAAAAAGAAATTGTGTTCAAATAACTGAACTCCGGTTACAGCAGTCCACCACTCTTCTATAATTCTTTCTTTATTTGCTGTATTTGACCATTTTAACATTTCCTCATCAGCATCTCCTATTGAGGTTCCCAACTTGTTCAGCTTCTGGGGGGATAGACGACCAGCTGCATGTTCGGAAGGCCCCCAACACATTTCAATGGTGCACAATTCCCTGGATCCCCCACTCAGTCCTGATGAGCGGCCAGGAGAGGTGGAGTCACGACTGGAGCTCCTCCAGGTTCAGCTAGACAGGTATGAGCGATTGACTAGATGTAAAATGTTTCATTTAACCTGGTGTTATCTTCAGGTCTATGATCCAGAATTCTTATGGCTTCACTTGTTTTCCTCCAGGTTGGAGTCCAGGATGTCTTCAGATATCAATATAATCCTGCAGTTATTGCAGAGACAACTCTCTCAGATCCCTCCTGCATATAGTCCCATCTCACCCAGCTCCCACACCCTAGGACTCTATCACTCAGCAACCAAGAGTCTGGAGCCTATACAGAGCAACCATTCCCTTCCAACAGACTCCCCCATCTCTCCTCTTCAGGTCAGTGAAATTCTTTATCCATGCAGCATGGACAGGACTTGTGAAATCTCCCTTTACATATGTCCATTTACACTATTAAGATTTTTATTTTGCGTTTTCTTTCACAGAGTCCAGGACCGACTGACTACAATGATTTAGAACCTTTTAACCTTAAGCCTACTGTTCTGCATCTCAGCACTAGTCCCCAAGAACCTGTCGTTGTAATACCAGGACCTGGATATCCTCAGACCCACCCTGTCCCACCTCCAGAAACCCCCTCCCAAGCCATCCTAGGGAGCTTCCGCTTTCCATCTCTCCCTGACCACCTGGAGTGCCCTTCTCCACCAGGCCTGGAATTTCAAAGACACCTTTCAGACCCAGTTCTTCCGGGGAGTTAGGGCAGTTACGGAAGAAGATTACCCATTTTCATTCCACGGTGGAGGAGGGAAGAAAGATGTTTTAGCCTGAGCCCCCCTCCTTTTTATGCATAGAATAGATTTATTGTGGGCCATTTTGATTGGAAGAAAAGGTGAGCTGGTCATGCACTTCCAAGAAGACAGACCCTTCGAGGTGGTGGCACCGCTCTTCCTACCAAATGGGTCTCTATTCCTTCACATCTCGTATTTCCTAACAATATATGCTAGTGAGATTCTCTTCTAGAGGGAGAGACCAAGCTATGAAGAGTGACACCAGCAGAGACTCTAAGCAAACCTGCCTGATGTCTGAGCATGTGAGCGGTGCCGCAGCAACGATGGAAAAGACACAAAGCTGAACAAATAATTCGCTCTTCCATTCTGGAACATACGCAGTGCATGCAATCTTATAATCACCATAATTTGGGTAGGAAGGGGTTTACAGCTGTCGTGGTCTCAGCAAGAAAGTTACGCTAGTAATGCAATGAAGCAATGTATTCCTTAATGATAGATTCACAGACTGACGTTATATAATATTGTTATATAGAGCAACAGTTCTGACTTAGCATCATGATACATTGGTCCCTGTTCTGGAATATATTACTGCACATCATTCAGTCAAGACATACTGTATTTTACTATATACATAAGTTTCGGTATGTACACTGCAAAATGTGATAGGACCTCGGCTAGACAGCTCAGTTATGCCGCACGCAATTTTACCATGTTTCCCTGATCCCGTTTTGTAATCTTGTCATGGTCAACTTTTGCTTATGTCTAACTTCTGGTGAATTTTGCACATAATAACTATATATTTGTAAAAGCCATAAAATTAGAACATGGTCCTGTTATAAGGCTGATCAGTTTCCTATCCCATTAGTAGAAGTAGAGTAGTTTGTAAAGAAGAAAATACTAAAATATCTTATAATACGTTCTTCTCTTCAGTTTGTCAAGAATCTAGAGAATGGACACCGGCACTACATCCATATTTAAATTTCACATGTGGTCAAGTCTTCCATCTTTGACCCTTGGGCTCCTCATTATTCCCACCAAAATGTAGGTTGTTGAGGTGCAGAGACTCATAAATACCGGCGGTGTTCTTAGGGGGGGGGGCGACACTTGATACAGCTCTACAATGGGTGGGGGATATTATCTGCAGTTACCAGATCTGGCTCAGATTTCTCCTCATACATATATAAAATAGTGATCGATATTTCTAGAGAAAATGCATCTAATAATAGTATTTTGTGATTTAAATGCCATAAAGTTACATATGATGTAAAACATACCATTCTACCTGCCTGCAGTCACCACTAGGGGGAGCTTACTGTATACTATTATTATTATTGAGTTCAGTGTATAGACAGTACGCAGTGATCTTCTATGAACCCCCTAGTGGTGACTGCTGACCACCAGAATGTTATGTTGTGTCTATGCAGTGGATTTGGAGCTCTGTATCTAAAAAAAAAGCTCTGACCACAATAAATACATATATTAAGAATAATCAGCACAGAATTTTGAACCTATTTAGATTTTAAAAAATATTGTATTCAAGGGTGGACATTCACTTTAGGTGAAGTAACGCGTGGGATTAAGGGTGGTTTTTAAAAAAAAAACAAAAAAACCTGGGACCCTGTAGAAAATAGGAAAAAAAAAATGAAAGAGCTTTCTGATCCCCTCATAACATCTTGTGAATGTGTCATCCAATGGCTGTAGCCACAGTGACTTTTTAGCCTATAATGGCAAAAAACATCCCGCTGGAGCCACTGGACGACAGTCATATGACGTTACGACACTAAAGACAACATAATACTGCGGCCTGGTCATAAAACCAGCTGTGGATTTCAGGCGGTAATTATATTGGAATGTTTATGTTCTGTCTTCTACAGATTCTTAGGCTGGGTTCACACGAGCACATTAACGTCCGTAATGGACGGACGTATTTCGGCCGGAAGTCCCGGACCGAACTCAGTGCAGGGAGCCGGGCTCCTAGCATCATAGTTATGTACGATGCTAGGAGTCCCTGCCTCTCCGTGGAACTACTGTCCCGTACTGAAAACATGATTACAGTACGGGACAGTTGTCCTGCAGAGAGGCAGGGACTCCTAGCATCGTACATAACTATGATGCTAGGAGCCCGGCTCCCTGCACTGTGTTCGGTCCGGGACTTCCGGACGAAATACGTCCGTCCATTACGGACGTTAATGTGCTCGTGTGAACCCAGCCTTAAGGTTGTTTTAACCCAGTCAACACCTTTAAAGGGTATGTGCACCTTTAAACATCTTTTAGTCATTGAGATATGACAAATGTTATCAGTATGGGTCCATGAGCCAAGACCCCAATAGATCAATTGAAAAAGTGTGTGTGACCCTACAGCTTCCATTGATTTTACTCATAGATGGAGGATTACTGACAAGGCATTACAGTCTCATTCATTTTAATATGAGCGTTGTTAATTTGCTCCGAAATATGGAAGCCCACTGACGATTAAGAGGCACATCATTTAATAGAGTGGTCACAGGGGGGTCTAAGTTTATGGACCCCCACTGATAACATCTTCTGACATTTCATTCACAAGACGAAGATGTTTAAGGCATTTATCCTTAGAACAGTCTGGTTGGATATAGCAGAGTAGTTGTGGCAAGCAGACAGTGAAGAACCCCACTTTTTTTTTATGTATGTGTAGTATTTTAATTTATTATTTGTTTCAGTATTTTAGCATTAATGTTTTACTAAATATAGTAGTGTAACCGAGTCACCTGTGAACTAACACTGCAGAGGTTGAGTACAACCATTATTTAAACATTGGTTTAAAGGGCCATTAAACCTAAAGGTCTCTAGCAATATATAGTGTGTACCTTTAAATTAGACAAAATAGAGATTAATGGGCTGAAGCATAAGACATCATATTACTATAGCCTCAGTTAATAATGAAGATTATGGTTCCTGTCTGACACCGAGTAAGCTACGTATGTGGTCTGGTCATGATTAGTGTAAGGCCGCATGCACACGAACGTGCTTTTGCGGCCGCAATTCCCCCGAAAATCCGTGTGTAAATCTGGTCCGTATGCATTGCGTTATTGCATCTGCGCTTTGCTAGTGCCATGTGTTTTTCACACACTAGCAAAAAAATTATGAAATTGATATACAAGTCACACACAGCACACTGATGTGCATCCGCGTGCTGTGCGTGGTTTTCAGGCACCCATTGACTTCAATGGGCGCGTAGGTGCGTGAAAACGCACGAATATAGGACATGCAGTGAGTTTCACACATCTGACTCTCGCTGCGTGAAAATTCACACATGTGTGAATGGCCCCAATGAAATAAAGCCTTACGCTCGTCTGAATGAGTCATTAGTCAGATCCCTATCGTGTACCTTACTACCCTTTATTAGACGGTAATGATTCTAACTCAGTGGCTGCCATCCCCCGCTGAGAGCCAGGGCACAGGTCGGAGTAAATTGTGGTTACATCTCTGGGTTACAGACACCAAATACCCAGATATTAGAGAAAACTGTGAACGTTTTTATTCTTGAGTTTTAGCAATTATTATATAAAAAAAACCTTTAATAAATATACATTTTTTGCCAACAGTTTGCGTTTATGTTGTTTTTCCTGCAGATTCCAGTACGCCCCATTTCTTTAAACTGAAATTGACAAGTTGAGGGTCTCCAGTTTGTAGAACTTTCAGGGTTGGATTATTATTAGTGGGCTTCAGATATAAAAACTTTTTCAGGAAAGGGTGCGCTGCTGCCCACAGCAACCAACTAGAGTAATCAGTTCATATTTCCATACCAGTTCAGAAAAGCAAAATTCTATTCTGATTGGCTACGAGTCAGTGGAAACGTGCGAACCTCTGTTGCTGTCTCTTATGACTTGGGCCGAACGCGGACTTAATTCAGCTGCAATTACTGTATATCGGAATGGATTAAATTGACTTGTAGCTATGACAATATGTCATGAAGAAGATCACTTAACACAAAGCGCCAGCTGCTTTAAAGAGCTTGGCGACAATATTCGTCTAGGGACTTATAGTTAAAGGGGTATTTCCCATCTTATAAAGTGATAGCATATTGCTATGGCCCCTGGGACCCCCACAGACCCTGAGAAAGAAGGGACTGGAGCGCTGATTTAGGGCTGCATCTCATTCAGTTTTTCCCACAACAGTGTAAAGAATAGGGCCAGCTGTAGTCCCCTGGACAAACTGGTGGTCGGGAGAGGGGCTGTGCACAGAAAACTTACAAGGGGAAACATCGCTACATCAGTGTTGCGGCACATTCATTCTTAGGATTGGTAGGGGTCCCAGGGTTCAGACCCCCGCTGATCATAAAGTGAGTGATATGCCATTACTTGATAGGATGGGATTACCCCTTTGAGTTTGCGACACAACTTCAGTCAAACAATTTTATGGTACTATCACCCGCTCCACCCTGCCTGGGCCTATCTCACTCCTTCGGCCTCTTGCCACCCCTTTGGCATGCACATCTCTTTCAATGTAGAGGACTTCTTTAGTCATTAGGAAGTTCTGGACAGGAAACGACAATATAAAAACCTGGAGAGGACAGAATGTCAGGTCCGCATTTCACACCGAATAACCACCTCTGTAAATTGAAAGCTGAAGGCATGCCTGGAGAGAAGTACACCACACAAATGTCTGAGGTACAGCTTCAATGTCAGCCAGGAGGGACTGAACTTTTATTCAGAACAAAGAAACACACACAGAGAAGACACATGCCCCTCCCTATAGATGTGTGACTTGCTTGAATTCCATTGGCTCTTCTGCTGTAACTTTTGCTATACATTCTTCTGCACACTCCTCTTTGCATTCCAGGGGGCGGTGTCTTCCATAGGTGTGTCCGACATGAACAAAGAACTTGTTATATATATCAGTATATTACACAAAGAACTGAAATGTATATACATATATGTGAGGATAATATTTTTCAGACAATATACATAGTAATGATCCCTGACAGTCCCCCCTAAAAATATTATTACTCTATCCCTGAGTCTTGCCTAGCAACCTACCACTGACCACTCGAACCAGGCGGGTAGGGGTTTTGGATTTCTTCACCAGCTTGAGACGAGCTACTCCTGATGAGTAACCCCCCTTTGTACCTGGACTTCCAAGGTGTCGGAGTGGTCCTAACTTTCCCTATTCTCCTCTGGATACAGGATGGTTGTCTTGATATAATCTACAAACCACTGCTGGTTGTAATATATATATATATTAATCCGGTCTACATTTTTATTAACAGTAATAATTGTCGCACTGTCACTTACTGTCCTAATGGGACTTTACCCCTGCAGATATGACAGGTCATGGGCAGCACAGTGACCTTCACATAAAACTCCTCAGATTGTAATTTGCAGCACCGTGGCATATTTACACACATTATAATTATAAACCTCAGACATTATAAACAATAGGGCCTCAGCTAATAACATAATGCTATCACCAATCTCATGCTATCACCCTCAGGTCTCGGGTCCCATCAGTTCATTGCCAGTCCTGTACACCATCGTCTTCTTCTTCTCCTGTCTTCTGCTCTTCACTGACTGTCACCCTCAGGGTAACCCACACAATTGTGGAGTCAGACTACGTTGGTGTCCAGTGGGGGAGTTGTTATTATTACCCCCTCCTGGTCACTTACTTATCAAAACACTTGATCCTGCTGACGGATTCACTCAGGTCTTTGGTCTTTACTTTGCTGATGTCATCAGGACTTGGTTTGGTCCTTCTCATCTGTCAGACACCGTCTCCTTTAGTTTACGTCATCAGGCTGTACATAGCACCGCATGTTGTGAGCCTGGGGTGAGATCCCACGTAGGCGGATTAGTGGAGTTGTATTGTGACTATCAAACCCTCCGCATCTGTACTCTTCCTCTGGCAAGTTACTCGTCTTGGCGGTTGCTTAGAATTGTGACACTGCCGTCAGTTCATGATAAACGCGTTGTATTGGCTCAGGCTGCGCCTGCCGCATCTCAGTGATGGAGTTCATCATATTAAAAGTCTTCTAGTTCATGTTTACTGGCACTTGCTGGGGACCCCCAACTCTTGTCAATTGTTAAAATAAATACTAATCTGGTGATAACATCATCCGCATACATTATAAACGTTGTTCTAAGTACATACAATAATGTCAGGCCCCTAAATGACATCAAACACCTTTATATAAGGAAAAACTTCTCTGTTACAATGGACAGGGCACCTAGAAGATGTGTAACTTACTGGGTACATTTCATTTGCACTTGGTGATACCCTTTCAGCAGGATTTGTACCTTGATCTCAGCTGATTGCCTGGAACATCTCCACCTCACAGAAAGATACACAGATTCCACATGTTTATCTGACAAGCGTCTTAAACCTATTTTTCTTACTCTAACCTGGTTCGTTCTACCTGGGAAGGCCTCTCAAGGTCGGTTCTCTTCGTGGGAGGCGGGTATGATAAGGGTGGCACCGGTCTGCCAGGACTGTTCTGTAGGCAAATCAAACAGCTCTAACAGAATTTAGCAGCGACAGCTGTAAAACCTGGGACATACCAATTAGATCTTACCAAATCGATCCTTGCAGTCTTGGGGCATATGTGAGGTCATACACCATCAAAACAAGTGCCATCAAGAGTGAATTGGGTGCCACCGTTCACCTTCCTTTATCCGTCCACATTCTGTTAGAATCTGGTTCTCCCGCCTTCCGCTCCCAGTTGGACACTTCCTGTGGAGAACAAGCTTTTTCATTGCATAAACATTAATTGATCTTAATCAGATAATTCAATTGAAGAAAAACATTAACAAATAGCATCTTTACATCAAACGTTCACACTGGTCAGTAACTAAAACTTACAAATTGATTCTTCTTCTTTATATACATATCTATACATACACATATACACTGCACGGAATTCTCTGCTCTAAAATTTCCCTTTCACAACAAAAATAAAAATAAACAAATAAAAATGTTTTCTAATGGGAATATTCCACTTCTGTACCTTTTATCTGACGCATGACTCTAATAGTCCAATGCTAAGGCTGGTCCAGAACTTTACATAAAACTTAACCTCAATATTTAATATTCCCACAACACTTCTTAAATACAATTATTAAACAAACTAACTTTGGGATAACATCTGGAGAACTGCTGATATCTTATTGTACAAACATCAGGTCAATACCTGGGATACCATTGTTCCCCTGTCACTTACACACGTCTGTAGTGGGGAAAATACAGGCCATGCTTCAGGCCCCCCTGAGAACAGGTCTACACACACGAGCACATTGTCATACACTTCTACCTCCGGTAGTTGTATGTTCTGCAGTCGCTGGGACTGTTAATCTGGCCGGGCTGCACTTTTCACAGGTACCTTTGCTGTTTTACCTATGTCATGCCGTGCGCACATCACGCCGGCTGCTACAAACCTAGTGGTGGCATTATTGTATCCAGGGACAAGCCAATTTACTGACACCTGGCTTCACATATCCTTGTTGTCAGGTCTGTCTTCTCTCGCTCTCTCAATTGGCTTACCCGATGATCCAATAAAGTTCCTACTACCAATGGGCCCATAATTGTGGGCGATGCCAAAAGCGTACCTAGAGTCAGTGTAAATGTCGGCCGTCTTACCTTCTGCCAGGTTACAAGCCTCAGCGAGCACCTCCAGCTCCGCTCCTTGAGATGAACAAGAAGGTGAGAGTGGTTTCTGGATGATTTACCTGGTTCTTCGTATCCCGGCTTGTACATACTGTATAATAAAATATCTCTTTATTACAAATTTACATTAAAAACCCATGTCACATATAGATAGAACATCTCAAAGGGGTGGCGTCTTCATTCTCTAAAATAAAACCAAATGTTATACTCTTCTCCACACTCATCTGATAATCCAGAATACCTTGAGAATCTCACTTTTATCAGGTTCTGCAAATACTTGATTAATAAAAAAAAACCAAATAAAAAGAAAACATTCCTAAAAACTTTACATCAAATTAACAATGTCCAGACAATTTTTGTTTTGCCTTCTCCCACATCTAAATCCATAAAGACTCGTGTGAGTGACGTCACCTCTGCCTCCTGTGTAACTTTGCTGGAGGGGGATGGTCTCTTACACATTTTTAGATCTCCTGAAACCAAATTAATTAACTCAAAACAAACCAAAATTGTACCTGATCAGTTCCTTCACCCTTCCCCCCTTTGTGGACTCTGCGAGAGTGATGTAGCAGAGTTCAAAACGACATCTCAACATAACACTAATTTAACCCTCTGTAATGTACAACAGCCTGAAACAAAAATGACTTTTTCCTGACAAACATGTTATCTATACAATGACATAACTCATGTGTGAAATCAAAAATAAAACAATTGTAGTTAGTTATTCAATAAAACAGAAAATATTATCTCTGATAACATTAATTACTGCAAACCAATAAACAGTATAACGGTGGGGGCACATACATTTTCAAAACCCCGTGTCTCACAGTATCTAAAGTTTAATACATCTGAATTAACATCAAAACACATGAAATCTGATCACATCAGAACACATAAATATCGTAACTTTTATAACCAACAGCGCATGCGCAAAAGAGAAGAAATTTATTTCGGTTTGTACACATTACATATATATATATATCAGCAGTGTATATTGAAATCCCTTTGTCTCATCAGCCCTGCAGACTGCACCCAGTCAGCCCCCCCTCCTCCTCCCAAACACAGCACACTACAGGGGAGAGGGAGGGGGGTCACACAGCTTCTCGCAACTTCTCACAGCTTCTCACAATCTTAACACTTTCAATGCCGGCAAAACAACATACGTATCTGCAATCATTCATCACACCATTGTATAGGAATTATCTACGTATCAAACACATCTTTAACCGTACAATTTGTCGGCCACCATCTCTATATTATGATGACGTGTTGTTTCATCAGTGAACTAGACTGGAACTTCTGTAAATAGAAAAAACACTACAAATAACAAAATTAACAAGGTGATTATTTCATACTGATTTGGTTGGGCCGGGCGTGGCCACATCAGGGGCAGGGGGGGGGCAGCCTCTCCCATTGGAAACACAGTGCGCAGCTGTGAAGGGGGGGGGGGGTGGTTTCCCACCAACAATGAGGACACACTCAACATGAGGTACGGACGCCATTACCGGGCGTCGGCTGGTCGTGTTTTCTAATACATACAACATACAATACCTTTCTTATTCCTAACTTCCATTCACTTCACCAAATCATGAATAGGATCGGGTGATCCTGATGATTTGAATATGGACCGTAAACCATCCATTCTAACAGTCTATATTATACACGTAATTTATATAACAATTTTCGATCTGCAACTCTTGGTCTGGCAGGAAATAATATAATTTCACAGTCTCCAACGCTAAGTCTCGCCGAAATAGTATCATCTCTAGTCTGCAATGTATTTATTATTACATCTCGCTAGAATTATAAAAATCTTTAATTAGACTCTCAAAAATATTCAATTAGACTCTCTGGCCTCGCTGGAAATATTAAAAATTCCACAGTCTGCAGCTCTCTGGTCGTGTTATATAACTTTATTTATTTAGACTCTCTGGCCTCGCTGGAAATATTAAAAATTCCACAGTCTGCAGCTCTCTGGTCGTGTTATATAACTTTATCCAGTCCCTAATTACCCAGAGGATGGTTAGTCGGGCGCGACTAGGGTCTCACAGGTTTCCAACCTCACAGCGGAAAATATCACCTCTGTCGCCTGAGATAATCCAGGAAATCAACAAAAGGGTTCTACAGATCGCTACAAGACTGCCCACTAACACAGATAAGACGAAGATTTATAAAATCAATTCGCTTACCGTGTTATTGCGGAGGTGATCAAATTCCTTCAGTGGGCAACTTTGAGTCCTCTGTTTCACCCTGTGATTGTCGACTGTCCGGATTTTGATTTTTCCTCGAGTGAGGTCCCGGCTTCGGCACCAAATGTCAGGTCCGCATTTCACACCGAATAACCACCTCTGTAAATTGAAAGCTGAAGGCATGCCTGGAGAGAAGTACACCACACAAATGTCTGAGGTACAGCTTCAATGTCAGCCAGGAGGGACTGAACTTTTATTCAGAACAAAGAAACACACACACAGAGAAGACACATGCCCCTCCCTATAGATGTGTGACTTGCTTGAATTCCATTGGCTCTTCTGCTGTAACTTTTGCTATACATTCTTCTGCACACTCCTCTTTGCATTCCAGGGGGCGGTGTCTTCCATAGGTGTGTCCGACATGAACAAAGAACTTGTTATATATATCAGTATATTACACAAAGAACTGAAATGTATATACATATATGTGAGGATAATATTTTTCAGACAATATACATAGTAATGATCCCTGACAAGATCTATGCAATTTCTATTGACTTCTATGGGAGTTGCTGCTGATGTGGCATCAAAATGTTACTTGTTTGTGTCCTACGGTCACAGATGCATTGTGCGGCATATATAGTGTATATAATGCCGTCTCGGCCACACGACCAATGAAATGCAAACTGTTGTGTGACACTTTCAGAAGACGATAATTTAACCTTCTGGCAGATGCTGTCAGTTGTACGTAGAGTCGATACTAATCTATAGGCTATGGAGTTGCACCCGTGTAAATCACTGCCGAGGGGTTGCAAGAATTTATGTATCATACTAGATCTGTCACACCGTCTATGATTGCAGCAGCTAGCCTCATGGGAATGGCAAAGCTGGCATGGCGCCACACAGAAGCCCCACAGTGCCGTATCATGCAGCCATAAGTACTCCATGTGCCGCCATATGGCACCATATTGTCCTCTAATGCTTCTAGTGGGGAATTCGTCCATTAAAAAGTCATGCGATGGAACAGACCATCATTTTTTTTTTCAAAATAAACCTTCCTATATAACTCCTTCTGAAATTTAAGGTGCACAGAGGTACAGTATGGGCCATAGATGTAATAGGGCCTCGTGCATTGGAGCAAACATTTTACATAAATGTTTTTATTGAAATACTACAAGAATAAATAAATACAAATAAATTAAAAAAATAAAAATAAATGTAAATGTATATATATATAAAAATCCCAGAATGCTTTCTCTGCTACTTATGGGGCTTATATCCCGCCCACCAACTCGGAATGCACCATTCACGTATCATAATACGAAAGAGAGGCTTGATACGCACAAGAAGCCAATCAACATCCGCCTTTATAGATCCCGCCTATTGAATGTCACGTCAAATAAGGGTAAGGAAATGTTCTTGCTACACCCAATCAGCGCTGTCTCTATCTCTAGGAATGTTTATGTCGATGTCCCGCCCCCTCTCCCTGATTGGCTGTCGGTGTAAGCGAGTCTGAGGTTTTGCGCATGCCATCTTCTGCTCAACGGAGATCTCGGTGTTTGTATTCTCGCTAACTGTCTATGCTGTCCGCCACTATGTCCCTTCACGGGAAACGGAAGGAAATCTACAAGTACGAGGCGCCATGGACCGTGTACGCCATGAATTGGAGTGTGAGACCGGACAAGAGGTTCCGCTTGGCTCTGGGGAGTTTTGTGGAGGAGTATAACAATAAGGTAACAGGAGGGGGTCCAGTGTGACTTGTGTGTGGCAGTAATGCAGTCCCTACATATGGGACACTATGCATCCTGCTGGAGTCCTTATACTTCCTATTGTTTGCATGGGCAAGATCCAAGCAGTAAAATCTGTGCAGTCCTGATTATTGTATTTTGCCTCTGACTGCCACCCATGCCATACAATGCCAGGCTGAGTGACTGGCATGATGACGTTGTGGGGCCACAGTCCTTATTTTTCTTTTTATACCCGTTTAAAGGGACATTCTGTTTATAACACCTTTGTATAGGTGATCACTACAAGGTCGGACCCCCACAGATCGCCAGAACTAGCGCTTGGCTGTTTTTCCGTCAGTGCCATGGATTTTTAAAGGAGCGGCAGGTCCCATGCGTGACCCCTGCTCCATTTAACTCCTACTACCTGTTGTCTTTTGGCTAGGGTGGAGGCGGGACCCCCGTTCTGGTGATTGGTGGGGATCCCAGTGGTTGGACACCCACTGATCTGGCAGTTATCACCTATCCAATGGATAGGTGATTTGTTAGAACTGGAATATCCCTTTAACTTTTATGAAGTCACGTGACTTTTTCGAACCAGTGAGAATTTTCAGTAGTCATGCAAAGAAAGTCGTCATCTAGCTTAAAGGGGTTATCCGGGTTCTGAAAATAAGATAAATTAGCAAAACAATCAGTACTCGCCGATCCTTTTCCCGGCGATCGAGTGCTGATGCTTCGGCGGCACCCCCAGTGATTAACTTCCATGTAGTAGGTGCCCGCTGCAGCCAATCAGAGGGTTTAGCAATCGTGTATTTTTAATTCTGGAATTATGCCAGAAATACAATTCATCAGCGCTGAGCTTTGTGATTGGCTGCAGCGGTCACATGCTAAGTGCATGTGAACAATCATCAGGAGTCCGTCAGCGCTGGATCGCCAGGGGAAAGAATAGGTGAGCACTGGTTGTTTTGCTAATTTCTCTCATTTGCAGCCATTACTAGAACATTTTCAGACCCCGGATAACCTCCCATATCCAGCATTGAAGGTGTGTTCATTATATTTACCATCACCTACGTTTGGAGAGGATCGGACTGATGACTTTTTGATATTTCGTTAACCGCGTCAATTCTAAACAGTTGCGTCGAAAATGCTATACAGACAGATCTCCTCGGGCTGCAGCCTCTTGGCTCTTATATGTAGCTGCGACCTCCACCGATCAGACACTGATGACATGTCTGACTGATCTTGAACACTGGCAGCTCTCCCGAGGTCAGCTTCTGTCTCCGCCTATGCCGCAAGTAAGGCCTTATTCACATGAACGTGTTTTACGTCTGTGATACGCACGTGAAAATCACGCGCGTCGCACTCACCTATGTAAGTCAATGAGGCCATTCAGACATTCTGTGTTTTTTCACGCAGCGTGTGTCCGCTGCGTGAGACTCAAGGCATGTCCTATACTTAGCGTTTTTTGCGCATCACGCACACATTGAAGTCAATGGGTGCGTGAAAATCACGCGCAGCACACGAACGCACTTCCGAGTGCTGCGCGTGATTCGCGCAACAGTAGATCAAGAAATGAAGGGAAAAATAAAAGCACTTCCTTCATTTCATTTTCTAAACCTCATAACCGCGTGTCATAAGGATGGCATATGCGCGAAAATCACGCAGCCACGCACCAAACACTGGTGACACACGGAACTGCAACGCGCAAAAAACGCAGACGTTCGTGTAAATAAGTCCGAAGTCTGTTACTGTGGCACCTTGGGACAGGGGAGGATGAAGAGGGGCAATCTGTGGCACGCACTCAATGGAGGAAAACTTATTTAGGGGTAGCTGTGGTGGGACACTGTTAAGGGGGCATCTGTGGCTGATTGTTGAAAACTTTGGGAAGCACCACATTAATACCAATGTTACATTGGAGAATCTAGTCTATAATCTTGCACTGTTATATTGGCCTCTTCTATTTCTTAGGGTATGTGCACACACACTAATTACGTCCGTATTTGACGGACGTATTTCGGCCGCAAGTACCGGACCGAACACAGTGCAGGGAGCCGGGCTCCTAGCATCATACTTATGTACGATGCTAGGAGTCCCTGCCTCGCTGCAGGACAACTGTCCCGTACTGAAAACATGATTACAGTACGGGACAGTTGTCCTGCAGCGAGGCAGGGACTCTTAGCATCGTACATAAGTATGATGCTAGGAGCCCGGCTCCCTGCACTGAGTCCGGTCCGGTACTTGCGGCCGAAATACGTCCGTCAATTACGGACGTAATTAGTGTGTGTGCACATACCCTAATGTTGTTCTTTGTCAGTCTTCACTGTAATTCTAGTATTCGGTTCATGAAACCGGAAGATGAGGCTGAACAGTGCATCTAGATTGGAGCATGCTTGAGACTGTGCTGCTCGGTTAGGGCCGGGCAACCTAAATGATCAATACTGACAGGATTGACCCTAGCGTAACAGTAACATGTATGATCTGTGGTCCGCGAATAACGGGTATAAGCACCGGATTAAAGCTGGTATCCCATGCCACCTATCACAGCATATTTCTCCATACAGGTGCAGCTGGTGGGTCTGGATGAGGAGAGCTCCGAGTTTATCTGCAGAAACACCTTTGACCACCCGTATCCCACCACAAAGCTCATGTGGATTCCTGACACCAAGGGAGTATACCCAGATCTGCTGGCCACAAGCGGGGACTATCTGCGCGTCTGGAGGGTTTGTACATCTCACATACACACCATACGGCTCTTTTACCTATCGTGATCTGCTCCGTTTTAGCTGTTCTTGTTTGTGCTGTAGGTTGGAGAGACCGAGACCCGCTTGGAGTGTTTGCTGAACAATAACAAAAACTCGGACTTCTGTGCACCTCTCACATCCTTTGATTGGAATGAAGTAGATCCCAATTTACTTGGTGAGTGTTTTAGATGTGCACACCTCAGTATCAAAGAGTATTGATTTTGTCTTCAATCATCCAGTTATACTTCACTTCTGATTCTGATATAAACTGCACCATCCTGCCACTTTAACATTGACCAAGAAAAAAAACTTGCTATGACAGTCATCCATTTTCCTGTGATTTCTAAAAATCGGGTGGGAGGAGCATGACAATCTACAGTTGTCAGGGCCTCTAACAGTGACATGTTCTTCCATAACCAGGAATGGGGAAGGTGAAATCCACTTTTGCTTGGTTACACGTTTTAACCATCCCGAATTGTTATCTTCATTGGGCAGGCAAGTGTATCCTGAAGCAGTTTCTTATTTCTTGTAGGAACTTCCAGCATTGACACAACTTGTACCATCTGGGGTCTGGAGACCGGACAGGTTCTTGGTAGAGTCAACTTGGTGTCTGGTCACGTGAAAACACAGCTCATTGCTCATGACAAAGAGGTGAGACAAGATAGAAATGCTGTGTATGGGCCGGTGTCAACAACCGGCTGTGTGTAAGTTTTGTATAAGATTATTGTTCGCATCTATGAAACCAATGGGCCGAGCGACTGCTTTCCTTCCATGCAGTGATGCAGCTGGACAAGGCTCCTATTGAAATTGTGCTAAGGGACATAAATGAGTGGCCAAAATATTCATATAACGGGGTTGTTCCAAGATCGACATTCAACACCTGTCCACAGGAGAGGTGATAAATGTCTGATCGCTGGGACCCCCACTAGTCACTAGATCGGGGGTCCTGAGCCACCCATTCCTCCTCACTGCCACCCTCCAAAGTCACTGCACATCCTTCAAAGTCATAGACATTGGAGCGGCAGGGCGCTCCATTCAAGCTCTTCCTCGCTGCATGGTGTAATGAAGAGGAATGGGGGGCTTAGTGATCGGTGGAGACCCGTTTTAGTGATGGGCCCATAGCGATCAGATATTTATCCCCTATCCTGTGGATAGGGGATAAATGTTGATCTTGTGACAACCCCTTTAAGCACCAAATTGTCTGTTAGACCTGTGTGCCATCTCCTAGTTGGTGGGTCGCACTATTAATCCCTAGACTATTTTAAATGGACTATGACGTTTCTTTTGTCCCGTGTATTACAGGTGTATGACATTGCGTTTAGTCGAGCAGGCGGTGGTCGGGACATGTTTGCGTCAGTGGGAGCAGACGGCTCTGTACGGATGTTTGACTTGCGCCACCTAGAACACAGCACTATTATCTATGAAGACCCACAGCACCATCCTCTGCTCAGACTGTGCTGGAACAAGCAGGACCCCAACTATCTAGCAACCATGGCCATGGATGGAATGGAGGTAAGACGTCTCCGTAGTACAGTTATGAATTCATGAGCGTTCCTTATGTGGAACCCTGGATTTAGGATTTCTAGTGCAAATAATTTAAAGATTTGTTTTGTAGCTTTATAATCACCGATTAGAACTTTTGCTTTAAAATAACCCATACTGCCTTTGTTCATCCACAGGTAGTGATTCTAGACGTACGAGTGCCCTGCACCCCCGTGGCCAGGCTGAATAACCACCGTGCCTGTGTGAATGGCATTGCTTGGGCTCCCCATTCCTCATGTCACATCTGTACTGCAGGTAAGTAGCAACATGAAGTCGTAATATGATTAGGATGGGAAATCTCCGTATTTTAACGGAAGGCCTAAATCCTAAAGGCTATGTACACACCGGTCAGTCAGTGTGTTTTGATGTAACTTTATAATTAGTCTTTATTAAAAAATAGTTAAAATTTTTTTTTTTTTTTTTTTTTTTTAGATACAGCCGCAGCTGTATCTTTCATTTTGACCTGAATCCGTCAGACCCACGGTCCTGACGGGTTCAGTGTCAGCGGGTCGGATCCACCTGTAATCCATCACATCGAAGTTATGAACCTGCAGCACCTTCAATGGTGAAATGAAGCACCTGACAATTGCCATTCAAATACATGGGTAGAATGTGTAATACACGGATATCCTAAACCAGGCAACCCCTTTAAGGTCTCCAAGGTTGTGTTGCGGGGGTGATTGTAGCATTAATATCCCTTACATGATGTACCGGATATAATTTTGTATTTTCTACCATGTTTTATTATAGCCGATGATCACCAGGCACTGATATGGGACATCCAGCAGATGCCACGAGCCATTGAGGATCCGATCCTGGCATACACAGCAGAAGGAGAGATCAACAACGTCCAGTGGGCGAGCACCCAACCAGACTGGATCGCCATCTGTTACAACAACTGCCTGGAGATCCTCAGAGTCTGACTTTTTATTTATTTCAACCCCCCCCCCCCCCCCCCTTCCTCCTTCGCTCCTCATCCCGTCCCAGAATCTGGGGTTTTCTACATCTTTAGTGTCTCTCCTTTTAATCTCAATATATTTCTGTTGGGTTTTGGGTCGTCTTAAATAAGTGGCAGTGTTTACATACAAGTGCCCGATGGGTGATGTAGTTACTGTCTAATTTATTGACATCCCAAAATACTGTTATAATAAACCGGGCCCCGAAAAAGCAGCTGGCGGAACATTATATTCTCCCCGGAGTCATTTATTTTACTCTGTGTAGACGACCTATTAGCCTTCAGTATCTCCTTGCTGTGATTTAATGGTATCATTTGGTTGGACGCTTTATTTGTGATACCGCCTTTGTAGTAATAGTAGCATATATGTGTTTGTGGATTTGATATTTGGCTATCGGGTTTTGCCAGTGCCGATTTATTACATTACGTATAGGAGCAATTTATTTTTTATTTTTTTGCTAGGGGTATTATTGCATATAAACAGTAAGTGTTCTTTTTTTTTTTGTTACTCAAATCTGGTGGATTGGACAAAGGTAACTTGGAGTATGGTTAGTAAATAGACATTGCGCACGGACAGCTCAGCTGCATTTTGTGCCAGAAGAACGCTACCCTTGGCTGTCACCTGGCAGGGCTTGCTAGGGGTTGTTCTACAGTAGCCACCAACTTCCATACTCAATGTCATGTACCATGAAATGTAAATATCCGCAGAATTGTTCATCCAATAAATTTCACTTGACCTATCCTGGATTTGGGGGTGCTCTTGGTTTACACCTTTTATGGCAGTTTTGTCTGGCAGGGGTTATGTTTCATACATTACAGGATCACTATAATGACGTTCTTGACTGCCATGGTAGACCTTCTACTATATTAATCTTCATGACTATAATCTAATGGGGGCTGTAGTCCTAAACGTTGGGCTTTTACCCATTTCAGGCTTTCGCTGGTGCCGACTCATGACTTTGATTTGTTGATCTTTACTTGCTCTACTGAACTAGTTACTCATATATTATAGACGTAGTAATTCCCATATATACCTACAAAATCCCTCTCATGTACTAGACAAGAATCTGTGATCTGATATGAACTTGGTAGGAATTTCCAATCCCATCCTTGGTAATAGTCAGGAACTTGCAGACTGCAGTCAGGATCCCATTCATAGATGTAACCTGCAGATTGGATTCTAAGGGACCTTGGAACCCCCTCTTATCAGAGGAGAGGATCTGGAAAGGTGTATATACGTGTCATAGCAAGGGAAATGTGTAAATGCCTGCAGCTGCCTTCGGTGGTATCGGCTGATCGCTGGCGGTTTTACTAGGGGTCTGATATGAGGATGTCCTGCCTAGATGGAAGAACCCCTTTAAGCTGGCATGATTGATCACCCTTTTCCACCCAAAAAAAGCACACCGAAAACAGATCCAGAGGCAACGTGCCTGCTGCGAGCCCAGTACTCAACATATGAGGCATCTTTTATCTCAAAGGTTCTGCCCATCTAAGGTTAATAGTGGCAGAGATGTGTAAATTGTTCTCTTATACCATTTTGAAGATCTCTATTTGCAGTCAGTGAATTGGAACATCCTGTAAAGAGTTAAAGACAAGTATGCATTAATTTATGCAATCCTCCATGTATAATTACAATATAAAGGGTGTCCCTAAATAATTTTTACATGCTACAGCCTAGACAAGCCTTGAGTAAGAGATCTTCTTTAAGGCCCTATTAAACCGGCCAATTTTGGCCAGATCGGCACTCGTTTGCTCCTATCACACGGAGCTATGGATGGGGACAAGCGGTTGTTACTCTGATCACTTGTCCCCATACATTATCATTTTGGCAGCGCGTCTCTTTGTTTACACAGGGAGATGTACTGCTGACAACGTCATCTGCTGCTCTCTGCCCTGTTTACACTGGGTAATTATCGACAACGAGCGTTATACGAACACCCGTCTGCACGATAATCGCCCAGTGTAAAACCCCCTGTATTCTCTATGGATGGAGGAAGGTAAGGAACAACACAGCCGTAAGACAGGACTTTATCTATTTCTAATATATGCGTCTTGTTTGGTTTAGCAGAACCACACAATCCACCTACAAACAATCTGAAGACCTGTGACGTGAAAGCAGAACAAAAAGAAGCTGTGTTTACCATGCAGATTCCTAGCAAAATTTGAAGATTTCGCTTTTGCCCATTGTCTTGGCAACTTAAAAGAGGCCCCCCCCCCCCCCCAAAGCTCCACTTAATCCATAGTTCCCCCAGCAGGCTATGCTACTCCAGGTTCTGCATAGGAAGTTTGGGGTTCATGCACGCAACCATGTGGTATGTAGCCATAATTTTGCCGCCATAGAATTCTGTAAGCCCATAGTGCCCCTTCATGGCCTCCGATTTTATATGGAGGCGCACACCGGATTTTTTCAAAGATTCACGTCGCAGAATAGTCATCAAGCCATAGCCCCAAAGCACAGTGTAGTGAGGGAAGCTAACCAGCAGAGGGAGCTATTGCCTATCCTTCCCATACAGATCATTACAACTTCCATAATTGTTCCATTAATAAGAGGAGATGCCAAGAAAGATGGAAGATCCTCTGAGAGCAAGGAGGAGAATGATTTACAAAATATTACTATATTTAATATCAAGTGGCACAGGGGCAAGTTAAACCAGTCCATCGTGCAGGGGGTCGACGGCATACAGCAGCATAGATCTCAGCTTCCTGGACCACTCAGCGTTCAACTTGAGGGGGGGGGGGGGGAGTACTAAACTGCTCTCACACCAGAATACTCAGTGAAGTGAGAACTTTTCAACTTGTAATAGCGTGAACCGGCACTACGAATGTGACGTCGTTTTACGGTAGTGAGCAGGGTAAACTATCGAGGGGAAGCAGCGCTCGCCACTGCGCTGCAGCCCCTTTAAACAGCTGATCGGCGTGGGTGTCGACAGTCAGACCCCATTTTGCTTGTTGTAAATGCAGTTTATTTATAGAGGGGAGTCATTCTCAAGTTCCTGCCACCGAATAGCAAAGGGGATGGGACCAACCAAGGCTGGGCCCCCGCTCTACAGGGGCACCATTGCAGCCGCATGGTCTGCCTCTATGGTACATACATAGCAGGTAGCCTGGGATTATAAAGCACATCTTCTGGCTGCCACATTCATAGATTAGCAGGAATCCGCATTACATGGAGTTTAGTCACAGATCTGATGCCTCCTCCATGGAGGCGACGATATCAGAATAACAACGTGTCATCTACATAGAGGATCTCACTGACGACAGCAGATCACACGGAAAGAAAAATCCGCCTCTAAATGTAAAAAATATTGTTTCTATTCACTGACCACAAACAGATGTTAGACGCTTTTCTCTACACTACCTCAAAGCTGGCGTATTTACGTTTTAAACAAATCTGGCACATTTAAGGCTCATTTTAGTCACGACCTTTTTAAGACGTAATTGTAAGGCCCCATGTACACGACCGTAAAAAACCTCCTTAATTGCGGACCGTAATACGGTCCGCAATTACGGACCCGCCCAGTTCCATTGGCTGCGGACACCTTTTCGTATCGCTACGGATAGGTGTCCGTGCCGTAGAACCTTGCCTGCAATTATGCCGCATGTCCTACTCTTTTTTTCTTTTTTTTTTTTTACGGGCCATGCTTCCATACTTTGTATGGGAGCACGTCCCGAAAATGCAGCCCGTGGCTGTGCTCGCAATCGCGGCCCATGATTACGGGCACGGCCGTGTGCATGAGGCCTAAGGGCTTGTGCATGTGACTGCATTGGTTTTGGAGCCTTCAAATCCACGGGTCCTTAGTGGTCCACTGGACCCCAAAAAACCCTTGTTATGCATCCGCGTGTCATCCGCACTCACAGATCCACAACAAATCACCAATATTGGTGAATTCTCAATTCCTGACCATAAAATTACTTGCCCTGAGTTTTTGCGGTCCGCAATTGAGGCTCCAGCACTGATCCATGTAAATTACGGTTGTGTGCATGGAGCCATAGAAAATAATGAGTCCGCAATTTATCAGTAGAAATGTGGATAAATTATGGTCGTGTGGATGAGGCCTATGATGGTGTCTAGAAAACATTGCTGGAGATATATCAAAACTTGTGCAAAGGAAAAATGTAGTCGTTTCCAATAGCAACCAATCCGGTCACTGCTTTTATTTTCCAAAGGACTCCTAAAAAATGAAAAGTGGAATCTGATTGGTTGCCATTTGCAAGTGACTACTACCCTTTTTTTCACACCAGTTTTGATACATCTCCCCTAATGTGCTCCAATACTGGCATCATTTGCTCAGTAAATCTCCCCCATTGTTTCTAGTCTGCTTCCGTGTTGTAAAACTACAGTTCCCAGCATGCCCTGCTGCCATACATTACAGACCACTGGTCTACACCCTTTACTGAAAACATTTACAAGGCTGACACTGAGCTCCCCGGTACATCCTTCATTAACCACGCCTCCATATGCCTTCATCGCGTAGGGAAAACGACACTTCCCAAGAGCCCCCGCGGTATCCCCCGGAACAAGCTTGCACTGAGGGGGGTAAACTTCCGGTGCCGCTACTTCCGGCCCGGAAGAGCTGTGTCAGGGTGCAGGAATAGGGCAAGATGGCGACAGCGGCTGTGATCGAGTTCCAGAGAGCGCAAGAAATGCTGGTGACGGACCGGGCGGCGAGTATAGACATCCTGCAGTCTATAGGTGAGCGGAGCTGCTCAGTGACCCGGGGGGAGAGTGCCGGCTGTGTATGGGGCAGGGGGACAGGGAGCCCACAGTGCTGAGAGTGTGCCATTGTTATAGCTGAGTGTATAGATATGTGCAGCTTGTACGTGGGATGTAGTGGAGGTGACAGGGCCGGGATAACGCGTGATCATTCTATAAGATACATATAGTTTCATTGGTTCTAAAAGAAAAAAATAATAAAAAATAAATATATATATATATATATATATATACATACACACACATACACACTGGGAATCTCCTGTAGATACTAGTTGCACAGTCCTGCTACATGGATCTGGGAAAGCTGGGTGGCACCCAGCTTTCCTCTAGCCCCAAATGGGAAATTTGCCTTGTTCTATAGATGTATCGGGGCAAGGGTATGTAGTACTGCAGGACTAGGCAGATTTGCCTTTCTGGGGTGTTGGAAAGCTGGATGACCACCCCTGGGATAGCTGTAATGGCGGTCACACTGGTTGTCACCAGGAAACGGGCGTCTTCTAGAAATGTCTAAATGAAATTTAAAAAAATGCAACAGGCGAGACGGACCTATAATCAATGTATAATTTCCTAATATATCTTGTTTCAGTTTCTCTCAATTGACAAGATCTATGCTTGCTGGCAGTGAATGGGAACATTTTTATTTACATCCAGAGGCTAAAAATACCTGTACAGATCTCCTATTTCTTACAGCTGAGGGTTCCTACAATTGTTTCCAGTCTAGACAATCCTCTGAACTGAACAGCCTGGACCCCAGACTTTACCTTCACTGATACATTGTAGCAATCACAGGGAGACACGTGCTGTGGGATTGGTTAGACTGGATACAATTGTAGGAAACCCTCAGCCGTGAACATTGTCAGTATGGATGTAAAACCGATTGTGTGCATTCACTGACGGCAAAGAGAGATATTGATTGTGATGAGGAGTTTTAATATTCTTTGTAAGAAAGTTACAGAGCTTTTCGTTATGCAAGGATGAAGCTTTATTTACATAAAACTGGGAAATCCCTTTAAAAGTGACGATTACTAATAACGATCGGTTATATCATACACCACTAGATATTTATATATATATATATATATATATATATATATTACAGTGATAAAGGAACACTCCAGGTAGAACTAATACCATGTGCTCCTGGTGAAGGGCCTGAGGGGGCGGAGCATGACAAAGGCATTCACACAACACCAAAGACAGAGGCCTTGTGTCGTGCTCTGCCCCCTCTGGCTCTGCACCTGTGTGACAATGTATCAGTTATGCCGTTTAGTATTTGATGTAAGAATTGAGAGTTTTTTCTCACATATACAACAACATAGTAAGGTTGCTAGAAATCCATCTCATTCATCCTATAATGTTTGTGTATGGAGCGAGTAATACAACACCCTCGATGATGTACGCCCAATGCACACGTCCGTGGTGATTTTACGGATCCATTGTCCATATTTGCAGTCCTTTTGTCCGCAAAAAAAAACGTCCGCAGAGCGTCCGCGTGTAATCTGTATTTACAGATCCGCAAAAAAAAGAAGAGAGACTGGAAATGTCACCAGTTTGTCCCATGATCCATAAATACAGACAGTAAAGTGACATGTACTGAGTGTTTGCGGCCCGGACTCGTGGCCCCCACAAGAATCCGTGAACATTATGGCTGTGTGCGCGGGATCATGTAAATAAATGGGTCCATGTGCGATCTGCAAAATTGCGCATAACACACGGAGAAGCCTCAGCCCTGCGCATTAGTCCTAACAATAGACCTGATTATCCGAGCCGTTGTGCTCGTGTTACTTATTGAACCCAGTCACTACCTCACTGAGCTGAATCCTGGACTCTGGTTGCTATGGGTAACAAGATACGTTTTGTAACTTTATTCGGATTCTTCAGTTGTGAAAACGGTTGCCCATAGCGACCAGCTATGTTATTCTAGTGCAGGCAGGGACTGGTTGCTATCAATGACCAGGCTTATTTATTTTATTTTTTTTCGTAACTTTAATAGGTTATAATAAGGGTTTATACGTGGTTTATACGTGGTCTGTCATGTTGGAATTAATAGAAGGGGTCGCAGGCTTGTCATCCCCCCCCCCCCCCACCATAGAGGAAAGTAACTACAAAGGACATCTCCCTCTAGAGGACTCCTCACGTATTTATGGACTTCTCTGCCGCTCCATTCACTGTCTATGTGACTGCCGGAGAATCTGTGTACAGCGCTCGGCTATCTCCGGCAGTGCCATAGACCATGAATGGAGCAGCCGCTCCGTTCAATCGAAGAAACGGGTCCCCCGTTCTCGTGATAGATGGGGGTCCGAGCGATAAAACCGGCACCGATCAGCATGTTATCACCTATCCCGTGGTAGGGGGTAACATTTAATCTTCATACAACCCCTTTAAGTCTTCATATTTAAAAGTGTGCTCCCACCTAAGACATTTAGGGCATATCTGCGGAGAATCAATGCACTTTCTTTGGATTCCTATGGGAGTTAGGGAAACGGGCGTGCCCACTTGTGAGGTTGTTGCCGTAACTCCCTTAAAAATCAATAGAGATGGCTGCACACGTGCGCAATCACCTCTCCATTGATTCCCCACCTGGATGCAGCGGCAGGCTCACCAGCGGGATGTGGGTCAGACGACTTCCGTTCTCGAGGTAGGTGAAGTTCCCAGAGTTGGGGACCTACATCGATCAGACGTTTATAGCATATCCCGTATGGCTATGCTATAAATGTCTTAAATAGTAATAACCCTTTAAAGGCCTTGTGTTTCTGTTGTCTTCCTTTTATGATGGGGTACCACAGAACATTATTGGATGCAATACGGGATATTTATGGAGCGTGGGCAACCTGTCAGCGTCCGGTTTTTATTTAAAATGATAAAAAAAAAAGCTAAGGGAATCTTCGCCATTCTTCTTTTGCTCCAGTTTTGATAAATCTCCCCAATGTATAAGTGATCAGATATATACGGTGAACGTTCTAGCAAATGTGTAATATGATAGCCGGACGCCGTGTCTTGAAGCTGTTTTCGTTTGTTTGCTTTGCAGTAAAGCGAGACATTCAAGAAAGCGATGAAGAAGCCGTACGCGTCAAGGAGCAGAGCATCTTGGAGTTGGGTGGGCTCCTGGCCAAAACCGGACAGGCAGCGGGTGAGTACACAAGAGGCAAAGTCTTTACTATCTGTCAGCGTGCCCTGCGGGTGAGTTAGGGGTTAAGGAGTTGTAAAGATTTGATTTAAAAAAAAAAAAAAAAGCAAATGCTTTTTTTTAAATATATATAGAAACAGCGCCACTCCTGTTCACTGTCTGTACCTGGTATTACAACTCTTCATCCACTGGTACACAAGACACAGCCCATTGACCAGAGCGGCACTGTTTATGGGGGGAGAGGGCAGATCTTATTTTTGTAATCGCAGACAACCCCTTTAAAGAAATACTTCAGCAGGGGAACTACAAAAGTGTTTTTCCTCAGCTCGGCAGCCAGGTCGACGATTGTTGGAAGTACATATAAATCCTAGCAATCATTATGAGTGACAACCATGGGGTGTGGAGGACCGACGGGCAGCGCCTGCTAAACTAGCCAACTGGAATTATTTCTAATGGAGGCCCATGGGTCGTCAGACTATGTGCGAAATACAGGCCTGAACAATTGGGTGTTCTATGCCAGTCTACGGGCATTAGGAAATGTAGTGGGTAATGTGGCCCCCTATCAGAATGCACTGGTGCTGTGTACTACAAACCACTGAGCAGCTCCGCCTCGAGGGCAATGCAGGGATCACGGCATTGGGTGGTTGGGCGGTCCTGTTGACAGGCTTTTGGTTCCAGCCTTGTAAAAGTTTTGCATTTTCAGTGATGGGATGAGATTGCATCTATCTGATGTAATCCATACCAGTCATTCACTGTCTGAGCATGTATAAATAGCAGCGGGTGCCGACTCTGTCCTGGACTCCTGCAGAGATGGCAGCACAGACCCGTGCTGAGTCATTGTCGTCAGTTTTAGGCTGACGGAAATGCCGCTTATTTTCCGTATGTATAATCTGCAGCGGATTACAGTACTAGCCATGTAGATGAGATGTGAGCAAATCTCATCCACATGCTGTAGAGCATTTTCCGCATGGAAATCGGGCACGCTGCAGTATTTTCAAATCTGCCGCGTTGCTCATTCTGTTGTGAATGTTTAGTGGGTTTCACCCTTTTGAATGTAAAAAAAAGTGAAATCCACACGAAAAACCCGCAACAAGTCCGATATATGTGTGGGTACCCTTATTGTCCTATTATGTGTTGTCTGAGAAATGTAGGGTCCGTCGTGCGCCGTGAGAGTCCAGCTTCCTCCGCCACATCACTGTATTTATGTAATACCCCGTGTGGACGGACGGAGCCGGATTCATAGGAACGCAATAGACGTGACAGATTTGCTCTGACTTGTATTATTATATTTTTCTTGCTGTCATTGTTTTTTTTTTTATACTTTATTAACCCCTTAACGACACGGCCAATTTTGGCCTTGAGGACAGAGCAATTTTTTTAGATTTCCCTATTTGCATCCCAACGCTCATAACTCTTATTTTTTGTACGACGTAGTTGTATGAGATTTTGTTTTTTGCGGGACGAGTTGTACTTTATGTAGGTACCATTTTTTGGGACAAATACATTATTGTTTAATTTCTATACATTTTTATTTTGGCGAAATCGCAGAAAAAAAGCAGTTCCGCAGCAGTTTTAATTTTTAATTTTTTTTTACACCATACACCGATCATCATAAATAATGTTATACATTTGTTGTACAGGTTGTTACGGTCGTGGCGATACCAAATATGTCTATTATTTCATGTTTTGGGACTTCTATTTTAAAAAGTTTATTTATTATAAAAAAATGTGTTTCTGTGTTGTTTTTTTTTTACTTTTTATTTATCATTAAATTTTTTTTACATTTAACTTTTTTTTTAAAATCCCATAAAGGGATTTATCATTTTGATTTTGATTAGCCTGTTACTGATCGTACACAGGCAGTTGTTAGGGCAGACCTCAGTATGCCCTAACAACAGGAAATATGTTCAGACAGCCCTGGGGTCCTTCAATGGACCCTGGGCTGTCTGGCCATACGAGTTGTGGGCTTTGATCGCGTCAGTTATCTTCTGTGACGCGATCAATGTGCAGCCCCCTCTCCTTGAATGCCGCGATCAGCTTTCATTGCGGCGTTCAAAGGGTTAACGGCGGAGAAAAGATGTTTCTCTCCTCTCCGCTGTCAGAGCGGGGCCGTGGCTGTGTATTACAGCCGTTGCCCCGCTCTCGATCGCCCGCAGAGACGGCTGTCACACAGGACGAGAATGCTCATCCTAATGTGCGAAGTACTCGCCGCTCAGGACGAGCATTCTTGTCCTGTGTCGGCAACCAGTTAAAGTCTATGTAACTTTGTGGAAACCTTTTGTATTGATTGTAAAGTATATTGTACTGTTCTCCAGTCACATCCAAAGCTGCTTTCAACATTCTTCTGGTTGCTACATGGAATGAGTCATGTGACTTTAGAGGTTCGTCTGAGCTCCCAGAACGCTCTGGTATCAGATTTTTGATGCAGGTTTAGATGTAGTAGAGGAGAATATGACACTTTACACATGTCAATAATATTGCAAGCTTAGGGAAGGGACTGGTGCGGTCCTGAATACAAAACCATCATCTAACCAAGAATTCAAATCCCCATTGAGTGACCTTACGTGTTCTTGCTACTTTCTATTTTCAGAGCTTGGGGGTCTTCTGAAATATGTGCGTCCCTTCCTGAACTCCATCAGTAAGGCGAAAGCAGCGCGTCTCGTGAGATCTCTCCTGGACCTGTTCTTGGACATGGAGGCTGCGACTGGACAGGAGGTGAGAGAGAGAGAGGAGGATATCTTAGACTTTCCTGAGAATGGAATGCGATCAATGGGGTCCGCTTCTGGGTGGACCGTTACATAGCTGAGCATGCTCGTTTATTGCCATAGGAACAGGGGATAAGCGGCGACCAGAGTCCTCAGGCACCACTTAACTGAAGTAGTCTGGCTGTATTAAATACATAACTGGTGAGCTTTCTTTCAGGTGGAGCTGTGCTTGGAATGCATTGAATGGGCCAAGGCTGAGAAGAGAACTTTTCTGCGGCAGGCACTGGAGGTGAGTGTGGCTTAGTAGTAAAGAAGTATTATCTACATATGTAGACAGAAAAAGTCAAGATCTAATAGCCAGTTCAATTTAGCATGAGCAATGTGAGAACGTCACTGTTTCCCATCATTACAATCATTCGCTATGCCTGTAACTTTCCCCTAGGCTCGGCTCGTGTCGCTCTACTTTGACACTAAACGTTACCAAGAGGCATTGCAATTAGGTAAGTGTGCCAGCAGGTGGCAGCCTTTCTCCTATTGTAATATTACTTATTGTTCACCTATGCTGTCTCAAACTTGCAGAGCTCTGTAGTAAATTTTTAGTTAGAATTGAGGATGCAATGGGACATTCAGAATATGATAAATGACGAGTCTGTTGAATAGTCATTTGGAGAATCGCACAAAAACGTAAAAATGTTGGGAAATTGCCTAAATGGCAATGGTCTAGGATCGTGTTTAAATCTGAATCACTTCTTTTAGCCACTGAAGCTAAATGAAAATATTGTCAGGGAGATCTAAAATTCCTGGAGGTTTCCTTCAGGGCTTCTGATAATCTTTTAGTGCATTGATACTTCAGAAAGTTCCTAATATATTCTGTGGAGTATCTACCAATCTAGAGGATCACTTCATCTTGGAGTAAAGGTCCTTTTACACAGCACGACGTGAGACAGCTCATCGATCAGCGCTCGTTTGCTCCTTTCACAAGCAGCCAGTATGGGGACCAACACTTGTTACTACGAACGCTCGTCCACATACATTTTGTATCATGTCGGCAGCGCGTCTCCGTGTTTACACAGGGAAATGTGCTGCCGACAACGATAATAGTTTCTGCGTTTAAAACGATGCAATCAGCCGTTTGCTCGTTCATTGGCTGATTGTTCCTTTGTTTACACAGGGCAATTATCGGGAGCACGCGTTCTGTGAACGCTCATTTGCCTGATTACTGGACGGTGTAAAAGGGCCTTAACTGTTCAGAATTTAGATTTGGTACCCCATCTGTAAGTACTTAATGGGGTTTTCTCAGAATGGACAATTATCACCTATCCCGAGGATAGGAGATTAGTATCTAATCGATGGGACCCCCCACCGATCACTAGAATGGGGGTCCTGAGCCACCCGTCCCTCAACCCTGCACGATCGCTGTGAGGAGGACATTGGAGCAGCGGTCAAGCATGCGCACTGCCGATACATTCGATGTCTATGGGACTGACTGAGACAGCCAAGTATAGCACTTGACTTGTTTTCCTCAGTTCCATAGACGTTGACTGGAGCAGCAGGACACATGCTCGACCGCCGCTCCATTCAAAGTGCTTCTCACTGCAGTTGTGCCGTAAGGAGGAACGGGGTCTTGGGACCTCAGTTCTAGTGATCGCAGGGGCCTCCGTAGCAATTAGACATTTATCACCTATTCTGTGCATTTTAGGTAAACCTCTTTAAGATAATCCAGCGTCCTGTTTTCCTAGGTTCACAGCTTTTACGAGAACTGAAAAAGATGGATGACAAAGCCCTTTTGGTGGAGGTTCAACTCCTGGAGAGCAAGACCTATCATGCCCTTAGCAACTTACCCAAAGCCAGAGCCGCCCTAACATCTGCCCGTACTACAGCCAATGCCATCTATTGCCCACCCAAGCTCCAGGCTGCACTGGACATGCAATCAGGTCAGTAACTGGCGCAGAGTACCAGTATAGATCCAGAACCAGTGATGTTCCGGAGACTGAAGCCGATCACTCCTGTTTCACAATGATCTATCTTTCATTTATGGCTTCTCACTCCAATGTGCTTTGACATTTCAGGTATAATCCATGCAGCAGAGGAGAAGGACTGGAAAACGGCTTATTCCTATTTCTATGAGGCTTTCGAGGGCTATGATTCCATTGACAGTCCCAGAGCTATAACAGCCCTGAAGTACATGCTGCTTTGCAAGATCATGTTAAACATGTAAGTCTGACCTTAAAGAACTTGTACGAGATTAGAAAAGAGGTCCATTTGCGCCAAATTTGTCCATGGGCTGTGAATGATTGTGCATCTCAACCCCATTCAAGTGAATGCAATACCAGACACAGACTATGGACAAGAGTGGCGCTGTTTTGGGCAAAGAAAAGAGAAATGTCGTCATGCGCTTATCAAACATTGTTGAAAATCTGTTTTAGTATTTAGAGTTTTCTGCTCTTTTTGGGGGGATCTGGAGCTTCATTCAGCAATAACTAAGCAAAGCGTTGAGCTCTTCTATTTCTATTTGACCATGATAACACTTCCTGGCCTGTGCTCTGGATTTATATTATCTTATTATGCGGACACACCATCGCAATTCATTTACACCAATGTCCATATTTGGATCCACATAATGTGTCTACGACTGGTTTCATGAAGGAAAAGCACAGCAGGAAGTGTTGTCATGTGGACATAGCCGAGCAGCTGCAGGCTTTTAAGTGTGCTGCTGAAATATTTGCAGTTTTCATGTGTCCTAACTGATCTATATGTTTCTTCTGGTAGGTTCACAGACTTTGTGGGTGGGAATGGCATCGAGGTATAACGTAGATATAGCACTTGTATAATGTGCTGCTAGATCCTGAACACGAGGATGTTACGTTTTGCAACAGCGTTGGTGCTAGAAATAATTAGATTTTTTGTCATTTTGTGATGACCTGAATAATTACCGCCAGATAAACTCGTAAAACAGGAGTCCGCAACCTTTGGCTGTCAGTGCATGCTGGGAGTTGTAGTTTCACAACAGCTGGAGTCCTGAAGGTTGCTGAACCATGTCATAGAACATTTCTCCAGGATTATAGACGTTCTCTGTGTAGCGCAATTCTCACATTGTTTCTCTCCCCTGCAGGCCAGAAGACGTGCAGGCTTTAGTGAGTGGGAAGCTGGCACTCCGTTACGCTGGACGGCAGGTTGGTAATTTCTCACTTCGACCACTCGACTTTGTCTCTGAACAGTTGGACCCTTCAAAACATTTATCATTATTACTGTTTATGGTAAAACATTAGACGTTTGTCCGCATAGAAAGTCTCCAGATTGGTGGTTAGTAATATTGTCTTCTATAGGTTGAGTCTTTCGAAAGAGTGAATATATCACCTATACAGGTCAATCGTTAGAGGCGGCCGTGTTTCCAATTGGCCACAGTTATGAATGTTCGTTCACTTAGTATCTAGCAAGTAATCAGATAGTGGTGGGGTTCGTTGAGCTAATAGCCCTCCACTTCAGACCCCCTGTGTATTATATAAAGTTGAAAGCTGTTCTCAGAATTACTGTTGTCCTTCTAGGACCACCGGTTTCCATTGTTTTTAAAGAGGCTCTGTCACCACATTATAAGTGCCCTATGTCCAACATAAGGAGATGGGCGCTATAATGTAGGTGACAGCAGTGCTTTTTATTTAGAAAAACAATCTATTTTCACCACGTTATTAGCGATTTTAGATTTATGCTAATGACTTTCTTAACACCTTCCCGACCGCCCACTGTCTTTTGACGTCAGGCGGTGCGGGTGCTTAATCTACAGAGACGTCTTTTGGCGTCGCTGCAGATCAGGCTGATGAGCGCTCGTGTGAGCGCTCGTCCTCTAAGCAGGAGCTGTAACTTACAGCTCCTGATCTTAGAGCAGCCTCCTGAACACAGCTGGGGTCGGCAAACATTCGGACCCCAGCTTTTTAACCCTTTGATTACCGCGGTCCGTGACCGCGGCATGATCAAAGGGAATTCCCCTCTTTGATCGCATCACCGGGATTCCAGTGATGCGATCAAACACTGGGGAATCCCTCTGCAGTCAGCCCTGGGGACCTACAAAGGACCCCAGGGCTGTCTGTTCCGTGTGCCTGCTGTTCGGGCACACTATGTGCTGCCCGATCTGCAGCCTGTGTCATAGTGACACAGTGTAATGTATTAGCGTACAGAAGTCAAAAACAGAGGCAAAAACAGAAAAATTGAGCTGGTCATTAAGGGGTTAATGCCCAACTGGGCGTGTTTTTACTTTACACCAAGTGGGCGTTGTACAGGGGAGTGTATGACGGTGACCAATCAGTGACCAATCAGCGTCATACACTTCTCTCCATTCATTTAGACCGCGTATAGTGACACTGGGCTGTCTTATACTGACACATTAACGTTACTGAAGTGTTTAGACAGTGAATAGACGTTCTTTCCAGCCAGGACGGGACAGGATGTCTATTCACCATCCCTGCACTTCGTTAACGTTTCTGTGGTACTTACATCAGAGCAAAGCGTGATCTCGCTGTAACCTGTCATTTACAGCGTGATCTCGCGAGATTAGGCTTGCTCTGCTGTAACTACTATAGAAATGTTAACGAAGTGCAGGGATGGTGAATAGACGTCCCGTCCTGGCTGGAAGGAATGACTATTCACTGTCTAAACACTTCAGTAACGTTAATGTATCAGTATAAGACAGCACATACTGATCTAGCAGGATCCCTATGCGCTGACTAAATGAATGGAGAGGAGTGCATGACGCTGATTGGTCACTGATTGGTCAGCGTCATACACTCCTCTGTACAACGCCAACTTGGTCTAAAGTAAAAACATGCCCAGTTGGGCATTAAGAAACTAATTAGCATAAATCTAAAATCGCTAATAACGTGGTGAAAATAGATCGTTTTTCTGAATAAAAAGCATTACTGTCACCTACATTATAGCGCCCATCTCCTTATGTAGGAGATAGGGCACTTATAATGTGGTGACAGAGTCTCTTTAACTGCCCCCCCCCCCACCCCCCATCATCCTGTAGTACTGCAGGGAAATGAGTACTTTACATCAGCTGACTGCAGGGGCTCCCTGCAATAGACCCCCTCCCCAAAACAACTTGTCTATGAGGGACCTACCATCTGAAAATGGACCGTCCAAATTGAACAACTCCTTTAACTCCGCTAAAGAGAATTGCAGATCCATAATGTGGAGTGGTCCATTACGCCTCATAGGCCATAATGGAGAGTGCTGCAAGCGTGATTCTCCTCATTTGCAACCTCGTTCTAAGGAACAACTGCGAACACAAAACCAAATGTTCTCCTAAACGGCATAGGTGTGTGGTCTTACCTCTGGGACCCATCAAACATTTGACATATACACGGTCAAGTCCCATTATTATGACCACCAGCTAATATCCTGAGTAACCGCCGTGTGCAGCACGGACAGCAGCTAGACGGGCTGGGAGTGATCAATAAGGTACTGGTCGGTGGTCTCCGGTATCTGGCGCCGCTGACTGCAGAACATCGCACATTTCCTGGCGGGTGCGTGGGGGAGGATCCAAAGAGCGAACAAGACGATCGAGGTCCCACAGATGCTCAATTGGGTTCAGGTCTGGGCAATTATCAGGCCAGTGAAGTACTTGGAAGTCTTGGTCGTGCTCTTCCAACCACTGTCGGACATTTCTAGCCGTGTGACATCACGCATTGTCTTGCTGGAAGATTCCATCTGCCCCAGGGAAGAGAAGCAGCATGTATGGGGGGACGTGATGTACATATAGGTACAGAGCCTTTCACATAGATGAGTGGCCCAGAGAATGCCGAGAGTGTTTGTTCTCTGTTTTTCACAGGACATACTTTGATGAAGCAGAAAACGTGACTTATAGGAGAAGGCAACCCTTTGCCAATCATCTGTGGTCCAATTCCGATACTGCCGGGCAAATTAAAGCCTTTTTTTTTTTCCAATGCACCTTTGTTAGCATAGGAGCAGTGACCATCCGTCTGCTTCTGAGCCCCATACGCAGTTGGGTTCGCTGAACTGTTGTGTTAGACATACGTCCGGTAGCCCCCTGGTTGATTTTCCTGGTGAGCTGCTCGACTGTAGCGTGTCGTTCGGCCCTCGCGCACCTTCGTAGCCGGCGTTCACCTCTCACATCAATGGCACGTGGTGCTCCGCAGTTTCCGTGTCAGTTATTCCTAATGGTGCCATTTGTCCACTCACGATACACTGTCACCACAGGAGCACGCGAACAGTTCACAAACTGCGCTGTGTGAGAAATACCACCACCCTTGGCCCCAAAGCCAATAATCATCCCTTTTTGCAACTCTGATCGTACACTTTTACCCATGCCAACAACGAGTGACGTGATCAGACAGCCTATCGCACAGCTTATATACCCACCAAGCCCACGACACATCACTTCCTTCATTGACTACGCGCTGCCGACGTTGAAAGTAGGAGGTGGTGATAATAATGGGACTGGACTGTGTATATGAATAAATATATATAGTCAGATTACCGCTTTATTCCTAGGCATCTGTATTGAAGGTAAGAAATGAATTTATATATGCACTTGCCTTGCAGACCGAAGCATTGAAGTGTGTGGCCCAGGCCAGCAAGAACCGCTCCCTTGCCAATTTTGAGAAGGTGAGAGATTTCATTGCATTTAGAGCCTGGTGGTGGGACTTGCATCAGTGATGATTTTGCTGGGATATCATTTTTCTATGACTGGAGTTCAGATGAAGCTTTTATAACTGCATTCATCCTACAGGCACTGACCGATTACAAGGCAGAGTTGCGGGAGGACCCCATTATTACCACTCACCTGGATAAACTCTATGACAACCTGTTGGAACAGAATCTTATTCGAGTCATTGAGCCTTTCTCTAGAGTACAGGTAAGAACTGGGGTAATGGTGAAGTCTCTGGAATCATTCTTAAAGGGGTTCCCTCACTTTGAACGATCTCTACTTGAAAAAAAGGGGTCCCTTGCTTATAAGCTGATGGCAAAGTTGGCGATCGGTAACGCAACTGGGCAGTAAGTGTTCAATTTCCCTGCAGCACCACCACAGGAGAAATTAAGTATTACACTTTGCTCATTTATATCAATGAGTTGTCTGGTAATACAAGACTGTACAGGTCCTCCGGAGTGTGACACTCCATGTAACCACTCTCCACTCTGGTCAAGAGATCCTGAAGCGAGGACCCCCCCCCCCCCCTTCTAACTTCCTTATAGGAATTCCCTTATCGAGTGTGTGAAAATGGGTTTTCTAAACTGGACAAACCCTTTAACCCCCATTTGTGAATGCCGGATAGTGTTTACTTCTAGCAGTCTTCCCTGACCTCACAGTGAGCATGTAAATTATATGGTGGGCACAGGGATAAGCGGGATCCAGTCAAATCATACACCACTTATTTTGGAGAAACAATAGGATTCATATCCAAGCTGTCCTATCCCTCTTTCCCAACTGTATTAGTCTGGGGACGGTCTGCCGGTCGATCTATGTTTATGATCAGCTAAAATATTGGTTTCAGACGGCCTAAATACAGCCACACGAGACCTGGAGCACCCTAAATTGGATCACTTAGGGTTCTGGGGTGATCTTGGTTCGGATCACTAGATCTGCAGGAGGTACAGGTGTTGCGGCCGTCATATGAACTATTAAATAAAGCTATTTAACGGCCGTAAAGAAACGAGCCCTGGGCAGAGGATCCAGCTATCTGTGTGCAGTTTGTGGATCTGGAGCCCTAGCGTATATCGGGTACATCACCTAGCGGGTTATAATGTGAATATTCTCAAGGTCCCGGACAGTAATTGTACTTGCCTCCTTTTTAGCAGACTGGACTAACAGAAAGGGATTCTCCAAAGCAGACAAACATCATTCTATCATCTGTTGTAATATTCGTTTCTAGATATAACATTCGTTCTACTTTTCCTTGCAGATCGATCACATATCCAGTCTCATCAAACTGTCGAAGGTGAGGAGTGTTTGTCACGTAGAGGTTTATACGGTACACGCGCGCTCTGCTCCACCGATCTAGCTTTCTACTTTATTACATCGGTTTATCAGCTCAGTCTACCAAGATTATGGTTTCATTTTATTACTATTGATCTGCTGTAAGTACAGGCTATGAAAACGATTCCTGTCTGTATTCAGTAGGTGCGAATATTTTTTTATTTTATTTCATATATCAAATGGAAGGATCGCTTAGGCCCCTGCACACAGAGGATTTGTTTTGGATTTTCACCCCTTTTTACGTTGAAAAGTGTTAAATCCGCAGCCAACATCCAGAATAGAATAAGATAGCTCCGATTTACGTGCAGAAAATGTCCATGAGAATTCTTTAGATTATTTATTTTTTAAGTCTTCCGCTGTGAGTTCTCCGCCTGCGCACCCATAAATCTGGATGGCGAAAACTGTAGCAAATCCACTACCTGTGCAGGGGACCTTAGTCCTGTTCAGAAATGAGTGAACAGTTTCACCGGATTCACAGATGTGCCAGACCATAGACTACAATGGGAGAATTGATTCTGCAATGTATGATCACGGTGTTTTCCCACTATACACATTTATGTCATATCCGTGGGAGACAAACTGATCCCAAGAAAAGGGAGCAGAGAGGTGAGTGCTAATGCAGGGTCACTTTCTTATAGCGAACAGGAGATTCAGAAATGCCTGAGCACGCTCACTTGGTTATTTCTCCCATAGACTATAAGGCCTCATGCACACGGCCGTGATATACGGACCGCACGTCGACCACATTTCCCGGACCGAACACAGTGCAGGGAGCCGGGCTCTCAGCATCATCGTTCTCTGTGACGCTAGGTGTCCCGGCCTCCCTGCGGGAATACTGTCCCGTACTGAAAACATGATTACAATACGGGACAGTTGTCCCATGGGGAGGCCGGGACACCTAGCGTCGTACATAACTCTGATGCTAGGAGCCCGGCTCCCTGCACTGTGCTCGGTCCGGGAAATGCGGCCGACGTGCGTTCCGTTTATCACAGACTGAACACGGTTGTCTGCATGAGCCCTGAGCGCAGCCACACGTGGCAGATTTTGTTGGAGAAGTTTTCTGCAGCTGAAAATCAATTGCATTCATCTGAATGGAACTGGCAGAAATCCACGCACCTGCTGCAGAAACGGCCACATTCAGATGAATGGAACTGATTTTCAGTCGCAGAAAATTTCTGCAGCAAAATCTGCAGTGTGTGACTGCACCCTTAGTCACCTTGCATTTGCACCTACCTTTCAGCTGGCTGTGGATATTGAATGTAATATTCTGCCCTTAGATAAAGTCAGGGGCTTTGGTAGCTGTAGCTGTAAGCGTGCGTCCATGTGTGAGCTTCCAGCAGCTGCATATCCAGGAGCTCATGGTTGAGCCTGAAATCTTGCGGCTTTTACAGATGTATAATCGAGTAGTGATTTTACAGATCCCAGTCCTGAATAATTTTTCGGTTATCTGTGTGCCCTCCGGCCCAGGACAGCACGACAGTCCAAAAATCCACCAAAAGACACTGGTTCCCTGTCTTTAGGGCCCCAACCGGAGGTTGTGCACCCCACACTTGGTCGCACTTCTTGTGAAAGTCATTTTTGTATCCTGTTGTGTAAATTCATTCTCTTTTTCTCCTTCCAGCCTGAGGTAGAACGCAAACTCTCCCAGATGATCCTAGACAAGAAATTTCACGGTGAGCCTCGGAAATAAATCCAGACTGGTTTTACATGACTTAGAGCTTTACTTCTGACATTCACTTGTTTTCCCGAGTGCCGAGCCTTGCCTGACGAGGAAGGGTTTAATATGTTGGTCCATTTAGTCTAAATAAGACATTCACAGCCATCTGGGCAGAATTTATTAGCACATCAGTACAGAGGATTAGCGGAGGCTCAGAGAGCAGCCTGCATTCTAGAGATAAGGGATAAGAAGATGGAGCGCTCCCTAGAGGCCATTTAAATGCGTGTTATGTAAAGCGCTTAGAGGCTTCCTAATTGTGAAGTTACTTTTCTGGCGGGGGAAAAAAAATCCTGTTTAACTACAATATTATTTACCGTATTTTCCGGACTATAAGGCGCACCGGATTATAAGGCGCACTTTCTATGAGCGCCTTATAAGCAATCATGTTTCATATATAAGGCGCACTGGATTATAAGGCGCAGCACATTACCGTTAAATAAACCATTGCTCAGACTGCAAGTCAAAATTTATTACACTTTTTAACAATAACTTGCAACTGGTTCAGCTGTAATTGCAAATCAAAACGTTTAGGGTATGTGCACACACACTAATTACGTCCGTAATTGACGGACGTATTTCGGCCGCAAGTCCCGGACCGAACACAGTGCAAGGAGCCGGGCTCCTAGCATCATACTTATGTACGACGCTAGGAGTCCCTGCCTTGCTGCAGGACAACTGTCCCGTAGTATAATCATGTTTACAGTACGGGACAGTTGTCCTGCAGCGAGGCAGGGACTTCTAGCATCGTACATAAGTATGATGCTAGGAGCCCGGCTCCTTGCACTGTTCGGTCCGGGACTTGCGGCCGAAATACGTCCGTCAATTACGGACGTAATTAGTGTGTGTGCACATACCCTTACCGTACTTTTTCAGTTCATTCCTAGGCGCACGGGGGGGAGGAGCATGGTGTGTGCTGTGGTATGCCGCCGCCGACCCCTGCCGCCCACGATAGAGGTAAAGGATCCTGTATAAACCCCTCTCTTTACTGTCGGGTTCATATATAAGGCGCACCGGATTATAAGGCGCACTTTCTATTTCTGAGAAATTCTCAGCATTTTATGTGCGCCTTATAGTCCGGAAAATACGGTACATTGTCAGAGTATGGAATTTACAGCAGGTCTGTGGTTACGAGATCGCGACCGTCAACCAGACCCACTTGTCGTGGCCGCGGGATTATATTTAAACATCCTTAACAGTAAGACAGCGGAAATATATTTCACAAGAGAATGTTGTGAAAAAAAAACACATCCTGGTTGGGTACTGTGTACAGATAAATTCCTTGTCCTGGACTAGGACTGGAGTTATAGACTCGCAGGGCATTTATTATTCATTCATGCTTGTGGTAACCTCCTAGCCCTTAAAGGGGCTTTCCTGTTCTATGCAAATAAAGCATTAATTGAATGGTAAATTCTGCAACTCTCTAATCTACGTTTTATTTCAATTCCTCACCATTTTCAAGATCTCTGCTTGCAGTCGTTGAATGAAAACGTTCTTGTTTGCATCTCTAGGCTGAAACCCTGTACAGTCCTATTACTGCTCATAGCTGAGGGTTTACTAGAATTGTATCCAATCTAGACAAATCTCTCTACTGTCCTGATAGTTTGCTACAAGGTAGCAGTGCAGGTAAAATGTAGTAACCTGGAGTACTGGTTGTTTTATATCTGGACTGGATACAATTGTAGCAAACTCTTAGCTGTAAAGTATTAGGTCAGGATGGGCAGTGTGCCCGGATGAATGTTTAATCCTTTTTTTATTTCTCCTATGCAGGTATCCTCGATCAGGGTGAGGGGGTCTTGATCATTTTTGATGAACCGCCTGTAGATAAGACATATGAAGCTGCTCTGGAAACCATTCAGAACATGAGCAAAGTGGTGGATTCTCTGTATAACAAGGCCAAGAAACTCACATAGGTAAGTGGTTGTGTGGGGGTAATGACTCAAGAAGGGAGCCCTGACCTCAGCCGTAATCCAATAATTTTGCAAAGTCCGGCACGATAATGCATGAAGTATTTGCCGGTTTACATTAGCGAGCAGATATGCAGAGTGTTCCTTTAATTTGAGGTTGGAACCACAGGACAGGATGATCATTTATTTTTGCTAAAGCCGAGGTTACACAACACCAGCGAATGTCAAACACGGCTGCGGTGACGACGGTTCCTACTGATAACCACGTCTTACAATGGGCAGTGACAACATCTGCGCCGTCCGGCGAACAATGTGACCAGCTGCTTCTGCTTTTCACACCAGGCAGACAGGATGTGTTTATTTCAGTATATGAAGGGTTTTCTTGGTCTTCCTAAAGTCAATTGGAAACACCACGGTTTGTTCTCTTACGAGAGCATCCAGGATAAGTTGGGTATCCATAGATCCCTGTGCACTTGTGCTGGAAAGGATCGGGGAACGTTTTCACTTCACTTACTTGTAATACAATTTATACGTGGTCACGGACTTGCAAAAGCGGTCGTTTTAGATTAAAAAAAATTACTGTCTGGTAGAAACTCTTGTGGCGGTGTGTGGTACTGCAGCAGAGCCCCATTCACTTGAATAGAGCTTTGCTTCAGTTTCCTGCATGGCGGGTGGCCCGGAGAGCCGCTGTGTAGGGATAAACGACGAAAGGTCTCTAGTGCTATACCATCGCTGCCGCCCCCTCGTTCTTGACATTTGTGGGGGTTCCTGCAGTCGGACCCCCACAAATCACTTTCTGTAATGGGAATAAGCCTTTAACACAACACCTTGTCATTTGTATTCGGGCTGGTCCTAATGTTCTTTATGTTTAATTTCAGACCATTGAAAATCATCAGCCATTGAGAAATCAGAGCGGCGGGAGCAGCGGACACCTCTCCTCCTCCTGTGGGATGATGGAAAAGGGGCAGGGGGTGCTGAAGGGAATCCTTTATTATTTTTTTCATCTTTCCTAGAAAAATCTTTTTGTTTCGAATGAGCAATTTTAACAAAAAAATTGATGAATGGGGGGCATCCTTGGCACAGGCCTTTTTCAGGTTCTGGGTTAAATCCATGCTCCTGACCATTTCCTCTCTTCCATCCCAAGTCCTGGGGGTGGGGGTAGAACACTTGCTTGTTTTATAGGTTTTTCTGTATACTTACCCGAAGCAGTGCTTGTGCGGGGGTCTCTTTGAGCTTACCCATGGTCCCCAGAGCCTTTGTTCCGTGGGTGCACACATGGCACATGTTGTATGTGCTGCGAGCCACAGAGGCTTGATAGGGAAAAGACTCATTAGGGCTCACGGTTCAGCTTTGGCAGGGAACCCTCACTTTTCATAAATTAAACGGGTTTGCTGCTTGCAGGGATTTAACGAAACAAAAAAATTGCCATTGCCGCTCCTGTTACCACTCCTTTAAGACGTGCCCCCTCGTCCCTGCTGATGTCCTTTGGGTTTCAATGTCCCACAAGAGGTGCACAATTTCCACCCAGCTGAAACCAGAGTATATCTGATGTTCAGATGTGTTCCAATAAAGATCTTTTTTTTTTTTTTCTTTTTTTCTTGTCTGGTGTTTTCCAAACCTTTTTTTGGAGTCAGAGTGCTATAATACTCCCCCATATATACCAATGTAAAGAATGTATATATAATGACATCCACAGATAGAACTTCATCAACGGGCCGGAGCTGGAGGATTTGGGATCTTCACATAGGACAACCGTCATGTTTTGCTTTATACGTATGTTTTACATTTGATTGTGACATTTTAGAATTTATTCTCCCACCGTGTTTGGTCAGCCGCCGTGAATCTGCTGCAGATTTTTCCGCAGCAAATCCACATGGTTTAGGTGTGGATTTTGCTGTGGATTTCACTACTGCTACATTGAAAGGGGTGAACATCTGCTGCAGAACGAGCATGCTAGAATATCCACTGTATGTGCCCAAACCTCATGCCTGTGGCTGGCACTGCCATCCGCTGCAGATTTTCTGCCTGGAAACGGCATCATTTCTAGATCGTATGGACCCGGCCTCAGGATCTCGTATAAGGGCTCTGGGTGTACAAACTTATAATATGGCACCTCTAGGCTTCTACGGTACCTGCGTGTCATTAAACACTGGATTTTACTGTCCGGTTCTGTAATATTGCACAGAGCGCCATAACACGGAGTGGCTGTAGGATGTAGCGTCGGGGACGTGGGCCGCTGTACGGTCTCTAGTACCAGCCACATTGTCGGTATTATTGCTCTGTAGAACCTATGAGTTGTAAGGAGCTGTACTATATAGATATATACACTAGGGGTGCTGTGGTCTGCTACCACTTTGATATGTTTTTAAAATTGTGCCCATTTACATTGGACACAAGGGAAGAATATATCTGAAGTATGGCTGCTTATGGAGCAACATCAGGGGCACTTACTATGTTGTATGAAGCTGCAGGGACTGTGTGCCTCCGTATAACCGCCCGCAGTGTGCATGAGGCCTTACACCCAGCGCATGCTTCAATTATAACACCAGTCTGTAATAAAAACATGGAGTTTTATTTATTACATTGAAAATGTTTGTACAGTGAAGGTAAAGCCACTAAACTTAATACGGAGGTTCGTGCTGGACACAACGATAAAGAACATTTAACCTTAAACATAAATCGCCAGCGAATATTAGTCCTTGTGATGTCATCTGGTTGAAAATGTATTCAGTTATTTGAGTATTTTTTCTGTTTCTGAGAAACTTGGGTGACAACTAATGTCTTTTCACATGGGGTTGTCACTCAGCTTTCCTAGCCTCTGCTGCAACTGTTCTATTTGGGACTCTAGGAAAGCTGGGTGATGATCTTTGTATTAGTTGCCACCCAGCTTTTCCAGAAACAGATGTATCAACTTGATAAATACGTCCCGAATCATTGACTTGGGTCAATCGCTGGACTGTTTATTAGCCAAAACCGTCTCGTTACATGGACACAAAATGGAAAACGGCTTCATCGCAAAATGATCCCTCTTCATTTCTCAATGGGACGCGCTTCGCTTGCTTGGTCTCCAAAGTAGACAGAAGAGTGGGGGATGGGTTCTGCTGTAGCAGCCTAAAGTCCCCTGGAAGTGTAGAATAAGGAGGCAGTGTTATTCTGTGGAGGGGTTCACATATTTTGCATTGAGATTTCCCAGCATGCATTTTGAATGCTTCTTCGAAACACGGAGCATAACACGACATCTGCACAAAACTGCACTGACTCCCTTAATGTAATGCGCGCCGTATTACTGACCAAAATTCACACACAAGTGAAAGGTTTTATGGGCAGAACACAGCAAGCAGAGGTAGGAAGGTGGTTATATTTGTCTGGATACCTGTGTTGGTTCTTCGGGTTCACAACCATATGTCATGTGAACGGTTTACCCTGAAGAGAACTGGTCGGACCTGTTCTGCCACCTGAAAGTCTGTTTTCCTGTATTTTCTCATGGGGAATTTACGTTTTTTCCCCTGTCTGAGGGCCGGGGGCCGCGTTATATCTTCCCACGTGAGCGCGATGCTTGTTATATTTAATCTTTTTGCTTTTTCTGTTTTGTGAGTCATTAGATGATGGGAAACCTCGTCCTGGTTCATGTGTGACCTGATCACATGAACAAAAAGATCACAACTCGATCTGTATTTTTATCTATATTATTACGATTTACTATAAACAGGAAGGAAAGGAAAATCATCGTCTCCTGTCAGGATGTATTCCCGTAAATAATATCCTGTCCATCTGTATATAAATAACCAGAGCCAGCATCAGAGAAATACACTGTTACTCCAACCCTAGCACGTGGCATGTATGGAGCCTGTATGGCGGCACGTGGACTCACTGGTTCTGTATTGGGGCTCGCCCATACGTAGCGGAATTGCGGACAGAAAAAACGCAGCAGAATACAGTAGCAGCAAATGTCATCCACACGCTGCGTAAAAATTCCGACCAGAAATTGACTTGTGGTCATCACCTAGCATTGAGGAATACGCAGCAAAATACGCAACGGTTTCTGCAGTGAAAACCACAGGAAATGGTGCACTTTTTCTGCAGCGGAAAGGGTTACTTTCAACGGAATTGCTGCAGAAATGTCAGCAATTCTGTGGTGTGTGGACAAGCCCTTCCTGTGCGGCATGTGCTGGGACATAGAGGTATAGTACGGGCCCGGTGTTTTCTATGGCTGCTGTATTATAAATCTGTAACATGGCCGAGTGCATCAACCCTAAGGCCCCATGCACACGACCGTATTTTCATCTGTCCGTAAATACGGATCCATAAAAAAAAAAAAGGGAGGCTGCAAATGATGTCATCAACAGTAAATACGGACGGTTTACGGATGCACATCAGTAGCCGTCCATATTTACGGAAGCTTTCATAGACTTCTATGGGAGAGTCCGTGCCGTAATGACGGACAAGAATAGGACACGTTCTATAATTTTTCAGCACGGACATCAATCGGTAAAAATCCTGAAAGGTGTCCGTGGCCGATAGAAATGAATGTGGCCGTAGTTAGGGATTAAATATACGGTCGTGTGAATGGGGCCTCAGGCTTTTTGTTTTACACTGAATTTAACTCCATGATGGATAATTTGCCCTCAAATAAGGGACCTGCTGTCGTGCAGTTCATGTATCAGTGCTCAGTACACCACATAGTAGCAAACTGCACCCCCCCCCCGGGCTGTGTCCTTTTTCCCATGAGACCCCCACTCTATAAAGATTTTCATGAGTCACCATATGTGCATGTGAATGAGGGGGACAGGGACGTTCATTACCAGCCAGAAGAGCCTTTGTCCAAATCCACCCTTAGGGTATGTTCACACGGCCTATTTACAGACGTAAATCGGGCGTTTTTGCCCCGAATTACGCCCGAAAATAGCGCCTCAATAGCGCTGACAAACATCTGCCCATTGAAAGCAATGGGCAGACGTTTGTCTGTTCACACGAGGCGTATATTTACGCGCCGCTGTCAAAAGACGGCGCGTAAATAGACGCCCGCGTCAAAGAAGTGACCTGTCACTTCTTTGGCCGTAATTAGAGCCGTTATTCATTGACTCCAATGAATAGCAGCGCTAATTACGGCCGTAATTGACGCGGCGTTCAAGCGCCTGCACATGCCGGTACGGCTGAAATTACGGGGATGTTTTCAGGCTGAAACATCCCTGTAATTTCAGCCGTAACGGACGCCCTCGTGTGAACATACCTTTAGGCTGGGTTCACACGACCTATTTTCAGACGTAAACGAAGCGTATTATGCCTCGTTTTACGTCTGAAAATAGGGCTGCAATACGTCGGCAAACATCTGCCCATTCATTTGAATGGGTTTGCCGACGTACTGTGCAGACAACCTGTAATTTACGCGTCGTTTGACAGCTGTCAAACGACGACGCGTAAATTGACTGCCTCGGCAAAGAAGTGCAGGACACCTCTTTGCAACGTAATTTGAGCCGTTCTTCATTGAACTCAATGAAGAGCAGCTCAAGATATACGAGCGTCACAGACGCCTCGCATAATGCGAGGAGGAGCATTTACGTGTGAAACGAGGCAGCTGTTTTCTTCTGAAAACAGGCTGTCATTTCAGCCGTAAAAGCCTCTCATCGTGTGCACATGCCCTTAAGCATTTAGTGTTGGGCCATGATCACACACCGTTTTGATGCAGTTTTTTTGGCTCTGTATTTTAAGCCAAAGTCAGAAGGGGATCCATAAGGAACAGAAGGTATAAAGATATGACTGCAGCCTCCTCTCTCTTTTGTATCTACTTTTGTGTTTGGCTCAAAAAACCTGAGCCAAAAACTGCATCAAAACTGTTTGTGATCCTGGCCTTAGGGTCCTTGCAGACGGCAAAGCTGCGATTATGGATTCTGTACAGCGGATCTGCTATACCGCCATGTGCATGGATCCTTATGATGCATTCAGACATCGCGGTGTACGTAAAACCTCGGGCAGAAAGAACACATGCGGTTTTTTGGATATGGTATCTTACCTTCTCTTCGCGATATTTGAAAGATGGAGACACATTTTTTTCCTTTTAAGCCACGCCTCTAATCCTGCCCAATCACTGCCCATACACACCCGATTCAGCCTACACATTATCATGCTCCCCACTGTATAATGCCCCCATAGACACCCCCCCCCCACCCCACACACATGGTATAATGCCTCCATAGCTGCCCCCACACTGTATAATAGCCCATAGTGCCTCCCTACTGTATAATGCCCCCATAGAACCCCCCACACACACATGTTATTACGCCACTGTAGCTGCCACCACACTGTATAATAGCCCATAGTGCCTCCACACAGTATAATGCCAAATAGCTGTTCCCCTATAGATGTCCCCACACAGTATACTGCCCTCCTACAGTATAATTATACGTCACACAGTAAATGCTGAAGCAGGGAGCTGACAGTACCCTGCTTCAGCATTGGATTCAACTGTATCTGCATCCTGTAGGAGGTAATACGGCAGGCCATGTGCATGAGCCCGTAGTAGTGCTTATCGTTTTGTATGGCATCCGCTGACAGTTATATGTATGGTTGCTGACTTCATTATCGGGAATGTTTTTGACTTATCTTTTTGTATTCCCCAAAATGTTTATGTTAAGGGGTGAGATCAGTGGTAAATGCCAGACAAGAAGATTTCAGCAGGAACGCCTCAACGGAGGGACAACGAACGCTGGTGTGAACAGGCCCTAAACTGCACGCAGGTCTCTAGTTGTGCAATCTCTAATTTCTTGCAGACATTTCTGCGCCTGTTCCATTCATATAAATGCGGTTTGCAGGACTCCATGCACATGCTGCAGAAACAACCCCAGTCACATAGATTAAACGGATCTTCAGTCTCAGAAATGTCTGCAGCAAATCTGCCGCATGTGAATAGACCCTTCCTATAACCTGATTGTGAATATTATGGGAGCTCCTGGGCTAGTCGTTTAGGCCTCAGAACTCGAATTTCCCCTATAACCCCGTGTGCGTGATGAAGAAAGGGATGAATGAGGCTGGAGCGGGCGATGGGCTGTGCTGGAAGTGCAGCTGTTTCCTGGGAGGAGCAGAAGCTTGTGCTCAATGTCAGTCACTCGCAGATGCTGGCTGCATACAGTCCTGCCGGGGGAGCTCAGCCTGTGTGTAGTATCAGTGCCATACACCGGGCAATAACATGGGCACTGGGCCTCTGCGGCAGGGCATGCACTGTGCAAATATACAAGGGATCGTTCACACATGAAGGCGAAGCAGTCCGCGCACCGCTGTCCGGGACACTGAATAGTCGGAGGTCTCCGCTGATTCAGGCTTTAAAGGATCTAAAGGAGCAGAACGTTCCCTGAATGAAAACCGGCAGCAATCAGAACCAGCCGGCTGCAATTATCATCAACCTGCCCGTCTGAACATGCGGCAATCCGTGATTAGATCCCAACAGAACCTGTATGGATGAAAGCCCGGAGCAGGTCAGAACCGACTGCCCTCCAAAAACCTATCCATTATATAGGTTAATCTTGTGGGCACGGCAATCCGGGCCAAACCTGGCACCTGCAGCACCTTGGCAAGACCCCGGGGCATCAGAGGTAGGTGTTCAGGGGCTAATGGTGGTAATTCATTGACATTCTATGTGTACAAAAAGCTCTTGTGATTTCCTGGGGGCCTTTACTGGAGTCCCCACCCCCCTCCCTTCATATAATTAATTGTAAAATGCCAAAGAACCGCTGCAAGGAGGGAGGAACAATAGACACCCCATAATGATGAGGTTCCTGTAATTGCTGATGTTTACCAGGCTGTGTGTGCTGAGCAATGGGTGTCAGTAAGGTAAGATCTCTGCTTCTGTGTGTGCTGAGCAATTGGTGTCAGTAAGGTAAGATCTCTGCTTCTGTGTGTGCTGAGCAATTGGTGTCAGTAAGGTAAGATCTCTGCTTCTGTGTATGCTGAGCAATGGGTGTCCGTAAGGTAAGATCTCTGCTTCTGTGTGTGCTGAGCAATGGGTGTCAGTAAGGTAAGATCTCTGCTTCTGTGTATGCTGAGCAATGGGTGTCAGTAAGGTAAGATCTCTGCTTCTGTGTGTGCTGAGCAATGGGTGTCAGTAAGGTAAAATCTCTGCTTCTGTGTATGCTGAGCAATGTAGGGACAAATCCTTCACACGTGTCTATAGCTGGAGATCTATAGGGCTATGAATGAGGCTTAGACCAGCGTAGATGAACAATGGTATTATTCTGTATATATATGTGTGTGTGTGTGTGTGTGTGTGTATATATATATATATATATACACACACACACTCTCACACACTCAATGTCCTGGTCATTTGGAAAGCCCAGGTTGAATATGCTATTGTTTGTCTGTCAGCCGCACACTTGCAATTGGATTTTTTTTTTTTTTCAATGATCAGAACAATTTCCCATCTGAGTTTAAAATTCCCATTGCCACAAGTGGGAAATTCCTGACCTGGACGGAACCAAATCCTCCTCCTCCGTAGATGCTCCGATTATGTTTTCGCATGCTATGTATGTCCGGCTTTATTATTAACCCCTCTGTGTATGACCACGGTCATGTGATTGCATGAATATTGTCTTTGTGTCGCTGTACATGCATTCCCGAGCCTTCATTGATCTCCTCTGCCATCACAACTAATATTACTATAAACATAATCCATGATGGCACCGCCACCCCCTCCTCTAATGCCTTCATAGCTCATCAATATCTGCTCAGCCGGCCGCTATGTCTTCTCCCTTTCCGTGCAATCTGTCATTTATCCATCATCCCCCACCCACCGCTCTGCTTCCCATGATGTGCTGCCAGTCCAGAGCTGTCATGGCAGCTGGTGCCCCTGGCTGAATTATTGCTGTGAATGAATCTACATATCCCGTCCATTCCACAACATCACTCCGGCATTGTCTGCGTTTCTCATCGGCGGCTTTTAAACCCTCGCCGTTGGCCATTGTTATTTTAGTTTTCTTAAAGCCATACTGACCACTGTGATGGTGGCTCCTATGGTTCCCTTTGTCTGTATTTTCTCCTGTATACACACAAGCGGTTCGGCCTCGTTCATACTAGTGCATTAGTTACGTAATGTGGAAGGTCTGGAATACACAACTAATGTTTGTCAATGGAGCGGTTTTATGTCCGTATTTGTATCTGTGATATGGGAGAAAATACACAAGCTAATGTGCAATGCACAGTCCAGGCACATTGATCCCTACTGGTGTCTGTATTTAACCCTCTAGTTCCAGGATATTTCCATACACTGGTGTGTGAATAGGATCTTAGAGTAACCCCTAACAATCCGTGGTTATTATATGTTGCTCACTTAATATTCCTGAAATACTGTGTAAGGCCACGCGGGGCGGCGTGGACTCATCTCACTTACTTGTTTCCGCGGTTTTTAAATCTATTGTTTCAGGTAAAACTATTGTTTATCTGCAGATTTGTGCAGCCATTAGATTGGTTGTTCAGGATTAAAAAAAACATGGCTGCTCTCTTCCAAAAACAGCGCCACACCTGTCCACGGGTTGTGTGTGGTATTGCATCTTGTCTCTATTTACTTTAATGAAGATGAGCTGCAAAACCAGGCACAATCCATGAACAAGTGTGGCGTTGTTTTTGGAAAAAAGCAGCCATCTTTTTCCAATCCTTGACAACCTGTAAACGCCTCGAATTACGCCTGAAAAAGCGAAAAGCTAAACGCCTACAAACATCTGCCCATTGAAATCAATGGGAAAAAACGGCATTTCGTTCAGACAAAACGCATGTAAAAAAAAAAATACGCATAAAAAGGGGCGTGTCACTTCTTCAGCCGGTTTTTGAGCTGTTTTTTATTGTGTCGATAGACCGGGTCAAAAAACGCCATAAAAACACGTTTTCAGCTTAAAAAACGGCTGAAAATCCGAGGCTGTTTTCTCTGAAAACCGTTCCGTCATTTTCAGCTGTTTTTTATTCTGCGTGTGAACATAGCCTAATAAATAGACCCTTATGACCGAACGATTTTGCAGGTAAACGGCAGTTTTACTTGCAACGCCGTGTGGCCATTAACAATCGATTAGAAAACCACGCAGAACAGTGTGGTTTCCGGCCATGTCAATGTTGCCCTTACCCTAATATATGCCATGTAATCAGTCCAGAAATGCCCAGTCCTAAGGAAGCACAATTTCAGGCCCTTTGACGCTGGTGGAGCTGGTGTGTCCAGCAGCAGGGTGGCTCTGTAGTTAGTATTGTTCGTTTGGGCTCATGGGTTCGAGTCTGACCAGGGCGACATCTGTTTTGGAGTTGATATTCTTCCCACACTTCACGTGGCTTCTAATGAAATTATCCTTAAAGGGGTTTTCCTATGAGGGACATTTATGACATTTCCACAGGATATGTCAGATGCGGGTCCCTCCTCTGGTACCCGCACCTATCTCCAGAACGAGGCCCCCGAAACCCTGTGTTCCCGCTGATGCTTGTGATTTCCGACAATACAAGAAGAAAACAGCGTAAGGCTATGTTCACACTGAGTATTTTGGGGGAGGAATATCTGCCTCAAAATTCCGTTTGGAACTTTGAGGCAGATATTCCTCTCCCTGCACGCCGATTTTCGCGGCAATTATCGCGCCGTTTTTCGCCCGCGGCCATTGAGCGCCGCGGGCATAAAACAGCGAGAAATACGCTTTCTCCTGCCTCCCATTGAAGTCAATGGGAGGTCGGAGGCGGAAGCGCCCGAAGATAGGGCATGTCGCTTCTTTTTCCCGCGAGGCAGTTTTACTGCTCGCGGGAAAAAGACGCCGACGCCTCCCATTGAAATCAATGGGAGGCGTTCTCGGGCCGTTTCTGCCGAGTTTTGCGACGCGGTTTCCGCGTCAAAAAACTCGGCAAAATACCCCGTGTGAACATAGCCTAACTCGCTGAGCTACGCGGTTTCCATAACTGTCATCTCCTTCTATGGGACTTACGGAAACCGCGTAGCTCAGCAGGCAATGCTGTTTTCTTATATGGTCGGAAATCACAAGTGGCAGCGCAAACACAGAAAGCTAGAACGGGGTTTAAGGGGCCCTGTTCTAGAGATAAGTGGGACCTGCAACTATCGGACGTTTATGACTCATCCTGTGGATAAGTTATAAATGTCCCTGATTGGAAACCCCCTTTAATGTGTGAGGGGGGGGGGGGATTAGATCAAGAGCTGCACTAGTGACCGGAACTATTGGGGGCAGGGTAGGACTTAACCATCAAATGTTCCTCCAGTAGTCTCAAGCTCTGACAAAAAAACGAGCCCCATTGGTCCAGCAGAAGACAACCCATATGGAGATGACTTTGGAGACAGTCACTTGTCTCTAGGATCTAGTTCTTATGGGATCAGGGCCGGTGTCCGAGCCCGGGGCCACTACCCTAGGGGGGGCCCACTCGGCCTTCGGGTGCGGACTCTGCCGTCATAGCTCCTCCAGGAGTGGAATCCCCGGCCAGACCGTTGCCGACACTCTTGCCGGGGATTCCGCTTCAGGAGGAGTCCCTGATGTCACTGTCCATATATGGATAGTAAAGATCACATCTGTGGCACTCTGCTGGTGGTCTGGGTGCTATGAGTAGGGTTCCCCCCTTTCTGTATTTAGAAGGTAAACTCAAGCACTCCTCAGGTAAATATGCAGAAAATAGATGTAATTAGAATGAGGCAATATACAGAGAGAAGTCACGTTTCGGCCACAATCCAGACCTTGTCAAACTCTGCAAATAGATGCAGAAACAAAAATGTACATTAAAGTAAACATAAAATTATTAATCACATGTAGAGCGGTCATATAAGGAGAACATGAAAGACCTTTACATAGCAATATATGTACGATATGCAATCGAAGGAAGAAACCATGAATGAAAAAGGAACAAACCTGTGGGCCACTTGTGGTCCTATAGAGAACTAATCTATGATATAAATATATAGTGGAGAATGCACAAAAGTCGTCATATACTTGGGAATAACAGTGGATATTTGAGGAAAACAAAACGTAGGACATGTTCAGCAGTCTCCCTTATGGTATAGATATATATGCATATCTGGAATGTTAAGGAGAAAATATAGAGCAATGTATACAGTAAAGTAGTACGTTTTGGCGTATATAGAACAGTCCAGACGGAGCACAAGGACTTCAGAACACTGGATTTGTAAATCGAAAATGTTAAACAATATATTTTCTCAGTATTTCAGGATCCTCCACAGTTGGAGCATGATTGTACTCCCCTATTGCCGCCAGTCAATAGACATATCGCTGGGGAATAGGGTAACTGGTACCATGGGTATGCGCATCCTAAAGTATAATGGATGTGTACTTTAAATAGGGCATGGAATTGGCGCCACAAAGCTGTAACATCCTGTACAGCTACGTGGGCGTCACATGTGAAGTGACAGCAGTGTTTAGTCTGTGGAGACTATGGTGGATAAAGCGCCGGCCAGAGGTTCTCGCACACGGAGCCACGTCTGTGTTAGGGGATCTAAGTATTAGCGCATGCGTGGAGCGGAGTAAAGAATATGTCAGAGTGTATGAAGAACTGGGTCCTAGAGAGCGGAAATCAAGTGATGTATTATACTGAAGGTAAAAACGGGTAAGTGTATGGATATGTGGTGTTTAGCAGCGAAAAGATAAGCCCTGAACGGATATGGAATATAGGGAAAGTAACTTGTATACCAACCTATACTGTATCAGGGAAAATTTGCAAAAAAGGAGACCTACGGTAGCATTGAGAGGCGGCAGTAGGGACCAGGTACATTTTAGGGAGCCGGAGGAGGAAAAAATTAGAGAGATATTAGAATCCAGGGATCACAAGAAACGGTAAATATCATAGTCCCGATTGAGACCACGTGGTGTGAGGCATTGTAGATTATGGATGCAATAGGCTTCTCTTTTTTTAGTATTTGGATCCTATTCCCTCCCCTTCTCTGGTTTTGGTTTTTGTTCAAGGACCTGAAATTTGAGTTGCGAGATATTGGGCTTCGCTTGATGAAAGCGGTAGGGAATGGGCAACAGCAAATTTTGGCAACGTATGGTAGGTTTATGTTTACCAATTTGATCACCGATTGGGTAGTTTCCCCTACGTATCCAAGGCCACATGGGCATTTTATGAGGTAAATGACATATTTGGAATTGTATGTAAAAGAAGTCCCTAATGAGGAACGTCTTCCCTGTGTGAGGGTGATGTATCCTTAAGGATGTTCGAGCATTGTACATTACCTTCTAAATACAGAAAGGGTGGGAACCCTACTCAGAGCACCCAGACCACCAGCAGAGTGCCACAGATGTGATCTTTACTGTACAACCCTTTCTGCTGCGCACCTGCAACCTTTTACCTTTTCCTATAATCAGAAAGAAATTAATTCAATCATATCCCGAGTGAGTTTATCAAGCAAATTCTTACAGACCGCACCATCTGAAGTTAAATCTCGTGACCTGGAAAGGGAATTGAGGCGTTTGGTTAATTGGTAGTTACACTGTGCCACAACTGCTGAATACTCGAGTCCAACAGATTCCACGTGGATTACGCATGTCCACACGCCCGACCATCTTCAGCGAAGACGAGGAATACAGTGAGCAATTCAAACAGATTCTAAACAAATGTTCTTTTGACTTGATGACTTTAATAATCTCTCATTTACATAAATCCGAGATCAAAGAATATATTAAAACAGCAGAGCAACAATTGAAAGACACCTTAACTCCAGAAGCCTTTACAGAACTCCCAGGACAGAATATCATCTCAACTCGCCCAGCATCGCAGAGAGGTTGAGAACTCCAAAAGAAAGAAATTCCTCCGGGATACCGAAGACTACAAATACAATCGAGTCTACAAATGGAGAGATTCCTACGCTAATCGTTTCAACCGGAATCGTTCATCTTACAGGGATTCCTCCAGATCTGGATCAGAAACGGAAGGCCCAAGTTACAATCCCAGCCATTTTTTAGATCCGCATCCAAGAAGGGGAAGCAGAGGACGAGGAGGGACGGCCAATGTCACAGGCTCAAGTCATCAGATGGTAATGAAGAGATCACAGGTAGGAACAGAGTTGGTAATTAAAATTTCCTCCAAGACTTTGAGCCCTGCACAGATGTCACTCCCTCAGAAGGGCTTGTCCTATTGTCCCTCGTACCAATATGACACCTTCGGGATGGACATGGACCTCCAGAAATTTTTCAGAAGTGTCAGACTCCAAGTACATTTCCAAGATTCTATATCTTGAGACATCGGGATTGTCAGGGCTTCCAACTCATTGGTGGACCTGAAAACACTGCGTCTATACAAAAAAAAGAACCTTCATTCCACCTAAAAATACGCCTGCTATAGAAACCTTTGTCCAATTAGTCGAGCTGGGTGTAGGAGAGTTTAAAGACGAGATCTCTAGAGGTACATATAGATACCCCTCCAATTACCTAGATAGACAGGCACTAGACTACCTGATAGATGATAAAACCAGCAGACAAGGGGGGTGCAGTGGTCATTATGGACAGGTCCGATTTACATCAGAGAAATTTATCGCCAACTCCAAGATACACTTGTCCATAAGAGGTTGGAACAGGATCCCACATTTAAGATCGCCCTAGATATACGTACTACTCTAGCGCCCTACCTCAAGAGTGGTATTATAGATACTTCCTTTTCAACATTTCTCACTAATCCACATCCTTTCACTCCGGTCTTTTATGTACTACCCAAGGTATATAAGAGACTGGACAATCCACCAGGTAGACCCATAGTGGCATCCACGGACTCTATTCTGTCACCCCTCTCTATCCTACTAGAGAAAGTACTTACCCCCCTCGTGAAGAGAACCAAATCTTAACTGCTAGATACCACTGAATTCTTACAAACTAACAGAACATCTATGACCCTACCAGAGGATTGTATTGTGGTTACTTGGGATGTGACCAGTCTTTATACATCCATAAAACACGAGAAGGGTATTGTAGCTGTTAAAAAATTAATGTCGACCTCAGAAATTGCCCCTGAGTTAATTGAATTTTACATGAATCTACTTAAACTCGTATTGACATCCAATTTCTTCATGTTCCATGATGACTTTTACCTACAGAAACGAGGCATTGCAATGGGGTCCAATGTTGCCCCACCATATGCAAACTGCTATATGGCTGACTTTGAAGAGACATATGTGTATACACACCCTCTCCATCAACCACTCCATTGTCTGGAAGAGATACATTGACTATATATTTTGCATATGGGGTGGCACATTGGACTCCCTCAACACATTTCACGTGTATCTAAATTTGATCTTTCCAGAACTACAATTTACACCACATCAGGATTTACATTCTATCAGCTATCTGGACACTAAGATTCAGAAATACACAGGAGGTACCCTCTCCTCAGATCTCTTCAGGAAAGAGACTGATCGAAACAGTCTATTACATTTCAGTAGCTGTCACCCCATGACCACCAAAAAAATCACTCCCTCGCTCCCAATTTGATAAAATCGTTGAGAATGCCCCCATAGAGAACGCTAGACATGAAGAAATGGCAGGGAAATTCATGTCGAGAGGTTATCCTCAATCTATAATAAAGAATAACCTACAGCCGAGATCACAGGCAAGACGCCAAATAGGCAAGAGAATACCCTTTGTCCACACGTACCATCCAGTGGCAAATAAGTTACAAAATATCATCAGGAGACACTGGAACATCCTCTCTAAAGCATATCCTACAATAGAAGAATTTCAATGCCCGATTCTCCCATGTAACCGTAGACCTAGGAACCTCCAGGATAAACTAGTGAAGGCTGATGAGGGATCCCAGATAAGGATACAAAGACAACTCTTTTTAAGAACCCCTAAAAAAAGGTACATTCCCGTGTCTACACTGTGCACAATGCTCGGACATCCTTAAAGGTGATAAGATACATCACCCTCACACAGGGAAGACGTTCCCCATTAGGGACTTCTTTTACATGCAATTCCAAATATGTGGTTTACCTCATAAAATGCCCATGTGGCCTTGGATACGTAGGGGAAACTACCCAAACAATCAGTGATCGAATTGGTAAACATAAATCTACCATACGTTGCCAAAATGTACTGTTACCCATTCCCTACCGCTTTCATCAAGCTAAGCCCAATATCTCGCAACTCAAATTTCACGTCCTTGAACATAAACCAAAACAGAGAAGGGGAGGGAATAGGATCCAAATACTAGAAAAAGAGAAGCCTGTTGGATACATAAACTACAATGCCTCACACCACGTGGTCTCAATCGGGACTATGATATTTACAGTTTCTTGTGATAACTGGATTCTAATATCTCTCTATTTTTTTCTAGTCCGGCTCGCTAAAATGTACATGGTCCCTACTGCTGCCTCTCAATGATACCATTGGTCTCCTTTTTTGCAAATTTTCCCTGATACAGTATAGGTGGGTATACAAGTTACTTTCCCTGACCTCATTGATGCCCTCCAAAAGCAAAAGGAATCGGCGATCCTTCTTAGTCTAGATGCAGAGAAGGCGTTTGACCGCTTGGGATGGCCATTTATGTTCGAAACTCTAAATTCATTTGGGATTTCGGGCCCTTATTTGACAGCACTGCGTGGTCTCTACTCCAAACCGACAGCGGCAATTAAACTCCCACACTCCACCTCCCCTCCGTTTCAAATCTGGAATGGTACACATCAGGGGTGTCCCCTATCCCCACTTTTATTTGTGCTATGCATTGAACCTTTAGCAGCTCAAATACGGAAATCCAGTGATATAGTGGGGGTCCAGATACAAGATAAAGAGTTTAAGGTTTCCCTGTTTGCAGATGACGTCCTCTTGACTATCACTAAACCTCATACCTCCCTCCCTAACCTTACTACAGTTCTCCGTAGGTATGGGAGGCTGTCGGGGTATAAAACTAATACATCTAAAACGGAAGCGCTTCCTCTTAATGTCCCACACCAGGAGCTCCAGCTACTCAAACACAACTACACCTACAACTGGAAGGAAACCTCCCTGACTTACTTAGGAGTTCAACTCACTCCCTCCTATATGTCGGTTTACAAGGCTAATTTCCCCTCTCTGTTTTGTAGAGCTACGTCAGCTAATGGCCAGGTGGGATCCTCTTCCCATGTCATTTTTTGGGCGCATAGCAGCGGTCAAAATGACCTTGCTCCCTAAATTACTGTACTACTTTGAGACTTTGCCGGTAGCAGTACCTATGAAGGAATTGCGGGCCATGCAGTCTTCTATCCTCAGGTTCATATGGCACTCCGTCAGACATCGAATTCCGAAATCGGTTTTATTATCGGGTCGATCTGCGGGTGGGCTATCTGTCCCTGATGTGGTGAAGTACTACTGGGCGGCACACCTCCGTCGCATACCCAGCTGGGTGTCTTTAAGGGCGTACAATAAATGGACCGAAATAGAGAAGCTATGGATGGCCCCGGTCCACCCAAACTCCCTGTTATGGGGCGACCCACTGGTAATGCCGACTGCATCTTTATTGGGTCCCATGAGATTTCAAAGGGAGGTGTGGGAAACCTGTAAAAACCGCTTTCATTTGGCGTCGGGTTGCCCGCCCTTGACTTCGGTACTCCCACTATTCCGGTGGGCACTACCTCCCGAATAGTCCGATTTGTGGACGGGAATTGAGGTATTTCACCTGGCTGATATGGTTGATCCCCACACGCAAGAGCTTCACCCGTTTTCATACTTTCAAAAACATCATAATATTCCCTCCGCTGCGTTCTTTCACTATCTTCAGGTCAGACATTACATGCAGCAAACTTTTAGATCCACGCGGGTTACTGCACCTACAAGCTTCGAAAGGTTATGTCGGTATGCTACCACCACTAGGGGGCTTATCTCAGCCATTTATGCATTATTGCTATCCCCGGAGGGTTCCCCTCCGCCTGGGCATAGATACATGTTGAAGTGGGAGGCCTTACTGAATAAATCCATCCCTCTCTCATTGTGGCAGATTATTTGGTCGCAAGCAGCTAAAACCTCCATCTGCACTGCATATAAGGAAAACCAATATAAAATCCTTATGTTTTGGTACCACACCCCTGCCTTTCTGCATAGCTTCAATCCGGGTATTCCGTCGGATTGCTGGCGTTGTAGAGGTCAGAGAGGTGATCTGTTCCATATTTTCTGGAGCTGTTCACTGGTACAACAGTATTGGTTGGAAGTTAAGAACTTGGCATTGGCGGTGTTGCAGCAGGATATTCCCTTAGATCCTCTTCATTACCTCCTGAATGTTCCCCCTAGGTCTTTGGGGAAATCACCAGCTCGACTCTTTCGACACTTTCTCACAGCCGCTAAGACGTTGATAGCGTGGAAATGGAGACAGACAACCCCTCCCTCCCACATCGACTTAGTAACTAGAATTCGGGAAATACGTACAATGGAGCATATGACGGCCTCTATTGACAATGAACTGGACAGGTTCAAAGTGGTGTGGGACCCGTGGGACAAGTATTGGATACAGGGATCTCAAGATTAGGTTGTAGGTGGAGCTCCGACTATCCCTCACCCCCTTAAACCCCTGTGTTTTTTCCCAGATGTTTTGTCTGTCTATTGAAAGTTACTGTCTTACTATGTGAATTGCATGGCCCTTCATGCTGCTCTAAGTTATATGTATATTTTTGAAAAATTTTCAATCAAAACACAGTTGAAACCAAGTTACTTTCCCTATATTCCATATCCGTTCAGGGCTTATCTTCTCGCTGCTAAACACCACATATCCATACACTTACCCGTTTTTACCTTCAGTATAATACATCACTTGATTTCCGCTCTCTAGGACCCAGTTCTTCATACACTCTGACATATTCTTTACTCCGCTCCACGCATGCGCTAATACTTAGATCCCCTAACACAGACGTGGCTCCGTGTGCGAGAACCTCTGGCCGGCGCTTTATCCACCATAGTCTCCACAGACTAAACACTGCTGTCACTTCACATGTGACGCCCACGTAACTGTAGAGGATGTTACAGCTTTGTGGCGCCAATTCCATGCCCTATTTAAGGTGCACATCCATTATTCTTTAGGATGCGCATACCCATGGTACCAGTTACCCTATTCCCCAGCGATATGTCTATTGACCGGCGGCAATAGGGGAGTACAATCATGCTCCAACTGTGGAGGATCCTGAAATACTGAGAAAATATATTAACATTTTCTATTCACAAATCCAGTGTTCTGAAGTCCTTGTGCTCCGTCTGGACTGTTCTATATACGCCAAAACGTACTACTTTACTGTATACATTGCTCTATATTTTCTCCTTAACATTCCTGATATGCATATATATCTATACCATAAGGGAGACTGCTGAACATGCCCTACGTTTACTTTCCTCAAATATCCACTGTTATTCCCAAGTATATGACGACTTTTGTGCATTCTCCACTATATATTTAGATCATAGATTAGTTCTCTATAGGACCACAAGTGGCCCACAGGTTTGTTCCTTTTTCATTCATGGTTTCTTCCTTCGATTGCATATCGTACATATATTGCTATGTAAAGGTCTTTCATGTTCTCCTTATATGACCGCTCTACATGTGATTAATAATTTTATGTTTACTTTAATGTACATTTTTGTTTCTGCATCTATTTGCAGAGTTTGACAAGGTCTGGATTGTGGCCGAAACGTGACTTCTCTCTGTATATTGCCTCATTCTAATTAAATCTATTTTCTGCATATTTACCTGAGGAGTGCTTGAGTTTACCTTCTAAATACAGAAAGGGGGGAACCCTACTCAGAGCACCCAGACCACCAGCGTGCCACAGATGTGATCTTTACTATCCATATATGGACAGTGACATCAGGGACTCCTCCTGAAGCGGAATCCCTGGCCAGAGCAATGACTACGCTCTGGCCATGGATTCCTCTCCTGGAGGTGCCCCCGATGTCACTGTTCATATTTGAACAGTGACGTCAGGGGCTCCTCTTTTAGCGGAATCCCCGACCAGAACATGGGCGACGCTCTGGCCGGGGATTCCGCTCCTGGAGAAACCCCTGACATCACTACACATAAATGGACAGTGACGTCGGCAACGCTCTGGCTGGGGATTCTACTCCTAGAGGGAGCCCCAATGGCACTAGCAACAGGGAGGGGGGCTGTGTGGCAGTACTTATGAGGAAATCTGTGTGGCACCATCTAGAGGGAACTGAATAAATGGGGGCAGAAACTGGGGGCTTAACATCAATTTGTGCCCCCATATGGAAGTTTTCTGCCGTTTCACTGACTCTGTAAGTTCCCCCACAAAGGGTCCCACTAAGTCTGTGTCACCCAATGGCCCACATAAACCTGGAGCCGGCCCTGTATGGGATGATTCACAATTAACCTATTAGATATTATTGATATGTCCTGTGTGTACAATGGTGACAACAAAGATTACGATGGAAATAAAAGTGGATGTTCACATGTTCTGTATAGATGGAGGGTCCCTCCGGATCATCTCGTCCTGTTGGGCATGTGTAGCCGCAGTCTGACGCTGGTTGGGAGTGACTTGTATACAGGACTGTGGAATATGTTGTGATTTTAAGACCTAAAAATAAGCACTCACCTTTACCCTATTATTTGAGAATAAGGCCGCCTGGGTTAGTGAAGATTGAAGGGTTGTGTGGGGTGGGGGAGAAGATATATTTATTGTGCACTCTTCTGTGATTCACATGACGGCTCATTCCGGGAGGTTAAACTGGTTTAGCTAATATTGGCTGAAATGGAAATGACAGGGAAGTAGAGAAAACACAGGTGACGCCGCTTTCCATGACAACACCACCTCTCCTGCAGACCGTGCCCGGTTGTAGCTATGGATGTTGAATAAGTTGTCCTGAACTCTCCAGAGCTGTGTGCACAGAGGCAGAGGTCGTTCCTGTGGATATTTACTATAGAGTCATATGCAATCTGTGTGCCGCCATGTTGTGCCTCCGGAGATCTTCTCCTCTCCATATATTATTGATGCTTCCCGGCCATCACTCCTGACATTTCAGAAGGCATGTCCTACAGAACTCGAGTGATCAGAAGGGAATCATCTGTATCAACCTGGAGGTACAGTATGGCCCCCATACACTTCTATTTATGCTGTATTACTGCTCCGTACGACTAGAAGTTTGTACAGAACCGTAATACATTTATGTGCATGATTAAATTTGCATAGAATCCTATTTCTAGCGGTAGCCACTATCTCGCGATCACCCCAGTTTCGTAGAAAACCATTCACCCCCCCAAAATAAAAAATTTAATCACTTGCTACTCCATGGTCCATACCCAGTTGTGTTTTGTAATTTGTACCCCAACCACTAGATCATGATCTCTACTAGAACTATTAATGATGGAGGCGAGGCGGACATACATAAAGTCCAGCGTGCGCAAAAGTTCAGATCAGCCAACGAACGAGCCTTCAGTTGTTTGTCAACAGATTGATGTCCTGTTTAGACAGGACAATGATTGGGAACGCTCGTTCGTCCGATCACTGGTCAGTGTAAAATGGACGAAATCCAGTATAGAATATACGCTACTTGTGACCTGCTTGGATTGATGCAGTTAGGATTGGACTGGCCCACCAAAAGATCCTCTGGTGGGCCCAGACTATTACCCAATAATGGGTCCAAAAAGGTCCCGCAGAAGACAACCCCATTTGGAGCTCACTTGGTAGCCAAGCACTTGCCACTAAAGTCTATTTGTTATGGGTGATTCACAAATAACCTATTTGACCTTATTGACCAGATGTCCTGTGTCTACAATGATAACAAGTGGATGTGACATATTCCGTAAAGATGGTGGATGGGCCCCCAGAATCATATCCTAGTCTGACGCTGGTGCAATCCATCTTGAAATCGGACCCATAATTCTAAGCAAACTCCTTAATTTCGATGGCCCTTTTGGTTCTAATATATCAGATTTCCAGTAGTGTCAAATCTCTCTATAGAGACTCCATTCCTGGGAATGGTGGTGGCCCGAATTCAGACTTCACCAATGTGGCTCTCACACGTATCTATGACCTATCGGGAGATCATTCATTTGGTCACATCCTGCACTTGAGCTGCTCCTTTTTTTTGCAGTTGATGGTCCAGAGCGAGGAGATGGCCACCATTGTTTTAGGTTGTCTCTTCCTCTTCTGAGATGATGTCTTTGTCCAGCAGTTGAGCGTATTGCGTAATATTCAACCCTGTGTTGCGAACAGCTGTGAATACTTTGCCACCATTGGCTACAACATCACAAGAACTTTATGCAAATGAAAATAATGATCGTTTGCTTTAATTGCCTTGTTAATAATTGATCCTTTTCCAGTCTATATTAAGAGCGGTGTGCTCACATATTTCTACATTGTTAGGAGCAGGGTTTTCCCTATCTGGTTAAGGAGAAGATAACTGATTATTATCTATGCGGGAGTGAATATACATTTTCCATCCAACTTCTGGCAGCTATAAATATGGAACCGTCAACTGCGCCCAAATCAGATGCAGTTGGATTACAAACGTGTAAATGGGACAATGCAGACGGCGGCAATTTGCAACTGACTCATTGTTAATTTCACTTCTAAGACAGGAACAAGTTCAGTCTCACTGATTCGCACATACATAGGAATGCAGAGGACTCAACATAGGGACTAATGCACAACAGGGATAATAAATAAATATAAATATAAAAATTAGTTTTTTCCAACCATTGACAACATCTGCATGGTGATGGTGTTTGTGTGTTCTCCCTGTTTTGCATGGGTTTTCGTCAGTTCTCCTGTGAAACGGCCACAATTCTGTTCAATTAATAAAAGACAGCCCAATGAAAGACCTACTAAATTCTTTTGTGACCCACTTAGTCTCTAAGGGCCGTCATAACCCCTAATGCACGGGAAAGTGTTTTCTTATCTCTGATTTTATTCCTATACAGAATTTTTGGGTCTTCAATATGTTTTGGTTTGTCAAAAACATTTTGTTTTGTGTTCTTTTCCAGGCATCGTAATTTCATCAGAAAAGAGATGAAATGATATCTGAAACTTGACTTGAATATCGTATAGGATCATCTTTGACCAGGGCCGCACACCTGACTGAACAATCATGGGGACTGTCCTCTCTGTATCCCCAAGTTACCGCAAGGCAGGGCTCTTTGAAGGGAGCTCCTCAAGTGTGGCCCATTATACTGCCGTCCAGAACAGCAAGAATGGAAAATCTCTGAAGAGACATTCTTTTATCTCCGTCTTGCCCTGGAAGAGACTTGTTGCCGTCTCTTCCAAGAAGAGACAGCCGAAAAAGGGTCAGACCAACGGCAGTTACCAGAATAATGTTACTCATCTCAACAGTGAGAATCTAAAGAAGTCTTTGTCCCCCTCGAATATATCGAGCTTTGCACAAGACTCTAAAGATTCAATTACTAAAGACTCAGTATCCACTGGTGACAAGTCTGTTCAACAGCAGCAAGTGCACTCGTCTCCCAAACGGGTGGTGGTGCAGGCGTCCACCAGCGAGCTGCTGAGATGTTTAGGGGACTTCCTGTGTCGAAGGTGTTACAAACTCAAGCATCTTTCCCCTACAGAACCCGTCCTGTGGCTAAGAAGTGTTGACAGATCTCTTCTTCTCCAAGGGTGGCAGGATCAGGGCTTCATCACCCCAGCCAATGTGGTCTTTCTTTACATGCTTTGTCGAGATGTCATATCTTCGGAGTTGAGCAGCGAGCAAGAACTTCAGGCCTCTTTGTTAACTTGCGTATATCTGTCGTATTCTTACATGGGCAACGAGATTTCCTACCCACTCAAGCCTTTCCTTGTAGAAAGCTCAAAGGAGGCCTTTTGGGACCGCTGCCTCTCCGTCATTGGACTTATGAGCCCAAAGATGTTGCGCATCAATGCTGACGCCCAGTATTTCACTCAGATCTTTGCTGACCTTAAAGCTGAAGGTGGACAAGAAGAGAAGAAGCAGCTGTTGATTGGATTGGATCGGTGAACTACAAGGACTGGTGGAGATGGAGGATTGGCTGCGTGGATCACATCGTGCTTGTTGGAGTCTGATTTTTCTTTGTTTTGTATATCGAAGGAAAGTCCGAAAAGGGCATTGCCATGTGAATGATGGCGGTCAAGTGTTTTTTTTTTAGGTCCGTACTAGAAGAGCTTGTTATATCGTGTTATTGCTTAACAGGTCTTGAGCAGGAATCGGTCTACACATTGCAATGGTCTGCTCTATCAGGGCTGCAATGCTCTGCAGGTCTTTGATCAGGAAGATAGATTAGCATTGCTGGTTGAATAGAGGTACAACAAGATACAATTGCCCCCAGATATTACGGACTATCTGTCCTTCGGGGGTTACTGTCTCACCTTTTAATGAACCTGTTCGTATTCACCAAGTCACTGGCATGAAAACTCCAGACCCAGTTTTTCACATCCATAATGCCGTGCAGGGCAGGATTAACATGATCTCTTACAAGAACTATTTAGGTCACAGAAGGGACTGTAAATGGTTACACTCACAAAAGTAAGACCGCAAGGCCGGAGACAGAACGATACCTAGAAACCCTACACCAAGTCCTCTCGATGCATCCGTATTCTGCCATGTGCACAATTGGTTCCAGGAACTGACGGACTGGGTTTGCACATCTGTGTACTTTCTATGTCATTTAGAAATATGGCTTTAGCTATTGTTGTATTGGGAGATGAAAGTAACTGGCGATTGTGCCAAGACACGTTTATGATCCTGGGAATAAGTCGGCAGATAAATGTGAGACGTAATTGTTCCAGAATGAGGAGAAGATGGGTCTGTCCCACTGTTTACATGTGTTTTTTTTCCAGCCTTTACTATTGAAGTTTCAGTGGTCTCCAGCCGTTGAAAAACTAAAACTCCCAGCATGCCCTGACAGCCGCTGTAAGTTGTAGTTTTGCAATCGCTGGAAATCCATGGGGGCTGTCCAAGATTCGGCAAACATAGCTGCTTTATTCCAGAAATAGTGCCACATCTGTCCAGGGGTTGAGTCTGGTATTGCAGCTAAGCTCAATTGAAGTAAATGGGGCTCAACTGCAATACCATACACAACCCATGGACGGGCGAGGCAGGGTTTTTGGAATACAGCAGCCATATTTTCTTAACCCTGGAAAGCCCCTTTAAGGATGTGACCACCATGTTTTTGATCGATCCAAGATCCATCTTGTAAAACATGGGTGTTGGTGATGTAATAGGCACCATGTGATGTCACTGTTGCCTTGTACGTTTTTAAAGGCTGTATTTTTAATCGGTTGAGCACACATTGTCTGCCTCTGCTTTGTATGCCGGAGTTGTGTAGTAGCGCAATGTTACACACTCTGGATCTAGCCTGACATGTTCTACAAGAAGTCTGTACAGGATAATGATGTCACAAGCCTTGGGTGACCGGTTCTGAACATAATGGACGTGCTAAACTCTCTATATCCCTGGAATGTGAACTGACTTCATCTAAAGAAGCTGAAATATAATTTTATCACTGTGAAATGGCTCAGGTTGGCTGGTAGAGCGACTTTCCTGGGCCATGTCTTCAAGTATATTTGCTCCATACTTCTAAGAGGTAGCATTTTATTTAGATATTTCCATCATTTCTGCTATTATGTGGCTAGGCTGCGCCTCTATGTGCAGGTATAGCCCTGCCTATCTTCTTCTGTTACTACTTGAGCAAACCCCAAATATATGTAACTCAATAAGAACAGGTTGGTGGGAAATGATGTAGACAACTGTGAATCGGTAAAACTTGTCGAGTGTCTTTATCAGTAGTTTGAGGGTTTGCTTAACATTAGCCTTTACTGGAACAGCCAAATGATGGACCGTCCTGTAATGTATGAAGACTAAAGCTGGTACCATGCAGACGAACAGTCAACTAGATCTACACGTAAGGTTTAAAGGGGTTTTATACTAAAACCACAACAGTCTGCCTCTTTTCCTATAAAAAGCGCCACTCTTATAAACAGGTTGTCTCTGGTATTGCAGCTCGTTTTGCTTAAATACCAGACACAGCCATGGACATTTAATGATGGTCACTTTCCGGATAGTTCCATAAACTTGCCTCGATCCCACGTGACCTGGAAAATGAGGCACTTTTGGGTATCGCGTCTGGATCGCTTTGAGGGATTGATCTATACTTTATACATGTGCCATTAACTCCTTGTGTTCACACTTGTTGAGATGAGCAAACAGGGAGAGGTTTCCCATTTTATGTTACAAGTACAGTGTTAGAGAAAAGTTGTGCTAACTTGTAATTTCATGTATTTTTCTTTGCTGTTAGGATGCAGGTTCCTAATCCAGGAATATACACTGGGGTTGTACAGTTATAGGTTTTCATGTGTCCTCCCATATGAAAACCGTGTATCTGCCTGCTGAGTAATGCAATAAATGGTCACTGGTCAATGTTGGCCAGTACGGCATGGGGAGGTTTGGGATCCATGTATACAGACCTTATTGGCAGTAACGCGAGTTCTGTTGTCAGTCAGTAGTGCAGGGATATATATATATGTTACTGTATGTTTATGCATCCTACCAATCGCCAGCCCCAGGCTCTGACATAAAGGGCCAGCCGCAATAGAGCCCCTCTGGTCCGGCAGAGGACAACCCATTTAAAGCTGGCAGTAGCGCTGGTCACTTTCTGCTCGGGTTGTTCACTTGCTGCATATACTTGTTCTGCATGGTTAGAGGACGGGCTCCAGGTATGTGTGGGTCCATGGGCATCAAGTCATAGTGGGCCTCTTGTCTATCTGACCCTTGGCTTAACCAGTGTAGAGCATGTTGATTCAGATTGGCATGGGCCAACCCAAGCCAGTGGGCCCCGGCATCTACCCTGACCCTCAGAATAGTTTTCTCTGGTGGGTACAAGTTACCACAGTCAGACACTGCCCACGTTTGCATTATTTTAGTGCTGCCAAATCCAAGGAAAGTTGATACTCTTTATTATCCCGAGAGCACTGCTGAGGTTCCTGGCTCTTTAGATTTGACACAAATCTCCATTATGTGATTGTATTGAGAACCTGCTATACTAGAGCCCACTCATGCCTACCGTGTATACAGTGGATGATGGCACTGTGGATGCATTAATATTTGTGACCATGTGTCATATCACTGGCCTGGAACTCCAGGCATCCCCCTGCTGGAACACTGTACCAAATGTGGTCCTATACAGCTCTCATAATGTGCACTGGAATTACTGCTGATAGGTGGCTGTTACATGGCGACCTCTGATGGGTATATATGGTTTATGTGGGCAGACTGTGAACTGGCATGTTACCTGGCATCTGCCTGTGTAATATAATTACATGTATATAAATATGTATTTGTGTGACTGAGTGCATGACCGCCAATCCCAGCCCCCACATGTACGCAGGGTACGCATGTTCCTGTGCAGGTGTTTAGGCATGAACATGACGGAGTACATGTGTGCGGGTGTGGGATTCTCACTTGTAGCGCCTCCCGGTTTACATGAAGTCGTTGTGTAGTTTGTGTATGAATGACACTAATGCAGGGTATGGAGGTGACAACTTCCAGCTCTTGTCTAACTGTTTTTATTTATTTTTGTACAGTGAGGATGAAATAAATACTCACAATCTGCTTGGTGTGTGTGGTTATTTATATGGGATGTGACCGGGAACCATATAATGTATAGGCTTATTGGGCTACTGGGATCTTCACCTCTGCATCCAGCAGCATGTGTGTGACTTTCTATCTACGTCTGAGACTTATGGAAACGGCCAAGCAAGCAAAACTGCGGGAATGTTCACACCGGGCTTTATGGGGCTTTCTATTCTGCTAAAATCCAAAACATTGCAGCACTAAAAAAAATTGTAGCTGGTATTGGTTTTGTCACTGGTGCATTTAAAGTGAATGTCCAACTTTGAGCACAATTTTGTTAATATATCTTTAGTGATTAGCGCTCCCATTTTTCTGATACAGCGCTCTGAATTTCCTGTTATAATTAAAGGGATTGTACGGAATTAGAAAAACATGGCTGCTTTCTTCCAAAAACAGCACCACATCTGTCCACAGGTCGTGTGTGGTATTGCAGCTTATGCCCATTCACTTTAATAACACTGCACTGCAAAACAAGACACAACCCACGGACAGGTGTGATGCCTTCTCTGAAAGAAAGCAGCCAAGTTTTTCTAATCCTGGACAAACCCTTTAAATGGTAACTTTTTGGCTTACTACTGCTGCCACTAGGGGGAGCTTACTGCATACATATTATGCAAAATGTTCAGCAACATTACGCTCCCCCTAGTGGCAGCTGCAGGCAGGCAGCCACAATTTTATCTTCTCTGTATGTCTATGCTTTGGTGCTCTGTATCAGAAAGACAGAGCTCCGACCCTAATAAAAATACAGTATATTATGAAATTAAACAGCAGATTGTTTGGACCTAAAGATTACATTGGGTTAAGAAGTGGACATTCACTTTAAGGCTAAAGGCCCTTTTGCATGGACCAATGATTGGGTGAACAAGAGCTCATAACTGATAGCTTATTAGTCGGATGATCGCTGCCATGTTTACACCGTGAAGCGGATTATGATGTCATAAAATTGGTAGTATGTTGGCAGTACATCTCCCCGTGCTTTGTAAACGGGATGTGCTGCCAATAAGCGTCAAACGGTAAGGGGGCTAACAATCCCATGTAATTGGAGCATATGAGCGCCGAACAATATATTATAGTTGATCGGTGTTTGTTGCCAAGCACAAATCTGCCTGTGTAAAATCACCCTGAAGCTACACCAAGCCCTTTTAGTAGTGTTACTCATTGATTTTTAACTATCCAGGTACAGCTGCAGTCCAAAGGAATACATTTAGTTGCATGCGATCCTGTGGACTGCAGCAGTCACTCGATAGTTAAAAAAAAGCTTTTAAAATTCATGAGACAAATCTCAATGAAAGGTAAGTGATCTTTAAAATAGCCACTCGTGATCCTGCGTTGCCCATGCATATTGACCTACTGTGCTGTGTCTGCATTTGGCGTGGTAGGAAACCCTATTTTTATTATCGCTGTAATTATTTTAAAAAAAACTAAACTTAGAAATGAGAAAAAAATATATATATTTTTATCATTGGTTTCCGTAAGCTCCTGAAACAGATTCTGCAGGCAGAGCAGTGGCGGGAGTTTTCGGTCTTCCTTACGGAGCCGCCTAAGTCCCGCCCCTTTTATTTCCTGAACCTATTTCTTGTATACCTGCTATTATTAATGCCTCTGGATTGCAGTTTCGAGGAAGATGGGATAGCTTGGTAAGTGGCTTGTGTTTTTATACTATATTTGTTTTTATTATTTTGTGCATTTTCGGTTATTTTATTTGGATAGTGTTCATGGAAAATACAATGTATGCACTTTTTATATGCAGTCAGAAGGTGGTGTTTTTTTTAAAATATATTGATAGTATAGTTTCAGTGGGGCAGATTTACTATTCAAATGGAGTCAGAATTCTGGTGTACCTGCTGTATGACACATTTATTACCTGTATTAGACACACTTGCGATACACAAGGGGTGTGGCTTAGCAGGAAATGGGTGTGATCCGACGGGGGCAGTTAAAATGCGACGCGATTTTGGCCTTAAAAAAAAAAACTGGTGTCCACTAAACCAACCATGAGTTGGTATAAGGAAGAGAAAAGTGACTAGGTAGATGCGCTAAATTTTTAATACAGCGTGCACCCCTCAGTGTAAATTCAAAAGCCACTCAGAAAATGTGCCAAATTTATCAAGCTAAAACGTAGTATTAGACCATCTGCCCCATTGTGTTTTGTCCCCTACGTCGTAGTAGGAATTATGCCATAAATCGCAGCTAGCTGGGACCATTTTAGTAAAAATACAATGAGAAATGTGCTATCCGTATGACTGTGCGCACTCTGGAGCGAGCGCAGCCGGTGTCCAGAATGAAGATTTAGGCGGAATGCAGGTTTCGCTGCGTATTTCCCCAGAACTAGAGAGCGAGAATTCGCAAGCGGGATAACTTGACATACTGCGGTTTTGAAAATAGGCACCGCGGGTCAATTTACGTTCTGAAAAACACTGCAGCGTAGACCTGAGAGTCCCTGGAATCTCGTTGCCTATGCTGGTACTGTATTACAACACAGTTTTGCTGCACGTAATACGCAGTAACCCGAATAACGTTACTCACCTTAGGCCACTTTCACACGGCAGTATTCTGGTCAGAATTTTGCAACGGTATTTGAAAGCCAAAGCCTGGCGTGGTACCCACACAGAAAAAGTATAATGGAAAGATTTGTACCTTTTCCGTGTTTTTAGACCCGCTCCTGGAATTGGCTTCCAAATACTGACAAAAATTATGCCATGTGAAAGTGGCCTTAAAGGGAACCTGTCATCAGCATTTTAGCTATAAAGCCAGCAATACCTGGTGAAAGTGGGTGAAAAATCATTGTCATCTAAGCTATAAATATGTTCTAAGTAAGCTCTGTAGCTTTAGTATTCCGTTTTTCAGTGGTCCCACACCGTATGTAAATGAGCAGAAAAGAGTCAAATCTTCATCTGAAAAGAGTCAGATTTTCATTCCTCCAGCGTCTCAGAGTGGACTCCACCTCCTTCTTTTTGATTGACAGCTCCTTAGCCAGTCAGGGCCAGACAGGTGGCAATGGTGGGCGGGGTTAAGAAGCTGCATCCCAGAGGGAAAAATAATTACCATAAAAGGCGGGAAGAGTTTAAATGACGATATTTACAGACAGAGGAGGACTTCATGAGAGAAGAGAAAAGGAACGCACTCTGGACAGCTGCGGCCATTGAGGGGTCAGGCGAGTTTAACAGGTAAGATGTTGATGACAGGATCCCTTTAAGCGTACGTAATATACTATTGATTCATGGAAGATGTATATATGTGAAGAGAGATAAACATTTTGCAATGTATCTTATTGGAGAAAATGTCATGTTATACGATCCCTGTTTGCAGGTTCTCTGAAAGTTTCTGAACTTATACAGATCCCAAAAATCGAGCTGGTGTAAAATAGTAAATAGACAGGGAGGAGGGGGATGCAGCTGAAATTTCTCTCAGTCCTCAATATGTTTGAGAAGCAGCATGAAGGTAGGACAGTATTTGATTAGTCGGAGCACACCCACTCAAGAGGCATGGAGAGGAAAAAAATTACATTTACAAAAACCAGCAGAGCAGCAAAAAGTTGGGGTTTGGGGCGCAGCATCAGGGAAAACAAAGCTACAATTTTTATACACATCATGAAATTAATCTGTACAGAGTTTTGGAATATTTAGATCCCCAAAAAAAATATTCAGGTACCCTTTTAAAATGGAGAATATGAAGATAAGAACCAGTTGTCGATGAGCTACAAGGTCTGGTGGAGATGGAGAATGGACTGTAGATGACATCATACTTTGTTGGAGCCCTTGCTGCCCTTAAAGATGATTGGAGAACTTTGAGGACTAGTGAAGTACAGAATAGATTTTTATGCTATTTTTCTATTATACCTTGAAGGAGAGAGAAGTCATCGCTTCGCCCTTTTTGGTCAATGCGGCAGGATTCCCAACCAGAAATATAGTTTTGAAGTTCAAGTGCTATAGAGAAGAGGCTGTTCTATTGTGTTATTATTCACAAGGTATCTGCCAGGAATAGAAATATACTGTAATGTCGGGGTAGGGAGACAGACAAGTGAGCCCTAATCTACCCGCCACTCAGTCCCTGCCTACTTACAACGACCCGCCCTAGGCGACGGTCCCTACACTCAATAGGTGCACGACAGACAAACAGATAAGGGTACCAAGAAGCCAGGGAAATGGGGAAGTTGCCCACGGGGACACCGTGAGCAACAAGCGAAGTGAACGAGCCGAGTCAAACCAGGAGTGTACGAGGTACAAAACGCTGAGCAGGAGAGTGGTCAGAAAGCCAAGGTCAAACACAAGCAGAGGATCAGTAGTTCAGAAGCTGCAGCAGGGCCAGGAAACCAGCAGAGAAGAATCACAAGCAAAGGAGGAAGAGGAAAGGCAGGTATAAATAGACAGAGGGCGGGAGCTAGTTCCGTCTGGCCAGGCTGTGATAGGCTCTCCCACTCCTAAGCCTGCCATCCTGAGTGGTGGAAGATGGAGTCAGTCTCACAGAAGCAGGTGCAGACTGATTACCTATGGGCGTTGACGCAGAAGTTGTGTCTGGCAGATCCTTTACATATACGCTGCATTTTCTGAGAGTTGCAATGCTCTGCAGCGTTGGATATGGAGGTGGCTTAGCACTGTTGGTTGCTCTGAGGTTCTGTGAACCTGGTCCGATACACAAATAACATTGTCTGAGAAATCGCCATTACTTGTCATCCATACGATTTTGCCTTGTTCCTTTCATGTCTGCACTTGTCTTGGTAAATCTCCACCTTAAATAACCTGACAGTCGGCAGTTTTCATCCGGTGAAAGGTGAGTAATGTTTTATATATTAAAATATATATATATATTTTTATTTTACAAACTTTAACAATTTAGGTGTTCGATATGACTGAAATGGCCGTTTTCACAGTGTAGCCCTTGTCCTTCACCAGAGGATGCACCATGCTGTATACATCCCAGTTACTGTAGAAACACTTGTAAGCCATTATAGTGAAGCTAAAGTGAGCGGTTGTAAAGCAGTGGTCCCCAAACTTTTGGATCTCTGGCTGTTGCAAAACTACAACTCCCAGCATGCTGGGAGTTGTAATTCTGTAACAGATTGAGAGCCAAAGTTTGAACGAGTGTTCTAGAATATTACTAATGTAACAATATCCTTCAAAGGCTTGTATAATCAAGACAATCCCTTTCTACATTCAAGCTGGCCCAGCTGTAGCCAACCATACAGTTCTCCTGCAGCGGCCACTGCAGGAGAAGTGTAGTATTACATGACACCTATTCAAATACATTAAGCCAGAATGGAGAGTCACTAACAAAGCTTGGCTCTAGTAGACGTTGGCTGTTTAAAGTGTGGCGCTCAAAGGGGAACCCCCCCCCCCTCTAATACATCCATATGCCATAATAGGGCACATGGAAAAGGCTTGTCCTGGTGATACAACCCCTTTTAATACGGGTTGAACGTATAAAATGTCTGCTTGATGATTATATAAATAATTTAATGTTTGTTTTCAGCAAGAATTTTTTTTCTCAGTATATAAATCATTTAGTACAGAGATTCATACATTCTTAAATAATTTACATTTATTAGGGGGAGATGCCATCTTGGTAGCATTATACATCATTTTTGCATTGATAAACGTGTGTACAGTACCTATCAAAAGTATCATGACAATAACGGAATGCTAAATATATTGACAAGCAGATAAACCCGGCCAAAGGCACTTATAAGAGATGCTTACAAAGCAAAGTCACCGTTACACTGTCACTCAGTCACAGCTAGATATGAACAGCATGAAAAATATATACCCGCTGCTAACAGAGGGACGCCTTGTACCAGTCACTTCATACAAGCATTGCTCTGCAATGGCAGTACCACCAACTTATCCCAAAACCTTCAAATGACCTTGTCCTACCTACTTAGTCCCTGGCATCAAGGCTATATCAATAGCCTGCAAGATGTACTTACTGGTCTACAGAAGGCCACTCCGTCATGTGGTGGGGCTACGATATTCTGAGACTAAATACAATCCCATAGAAGTCCCTTGACTGTGGATACCATGCGCCAGCACGTGTGTAACGTTGTCATCAAGCACAGTTCTGAGAAACGACATATACACTGACCAAGATAGTTAAAAATTATTTGTGCCATAGAAATAAGAAACCTAAATTATGAGAAATATTATCCGTTCAGCATATAATTCTAAAAGAGACAGCAGGCTGAAGAACCTGGGTTAAAATTGGGCAACGTAGTTGCTGGGAGAACCGGTCCCCCATCTCCCCCCCCCCCCCCCCCAATAGTACAACAGGGTAATTGGCTATTTAAGGCACGGAGCAGAGATACTTGGTATCACTATATGCTGGAGGTTCACATCATTAATTGGCTGACACACTTAAAGTGAATCCGGAGCGGCTCTTGTTGAAGTGCGGCTGTGCCTGATTTATCTTGGTTTCCACAGTAATGGAACAGGACTTGCCATGCTGGCTGCACTGGACGGGGTGTGACACGGTGACCTGGAGACGCCTCTTCTCACTGTCAGGATAGAAAAATGACAGACATTTAATGATACTCGGTGCACAACTCCTATTCTGTATGCATATTCTTGTGTGCACGCGCTCTGTAACAAACCTGTATGTGTGGCAGAGCAGTGTACACGCAGACAGCTCAGCCACAAGCACACAGCTCTACTTTGCTACACAAAGCGGGGGGTGTGCGTGCAGGGTCCTCTAGTATTTATTGTGGGGAGAAGAGAGAAGTCGCTGTATTACTAACTTTATTTTTTTTTTTGTGTTGCAGGTTCCGCTGGACCATTGCGATGATCTACGGTTTTGTTTTTTTTAATAAAATGGTAAGCGAGGATTGTGTGGTTATTTCAATAAAAATATTTTTTAATACTTTATTAGTGCCTTAGTAATGGCAGTTGTCTGTTTGACGACGTCCATTACTAAGGCGGGGCTTAATGTTAGCCAGTAAAAAGCTAGCACTAACCCCCCCCCCCCCCCATTATTACCCTGGTAGCCAGGGCCAGCCCTAGGGGTGTGCGATCTGTGCGACTGCACAGGGTGCTGCACCCTCCCAGCATGTAGGGGGCGCCACTGGGCTCTGCCCTCCCCTACGCACGCACGTGTCTCTGTGTATGTTACAGTATATATATATATATATATATATATGTGTGTGTGTGTGTGTGTTACAGCAACACACACACACACACTCCACACTCCATTTATTCTCCAGCTACTATTGTGCCAAACTGGGTGCATGCTAAATCATATTGTTGTGAGCCGCCTAAGATAAAGCATGTGACTTCACTCATGGGCAGGATGAAAGGTGAGAGTGATTAATACCAGGTCATCACGCCGCAAATGATATAGGCCAAGATCTAGTTAGTCACTTATGGTAAAACCGGATACGGGTCTATTGTGCGTCTATATTCTCTTATAACAAGGGAGCACCTGGGAATGTAATACCGGAAGAGACATATTTAATGCTCCTTACAAGATGAAATTCTGCTCCGAGAAGCAAGTCCAGCGTATAAACCAGAGAGGCTGACAAATCGATTCTGGGAAATTATTTTCTCAGCGCCCCCTGTGTCTAGCCCTTGTAGACGAGAAAAAAGGAAAGCGAGAGGGGAGGAGGGAGGTGGAGGCACAGGATGGAGTTAGGAGGGGGGTGCAGGGAAGCGGATGGCTATGAAGAGCTTGGACGGCTGCCTGGTGCTGACCAGGGTTTTTTAGTGGAGCTCATTGAGCTCTCCATCGATCTATTCAGATACTGATGCCGCTGCCATGGTAACAGTCAGACCCCCGCTCCTAAGAATTACCCTCTTTTCTTAAGGGTATGTTCACACGGCCTATTTACGGACGTAATTCGGGCGTTTTTGCCCCGAATTACGTCCGAAAATAGCACCTCAATAGCGCTGACAAACATCTGCCCATTGAAAGCAATGGGCAGACGTTTGTCTGTTCACACGAGGCGTAATTTACGCGCCGCTGTCAAAAGACGGCGCGTAAATAGACGCCCGCGTCAAAGAAGTGACCTGTCACTTCTTTGGCCGTAATTGGAGCCGTTATTTATTGACTCCAATGAATAGCAGCGCCAATTACGCCCGTAATTGACGCGGCGTTCAAGCGCCTGCACATGCCGTTACGGCTGATTTTACGGGGATGTTTTCAGGCTGAAACATCCCCGTAATTTCAGCCGTTACGGACGCCCTCGTGTGAACATACCCTAAAGGGTAAGGAACACATTAAACGCAAATGAAGGAAGAGGTCAATAAATGCACAACACCATTGCACACGTTGCCTGCGAGATGTTGTAATTACCCACAGAAGCCTCGAGAGGTGAAGGGAGGGGTAGATGATAAAGACGAAGGAATGAACGGGCAGCGTCAGAGAGGAAGTGGGAGGGTGACACGAGGTAATGAAATGCTGAAACCAAGCATGAATGCAAGGCAGAGACAGGGAGATGCAGGGAAGCCCCTCCAGCTGTTTGTATCACTCATGATATTATTTAGCAGCTCTGTGCAGGCTGATGGAAGATCGGAAGGAGTGGAGAACCACAGGAATATCCAAGGATGGATTGGAATATTATTTGCATGTCAATTAACTTTCCCTTCTGCACCCGCCCGCAGAGCGTTTTTGACCAGTACATCCCCGTAGGATAGTCAGTGACTTTAAAAGAAAGAGCCCCACACCAGGGTCTCCACACCTTCTCAGCTGAATAGGTTTTAAGAGGTGGGGGGTCCCAGAGGTGAGAAGTGTATACTCTATATAAACAGATGGACTGCCAGGGGCAAAAATAGAAAACGCACGGCCGCATAGCAAATATTTACAATTTAGTATAGGTCTGCAGGTTATGAATACCTATTTTAAGGGTCATTGAATTTAATAAATAGATATAATATTCAATATGATAGAACCCGGCCTAGGTGGTGGAGGCCCCCGAGGCACGTGCCCTGCGTGTCATACATTAAAAACGACTGACGCCACTGAAGCATAAGGCAGCCTATGATATACACATGAGAAGGGCATTTTTAGGCCAAATCAATAGATTTAAACATTCATTACATTCACTAGTGGCGGCCACACTCAACACTGAGCGGTGATGTCCCCAGGGAATTTATAGGTTGTAATGGTCCAGTGCACAAATAGAATTTTTTTTTTTTCACAAAAAAAAAAGCTTTATCGTCAAGGACTGCACCAGGTTATGAGGACGCAGATTCACAAATGGGGGATGGTCCTCAAATCTTCCAGTATCACGCTGTGCAAAAGAAGTCCGCAAACGACGGCATCCTCCAAAAATGATCTTTTATTGATGTCACATCCGCAACGCTTCCACACTCACATAGCGGGCGCTCTCTCTGATGTGAGATCAATAATGGTTTGTTTATGGAGGATGCGATCGTCACTAGACTCTTTTTGCACAGCATATTTTATCACGTGTGCATGGAAGGTCAAGGTAAATATACAGAAAGAATTCATATGAATATGAGGAGGGTCAAAAAAGGACTATCCGCTTGTATAAAGTTGGCCCCACAATCAGGATGTATCGGGTGATCCTAGAGAGATCAGAATCGATGGTCATTACTCAATGTACACACGTTTCCTGCAGGAGAGATCGGATATTCCCATATCATATAGTCATAGTCTCCATAGTTCTGCTGCAGAACACTTACTTCTTGAAGTGGTTGGCCAAGACTCCAACAACTTCTCCCACACGACTCTCTTGAGGGGATTGTCCAGCGAAACGTAGACATACGATAAGATCTTTGCGGTCCTTTGTGTGGAAAACCACCAGCTGGTCCTTCCCATCGGTCACACTGATACCAGATACCTTGTGGTAGAAAACATAGATCGATCTGTTGTTAGGAACATGTCAGACATTTGTCATATAATCCCCTGCAGTCCACAAAAATAGCAACATATCAAAGCTGCCTCCAGAAGAAGCCACATGTGTGATACGGAGCAGGCATGATATCTATAATGCCACCTGTGCCCCTACATCATAATTTGGAGGGGTGAGGCAAAAACAACCCCCGTGGACTCCAAGGTTGGTTCTGAAGTCATTTACATAGCGATAAGTTTTGACTGGGAAAAATCTTTAAAACTCTAACCTTAAAGGGTAACTAAGCTTTCAGAAAACTTTTGGCATGTCATAGTGACGTGTCAGGAGTTTTGATCGCTGGGGGTCTGAGTACTGGGACCCCCACCAATCGCTAATACAAAGCGGCAGAATTTATTGTTTTAGCGATCGGTGGGGGTCTCCGTGCTCGGACACCCACTGATCAAAACTTCTGACATATAATCACGATTACACCGCAAAAATCGCAACTCCGGGAAAAAGAGAAATCATACTTACCCAGAATGCTCCTTCTTCCTGCAGTCCCGCCTCTTTGGATGACATTTCATCCCATTTGACCGCTGCAGCCAATCATAGGCTGCAGCATCGCATGGCCTGCAACGTCATCGTAAGTCACCGTACTACGCGCAGAGAAGAGGGAGGGGGTAAGTATCTACTTTTTTTTTCTTTTTTCAAGCGCTGCTTTCTGCAGCGGAAATTCCCTTTGAAAAACCGCACTACAATGTGGCGGCATTTTTGGACAGACGGTGCTGCGGGTTCCAGGTCTGATACGCTGCACAGTTTTTAACGCAGCGAATCTGACCTGTGGGAACCCGGCCTTAGGGCGGCAGATTTGGTACAGAAATTTCTGCAATTTAAAAACCTGTTCCATACATCTGAACGGGTCGGTTTCTGAAGCATGTGGGATATTTAGGGTTTGTCCACACGTAACGGAATTGCTGCTGAAAATTTCTGCAGCATTTCCGTTAAAACTAGCAGGAAAAACCGCACCATTTGTTGCAGGTTTTTTTGCACTGCATAAAATGGTGCGGATTTTGGGTTTCCTAACATAAGTAAAAAGGGTCTATTTTTTTTTTTTCCCCAGGAACAGCACCACTCGCCCGTGGTTTGGGTCTGCTATTACAACTCAGCACTATTCAAGTAAACGCATAAGTAATAGTAATATGAGGCAGAATTACTAATGTATTTCTAGGAGGATGTTCTTTGTTACTGCTACAATCCTCCAAGGTTAAACACACCATCTAATGTATAAGGTCTAACGCACACGACTGTGGTGACTATTGCAGTCCACAAAACCACAGATCCATTGTCTGTATTTTCAGTCCATTTGTCAGCAAAAACCCTTCCATAGTGCATCCGTGTGTCCTTATTATTCTACGGTCCACGAAAAAAAAATAAAATCTGGAACCTCTTGAGTAGGTCACGTGACCCACAAATACGGTGAGTAAAATGACATGTCCTGAGTCTTTGCCGCTCCGACACAGGTCCTTGAACATCACGGTCCTGTGCATGGGGCCACATAAATAGATAGGTCTGAGCGCTATCCGCAAAATTGCAGATAGCACAGACAAAAAAAAGCACGGTCGTGTGCATTACGCCCAACCTAGAGAAGATATTCTCATGTAATACACCGCTGTCCTTCCTACAGGTCTGTCAGGTCTGGTATTACTTTGGAATAATTAGTGTCAGCAATGTACATTTATACTCATTATTTACTATGAGTCAGTCAATAAAACCACAAATAGAACGGCTAATACCCGGCCCAAACCCTTTAACCTAAGCCAAATTTCCTAATCCCGCCAAACACAGAGGTGAGACTCATGAGACTGTCTTCTAATATTTAGGGTGGTGTCCTGAGCGCCGCAGATTCAGTTTTTTTTTAAAGTATCTCCTTGCCAGGCGCTTTGTTGTCGAACTATCTCCTTCAATCCCGGCATCCAAATGGAGGCCACGATAAAAATAAATATTCACTGGAGTGTTCCATTAAAGAGGTTCTCTGCTTTGGAGAATTCCTACTGATTAGAAGGATCCCTTGACAATAAGTTAAATTACAGAATGTGCCCCCTGCTAGGACCCCCAGCGATCAGCTGTAATCTGTGGGGCAGCCGGGCAGTAAATGTTTATTGTACCTGCGGTGCCACCACCGGCGATATTAATCATTCATATCAATAGTTGTCTGTGTAATACAGGAGGAGTCCTCCGGAGTGAGGGACACGGTGTAACCACTCTCTGCTCCAGCCGATAGATTAGGATTCTGGACTTGGGACTTCCCTATTAACAAATTCCCTAATAGGTCATATGAAAATGAGTTTTCTGAACTGGACAACCCCTTTAAGTGTGAAACTCGTCCGTGTGCTTTGCGTGAAAATCACGCACAAAACACTGATTTCAATGGGGCCGTTCACACATGTAGGAGTTTTCACGCAGTGTGTCTCCGTCCTATATTGGTGCATTTTCCACACAACTATCGCCATTAAAGTCAATGGGTGCATGAAAATCACGAACCGAACACAGATGCACATCCGTGTGCTGTGTGTGTTTCGCGCATCAATTCCATTGAAAAATAAAAAAAAGTTGTGTGTGAAAACAATTGCCACTCGCAAAGCACAGATGCAATAACGCAACTCAAACGTCCAGATTTACGCGTGTATTTCACGCGGGTGAATCGGATACGCTCGTGTGAATGTAGCCTTATTCTTTTCGATGTTACTGTCAATGCTGAGCTTCTGTGATGTGACCAGAATACCAAAAATATTGGTTCTACTTCTACCCTCCACTATGTGTGAGCATTTGATGCACATATACAGGTTTTGCTGCAAAATTTGAGCAGTCAGGTTTAATTTTTTTTTTCTTCTAGTATTTATATAGCTAATATACATTAAAAAAAAAAGACCGTGAAAATTGTAGAATAAAATAACAGGAAAGGGGAAATCTATAAAGAAAATAATAATTACTTGTAGTAAGAGAAGGAGACATCTCTGCAGGCCGAGCTGAATGAAGCCAGCACTGGACCAGATCGGGTGATACAATCTCCATGGAGATCTCCATGGTAACCCCATCCCCCAAGTAGTTGTCATAGTGATGGGATTCTTTTGGATGCAGCGTTGCCAACCACTGCTGTGTGCACGCTCCAATGTGGCTGACTGCAACCTCTTTACCCTGTTTTTACTTGTTTCATTCCTCTCAGCTGCATTACCCGACTACTCCCTGTAGATAATACTTGGTCTTCATTTACTAATGATGCTTGCCTTTTGATACCGGGCACGATTCTACCAATCCAGTTATGCCAATCTAATCCATACAGTTAGACGTTATAATAGTTATATATATCATATTCAAGTCGTCCCCCCAGGTTCTGTTAAGAAATCATGTCCGCTAACCTGTTCAACAAAACTTGTATTCGGCATGAAATAATTCTCTACTTAGAACTCTGCGTTGTGCTGTTCCTCTATTATTCCTCCTGGAAATGTATGAATAAATTAGCAACTGGGCATTACCATTGTCTATAGGGTGTGTAAGCAGTAAGACAACATCATCTCTGATAGGACACTGACATGCTGTATAGAGACACCTCCATTGATGAATGGTAACACCCATTTTTCAATTTCTTCATACATATCCAGGAGGAATAACAGAGGAATGGCACAATGCAGAATTCTAAGAAAAGATGCTCCGGAATTGTTATTTTATGGCTAATGCAAGTATTTACTAAAATAGACATATCCAGAGGGATGACAAGACGCTTTTAACTTATTTTGTCAGTACAAGGGGCTGCCCAAACTTTTGCATATGACACATAACTAAATTCAATAACACTCATCCCTTCATTTTAAATTAATAATTCATGGCATGCATGCGATTACTAGCAGTCCAATCCTGATGAGAGAGAAACCGGCAGCTTTTAGCTTTGCCTCTGGATATAAATCAGTTTAAGACCGGGTTCCTACGTAGCGGAAAATGCTGTGGAATTTCCGCAACAGAATTCTCTGCGGAGATTCTGCAGCATTTAGGGCTAGTTCACACTAGATTTTTTTGCGCTGTTTTTTTGACACAAATTGTTTTGGAAACTGCGCAAAACGGCCGAATTGCCTCCTATTGATTTATTTCTCCTGTGAGAGGAAAAAAACGCTTGCGGGTAAAGAAAAAAAATCATGCTCTTTCTTCCTGCGTTTCCGTCTCTGACCTCCTATTGTCCCATTGTTATCATTGGGAGGCAGAGAAAGTGGTTTTCGCTGGATTTTTTGCTCGCTACGCCCAATAACCGCGGACGAAAAACGCTGCAAAGAAATTGCAGGCAGGTCAAAATCGGCCTCAACGTTCCTCTGGCTGCAAAAAACTCCATGTGAACATACCCTTACAGTAGCAGCAAAGTGGATGAGCTTTAGAAAACCTCATGCCAACGCTGCGGAAAAAAACTGCAGCGTAAACGTTAATAAATTGACCTGCGGTGTGGAATTTAATTCCAAAGCATGTCAATTTATGCTGCGTTTTAGTTGGTTTTGCGTTTCGGGTTTTCTCCATTGAATTCAATGAAGATGCAAATCCCACAACAAAAAGCCAGTGTTCCGACTTTTGCGATGTATTCGCAGTGATTACATCGCAAAAATCACTACGGGAAAAAAATAAAAATAAATCATACTTGCCACATGGCCTGCAAAGTCACCGTAGAAGGCCGGACTACGCGCAGAGGAGAGGGTACGTATCAACGTTCTTGTTTTTTTTCAAGCGCGGATTCCGCAGTGGAAATTGTACTGCGGGTTCCAGGTCGGATACGCTGCACAGTTCTTACGCAGCGTATCCCACCCGTGGGAACCTGGCTTGGCTGGGTTCACACTGTTCATTTTTGTTGTCTTTTTAACATGTTTTTTTGGTTGATGAAGTCTCGTATAGGAGACATGCGAGTTCATCTACTAAAACAAAAAAACACAACGCATGTAAAAAATGCAACAAAAAAGTAAAGTGTGAATAGAGTCTGAGAGTGAAGGCACACAGACACTATAATAGTCATACAATATTAAGAATCGTAGTCCATACATGCTCAACGTTTCTGGTGGGGAACTAGCTCACCATTACACATTTTACGTGAATGCAACAGAATTAATTTACATTGAGTATAATAGACCTGAGCACGATACACCCATATGCTAGTAAATCTATGAGAGACGCTTTCAGTGTCTCAAGATAATGGAGAAAAAATAGAAAAGCACGAGTCAAAGATCGATGTTTTCCGATTAAAGGGTAACTAAATGTTCAAACTTCTGACATGTCATAGTCATGTCAGAAGTTTTGATCGCTGGGGTTCTGAGCATTGAGACCTTCACCGATCGTTAAAATGAAGTGGCAGAAATGCTCGTGTGAGCGCTGAGCCACTTACCGTAGTCTCTGTTTGGCTTCTCTCGGAAAGCCAATGTAGCGGTGCACGGGCTCATAGACTTTCTATTCAGCCCGTACACCAACTGCTTGGCTTTGCGAGAAAAGCCGAACAGAAAGCAAGCGGCTCAGCGCTCACACGAGCATTTCTGCCTCTTAATTTTAGCGATCAGTGGGGGTCAAAATGCTCAGACCCCCAGCAATCAATACTTCTGACATGTCACTATGACACGTCAGAAGTCTGTTGAACGTTTAGTTACCCTTTAAGCAGTACATATTTCTTGTTTTTTTAAATAGGATATCAAAAAAGTATATCAAGCTCGAGAAGGGGAGTGTACCCCCCAAAACGTCACACAGGTGCAGTGAGACGCCAATCCTCCACGTGTGGCCTCTGCTATTTAGTCCATGAGAATAACCACCGGAACAAAATAAATTTAACCGGAGCACTTCACGGACTCTCTCTAGCACATACGGGTGATATACTCTTTTGTACATGCGATCTAATATGCTTTTTTGACACACTATTTAACAAGAAATATATACAGCTTAATCAGAAACAATCTATCTTTGACTCTTGCTTTTCCATTTTTTGCAACAATTTATTTACACCACATAGTTAACATTAAAAACCTGGACTTGTGGTCGTAAACGTATTAATACGGCCACAGTGATACTAAAGCTCTGCAAGGAAAATATCTGCTTTCACTGTAGACATGATCAGACTTGTGGTCCGAGTACCCCGGCAGCTGGAACAAAGCTGTCAGCTGTCGCAAAGGTAATTCTGAATGTGGGTGATGTTCTATATGGGGAGAGATGGAAATGTTATACAGGATGCTCATTTTCTACTGTCAAATGTGCAACCCGCAGCATGGACCCCGCTGGTTTAAGATCAATATACCCGAACACAATTCTATTGCATCTCCTTGACTATAATCATTTTTCTTTTATAACTGGATGTATGCTTCAAAATGGTTGTATGAAAGGGTCTGCTTTTTATCCCAGGAACAGCACCACTCTTGTCCTTGGACAGTGTCTGGTATTGCAACTCAACCCCAAGTGAGCGATCTGAGCGGCAATTCCAGATATAGCATAAAGACTGGGGTGGTGCTGTTTTTTGGGGAAAACAAAACAGATACCCTTTTTTCTAATCTCATACAACCCCAGTAACATGTCATTAGGATTTTCATTATTGTAAGCCATATTCTGTAACATTATAGTAAAAGATTCATGGCTACCCCAGAAAGAGAGACCATGAGCAATCTATAGTTAAAGTGGTTGTCTTACAAAGATGATGAAGGGGCACAGAATTTATGATACAAATAAGTTAGAAAATTGTGACCATTTATTTGTATTGAGACTGCAAGTTCCGTGCAATACTAAAAGTACCTGGTCAGTCATTATCATTATTATGTGCAATAAAAAATAAAATCACATCTTGACACACAGCTTTTTTTTAAGTTCCTTCTCTATGCTTATATAAATTTCACGGGTGGTATAAAATGTTTTTATTTTTTTTGCAGGATCCAGTTATGTTGAAAAGGGACTACAGTTAAAAAAGGTAAACCAACCAGAACTATACCAAAAGGACACTACATTTGGTTAGAGAAGTATAAGGCTGGGTTCACACAGATTTTTGCAGGCGGAAAATCTGCCTCAAAATTCCGTTTGTAAATTTGAGGCAGATTTTGCTCTGCCTGCACGCCCATGGCCATTGAGCGCCGCGGGTAGAAAAAAAAGCCACGAAATACGCTTTCTCAGCCTCCCATTGTCATTGGGAGGTCTGAGGCGTAAATGCCCGAAGATAGGGTATGTCCCTCTTTCCTGCGAGACGGTTTTTCCGCTCGCGGGAAAAAAACGCCTCCGTCTCCCATTGAAATCAATGGGAGGCATTTTCGGCCGTTTTTTGGCGCCTTTTAAGACGTGGTTTCCGCATCAAAAAACTCTGTGTGAACTCCCCCTTAGGGTTCACATCGGCATATATGTCAGGAAGCGCTCTTAGCATATACTCCTTACGAACATCACTAACGCAATGTGAACAGAGCTTTAGATGTAGAGACGGACACATCGTCAAACGGACATAGATCAAATTCAAGCCAATGGACATTCGTTCCAAAACATGCAGGTAACATTATATATACAGACCGCATTTATCACTTACATTATACAGAGGAGTGCTGCTCATTACTTTATACTGCTTGCTGGGATCCATTTTATACAGGTGTCTATCAGTTATGAAGATGGCACGATCTTCTACTTTATTAAATCTGTTAACCTGTGTGAAGAAAAGGGGAAAACAATCAGATAGTTTGTCATTACCAAGTCATTATTTGCCACGGAGCACCCCGATACTCCGAGATGAGCCACACGAGCGTGGGGAAACTCAGACGTGAAAAACTTGATGTTTTTCACGTCCGAGATGCCCCTGTTTTCACGGATCCCCGTAGACTTAGGAGGGATCCATGAAAAGGGACGATAATGGGACATGTTCTATTTTTCAACGGACCCTTCAGACGGTCCATTGAAATAACGGCCTTGTGGACGGCCCCATTGAAATACAATGCGTCCGTGTGACGGCTGTTTAAACGTCCATCACCTGGACCTATTCAAAACTCATTTGCCTGAAATTTACATTGCCCAGATATAGATATAAAAAACTAGTAATAGAAATGCCATGACACTACAGCCTATTATGTAGTCCACAGTCCCACAGATGAAATTCGCAACATGACAACAGCTGGTGACGGAGTGATATCACACCTATCTAGATATATATGTATATACCTTGCGCACGTTACAGGAGAAGAGAGGCTGCATGAACTTGTCTTTTCGCTGTAGTTCACTTGCCCGAGATACAAAGAATCCTGAATCCTGGCTGTTTTCTTGTTTCTGTAAGAGAAAATAACTTTATTATAAATTCAGATCTTCATTCTGAGCTAGTGATGTCAATTCACAGATGACAGGGACATAGGTGGGATCCTAGAACATTTTGGACCAGTACAATAGGTGGAACTAAAGGACACTTAAAGGGGTTGTTTTATGACGGACAACCCGCAGGTCCGGCTCCTGAGACTTTTAGCAAACAGCTGATTTTGTCATGGGGACGATTCAGGTGGCTATGGGAGAATCCAGTATTACATGACAGCCATTCAGATAAATGTCTGTCCAAGTATTACATGCCTCTGCTTGTCAGCATCTCTCCGCTCTGGCTCATATAGGGGGGGTTCTTAGCATAAGACCCCCGTTTGATGTCCGTATGCTGTAACAGACCACATGGACAGAATATTTTTTAAATGGGTGGTCCCATCAAAACACCATGTCCACTTTTAGACACGCTTTTACAATTTATACATGTATATATTCTATTAAAAAAAATAAAGTAAATTATTTTGCAGTGATCCTGAGTTACAGCCTGTATTATAGTCCAGAAATGCATTCACAGCTCTGCTGGTCGTCACTGGAAACAGTCAACAACCTTTCGACAGACACTTTGCAGCTTTCTTTGCAGTGCCTGGTGTACTGAGGAGACTTCCTAAAATGTAAAATCACCAGAACAAGCTCTGTAGTGATTAGGCCAACAAGGACTACTGAGAGACTACGACACTAAAGCCTGCAGCATTGTGAATACAGCTCTGGGGTTTAATACAAGCTGTAACTCAGGATAGGTATAAAATAAGTAAGTTACTGTAGAATGGTGTTCAAAGGCGGACCTTCACTTTTAGAAAATGTGTCATTTACATTGACTTACAGATGACAGGTAGTTCCCTTCCCAGCTTCTCTGAAGGCCCATATCAGCTCGGTGTCCTTTGAGAGATTCAAAAGCAGCAACTTTAGCCTTGATTTTTGGAATGTCCGCAGGAGGTATGGTTTTTATTAGTTGGTAAGCTCGCCATCTGTAAAAAGCGATTGCAAGCTCTGTTGGTTTGGTGACAACATTATGACAAACTGCTCATCCAATACCACATTTCCAAGTACCTGTTGAAAATACTCTGCATAAATTCCTGGAATCGTCGGAGCACCTTAGGAGGCGTTGGCCATTTGACATTCTTTCCGTAATCTCTGCTGTTCCGTACTCCATTAAACCTACGGACCACCTCATGAATATACGACTTGACTTTGTAACGCCTATAGTAGCGCAGTATTGTGAGGGCTGCCTTTGTTCTCTTATATTTCCAGCGGGCTAATGTTCCTCTCCACATCTGAAACAAGATGGAAGAATAACCAGAATGCCCTTAGATTAAAAATATGGTCCCTGTCCCAACATACGTCACTTAATTTAGCCTTGATCTTACCTTTTGCAGGAATAGAATGATTCGTATCAACATCTCACTACGCTTCTCCTCCAGGGAGAACAGGGTACGCGGGGTACGAATAAACACCTTGGTTTTACCATAGGCAGCATCTTGGTGGAAACCACACTCTGTCAAGAGTTTTTGTACAGCAATTTGGTCTGAAGGAAATTCATGGTTTGGCCACGTCGACTGGGAGATCATCTTGTACCTGGACAGGTAACCAGGGAAGACAGATATAGAATGGAATCAAAGATAAATCGTACTACTAAAAATATAATCCAACATGTCCTCACTAAAGATGAAGTATAAACCCCACCCCCTATAATATGATGGACACCTGTTATGCCATAATAAAATAAAAATTAAAAAAAAAAATACAACTACCTGTGAAGAAACCTCTCATACACCTGACGATATGCAAAACCAGCTCGTCGGACTCGAACATTTTCCAGTAAGCCCAAATACCCCACTTGGTGCTTGCAGCGCTCCTCATCAAACAGAGATGGAGACTTCTTGTCATTTGGTTTAATGCAGCGAACGTAATAGGGCTCCTGAGAAATCACCAGAGATGACGCATGGTTAGAGGTGCAAGAGACTGGACAACATGCTCCGCGCAGAAATGAAATGAAGCTTGTAAAGTAAAGTGTAAATCATATGTTGAGCTTTAAACATAAATCTACCCATCTATCTAGTTGGTGCTTGCTGAAACAGTCAGAAAATGTGTGAACAGACACATCCCTAGCAGTTTAGCGGACAGTTAGCATTACATCATGGATTGTACAGTAATGTGATGTAGGTAAATACTATATACAAATCGCCAGTGCAAGCTCTGTGCAAACACTGATCTCGACAGAGATTTCAGCTCTTAAGCCTGCAGCATTCTGAATGCAGCTCTGGATTATTATACATGCTGTAATTCAAGTAATGCAATGTAGTTACAAAGTTACTCAAATTTTTATCTGTATGAAAATTATAAAATGGTCTTCAAAGGTGAATATACGAAAGATTCAATGGAATCTGTACAATTTCATCTCCAGTAGAATACATATAGCATGCCAGCACGTACAGGGGTGCAGCTCTGTATGCGACAAAAAAAAATCTCCAACCCCTAATACATTACATGATTATCTTGTTCTGTGTACCATGAGTAAATAATCCAGAGATTAAATAGTGATAGGAACACTTAAAAAGAAAGTCTAAAAATAACTTGGAGTTACGTTTTTAGGGTTGAAGTCTAACAGGGAAGTCTGGTCATCACTCCATTACCCGGAGGTCACACAGCAGTAAAACATTGCATTTCTCATGCTTGTACCTTGGACGCCAGATTGTCCACCAGGGCGATCATGGAGTTCTTGAATAATGTAGCGGCAGTCAGTGGACGTTTGGTGACCTCTGTGATGCTCAGCTTCCCTTCTGGCCACATATTCTTCAGCACAGGATTAGAACTACGTAAAGGGGGAACAAAGATGCAGAAGACGTCAAAAAAATGTGCTTATATAGGGGTCTCAGATACATGAAACACGGTTCATTGTGTACCTCACAGCTTGTTTGGTAAAATAGTGCAAGTAGAACACGTGGAGAAATGGAAAGCAAATCAATCCAAAATAAAAAAAACTTTGCCCCTGAAAATACCAGACCGTCAAAGTAGAATGTTCAGTAACTTTAACTATCTTGTATTCATTTTGATTACATCACGACTTCCCCTCCTTTCAAGTCAAAAGGCCCATTAACACTGGCCAATTATCGGACAGACCAGCGTTCATATAACGCTCGTTGCCAATAATTACCATGTGTAAATCAGCAGATGAACAAGCAAACACTCGTTCATCTGATCTTATCGTTTTAAAAAAGTAAAATATTATTGTCGTCGGCAGCGCATCTCCCCGACGTGTTGCCGACATGATAAAGATGTATGGGGACGAGAGATCGTAGTAACGAGCGCTCGTCCCCTTACACGGCTCCTTGTGAAAGGATCAAATGAGCGCCAATTAACAAGCGGTCTTGATCGGCGCTCGTTTCACCGGCCAAAATTAGCCAGTGTAAGAGGACTTTAAGGCTACATTCACATGTCGTGGAGTTGTTGCAGATTTCCGCAGCAGATTACAGTAACAGAAAGGTGGATGCGATTAAAATAAATCTCATTCACTTGCTGCAGAAATTTTCCATGCAGAACTTGAACTGGTACAGAATTTCCCCGTTGAATTTGAAGGGAAAAAAGAAAATCCGCAAGCAAATCTGCTTTGCACGCGTATTACCTGAGGATCTGAAGCCAAATCTGCAAGTCTAGATAGTTTAAAATAATAATAATAAAAAAAACACACTATACTTACCTCCACTGACACTCCCATAGCAATAGATGGAAGCTTAGTGTACAGAGACTGGAGGGGGACCAAGGAAGGGTTGCCATTGGAAAGTACAGGGAAATTCGACGATTTGGTGAGGATTTGCTGTAGAAATTTACCCCAGCAAATCCGCTATGTGTGGACGTAGCCTTAGCAGGGTATTCCAGGACTTTTATTTTGATGGCTTATATTAAGGATAGGTCATCAAAAATCGGTGGGGTCCGACTCCAGTCATCCCCACGGATCAGCTGACGAAAGGGTCAAACAGCGAAATAACGCCGCAGCCTCCTCAAAGTTTACCAGGCACAGCGCCGTACACATTCATAGCAGCTGTGCCTGGGATCGCTGCTCAGTCCCATTCACTTGAATGAGACCAGAATTGCAATCCCAAGCACAGCCGATACAGAAGTGAGGGGTGTCGGACCCCCTATGATTTGGTATTGACAACATATCCTAAGTATAGGCTATCAATATAAAAGTCTTAGAAAACCCCTTAAAGCTAATTTCAGAGTCCAGCTGGATTCATGAGAGCAGTGCATTCTGGGATCTCAGATGTCAGTCATTTGACCTAACAACTTAGCTATAAACATTTGAGATTGGGGTGGAGATTAGCAAATGTCTGTTTCCAACGGTAACTAGAAGAATTTTGAAAGCAGCTATGGATATAAGAGGTAAAAACAACATAAAATGTGATTTATAAAAAAAAAAAATAGAGAAAAGAAAAGATTTGCAAATGTAATGAACCTATATAAGGCCAGCCATTTGCAATGTGGGGAGCTACAATTGATTTGCAGTGGCATAACTATATGGGGTGCAGAGGTTGCAGTCGCACCGGGTCTCTGTTGCTTGCTCCCTGCCACATAAGAGAACACCAGTACTGTAAATAGCATGGGAACTAGCAAGGGGGACAACGGCACAAATTAGGAGCGTCATGTCACACCAAGCATAAGACGTTTGCCGCACAGAAGCCACTCCGTGAATGTGCGATAATATCCTTCTGAAACGGCTTGTGATATCCTGCACGATGATGATCTATAAATGAGCGTGAGCTCATCCAGGATAAACAGGACCATTGCTAGCAACGTAACAAGCATCTGTTCTACAGAATCATGAACAAGTACAATGGCGTCTTTTAAGTCAACACACAGCGACCATATTGCGTCTTCTCACCTGTTGTACATGAATCTCTTGAAGTCCTGGAATAATGTGTCCTTGTTCTTATCAAGAAATCCCACCACAGAGTAACTGTTTGGAATAAAACATATGGTAAAATAGGATAACATGACAACGTGTTCACATTTAGGTCTCCAAAACGGACCGACTGGACAGACGGCTGGAAATCATCATCTCTTCTCATGGGACGTTACTGGACAGTCACACTATGGGTCCCAATACTCACACAACATCTCCAGCGTAGTGGCGAATTCGGAAATCTCGGTCATATTCAAGAGCTTTATCTGTTGGACATACCTAAAAAGACAGAAATGTAATAGAATATTAGATAAAACTAATGGTAAGTAGTCTATAAAAAAAAAGGGGGATCATAACATGTACAATATGTAAACATAGAAAAAATATATATCCTGTTGCGAAGAAACCACCATCAAGATGCTGTTGACTGATCTGTAATTAATATTTTGGAATATTTAGTATTTTTAATGCAAATTGGTATCCCACAAATAACTAATGCACATTGACAATGAAAAAAAATAATATTTTGTAGCACCCATTGGGTGCTACACAGCAGTCTCAAGTCTCATGGGTGAATTAAACAGATGATTTTTCTTTATGGATTGTTTCCTTTTTACTCCACTTTGTCTATTGCATGAAATTGCGGATCTTGTGCATGTGCCTTCCATGTATTATTTACCATTATGCTGCTGCTATATTTGGATTTCATCACACATACTACATATCATATTGACTATTTGGTTGTTTATGTTTTTGAGCAGAAAGAGAAGAAACACAAGCCAAAATGTATGCAAAATAAAATACATAGGCTCTGTTCACATCTGAATTGGAGTCCCGTTCTGACGTTCCAGTCGACTACGCTATTGCTTCCGGCAAAACGACGGGTCCGGTGCACAAAATAGACAAACGGAAACCACGGGCACCGGCTCCGTCACCATTGAAATTAATGGTGATGGAAATGGAAACCTCTGGTTTCTATCAGTGTCAGTTTGTCTGCTCAGGGTCCCGTTCTGACGGAAACCTCAGACAGAACGTCAGAACGGGACCCCAACGCAGATGTGAACAGAGCCATAATAAAGTCTGCTGCAACAGCTCACCTGCTTGTTGATGGTTGCCATATTACAGATGTTTTTTTAAATAAAAACAAACAAGTAATAAAGATTTATTAAAATGACACTGGATTTTACATTTGAAAACAATACAGCCAACATGGGGGAGCAATTATTAATTTGCAGTGGCATAACTATATGGGGTGCAGAGGTTGCAGTCACACCTGGCCTTTGTTGCCTGCTCTCTGCCACATAAGAGGACACCAGTACCATAAGTGGCATGTTAACTAGCAAGGGGGACAATGGCACAAATTGGGAGCGTCATGTCACGCCAATTGTCAGACCAAGATCGCCAAGAGTCAGTTGACTATACTACACTTTTCCACACGGCATAAGACGTTTGCTGCACAGAAGCCACTCAGTGACTATGCTATCACACCATTAAAAAACTCTCAATCCCAGATTACATACATACAAAACTGCAATTCCCAGCATGCCCTGACAGCCTTTGTCTGGAATAATAAAGCCTTAGTGCATGCTGGGAGTTGTAGTTTCACAACAGCTGGAGTGCTGAATGTTGGTGACCCCTTCTCTAGTAGATAGCAAATAGCAGGAGCTGAACAGCAACACTAATAATCTACCTCCACGTGAGTGATATATTTCTCAAATGGCTCAGATTCTGGTGATATTCTGCACGATGATGGTCTCTTTAGAGAAGGTACGAAGAGCCGTTCTTTTTGTTATTGACATTTAAAGAAAAAAAAGTCTCAAACATTCCACAGCAAAGTGTTAGAGTTGCTGCTTCAAAGTCTGGAATACCAATAGGCCTGCGGACTGTGTAAATCAGGCGACAGCAGCGTACAATGTCCATTGGCTAGACATGACATCATTTTTCAAGGATTGATCCATGCACAACGCTGGCAATGCAGTCAGCAGGGATTCGGGCTCCCTCTGCTGGACTACTTAAGAACAACTATAATGGACGATCGATTTTCACAACTTCATGTTTATGAGATTATTATGTGCTAGGATAACATTCATATCATGAAGCTATTACTCGCTTGCATTAAACACGGTCTGCCTCATTGCATACATATCAGTTTATTCCTTAGTGCTACCATATTGCTGCGCAATTTAAGGGGATCGTAATGACTCACACATGTCCGTCACCAGTAAGGCTCGCAATCTAATCTACACACAACTAGAAAGCTGGGGCTATGTTATAGGAGGCCAGTAAAGGCTCTGTTCACACTTGCATCGCTAATAACAGAAGCGCCGTATCAGTCATATGATGGACAACAACGGAACCCATGGATTTTAATGGATTCTGTTGGGTTTCAGTCATACAAATGCAATATATACGAGCACAATGTTCCAGGAGTTTTAAGTGCAGTCCATGATAAGATATCTATATACACAGAAGCTGTCACAATGGAAGTGTTTGCCTTGATTTGAATAATAAAAAGAGTAATGTGAACGAAGACCTGGCATTTCTTCCTTTGCTTATTATGGCACTGAATCCACTTCTTACCAGAATTATTTATTTCACCCTTTTGCCTCCAGTAAGTATCAGCTGCGGAACTAAAATTAAAGTGATCAGAGTGTTTCATATGGTTACCGTGTGTGACTAGCTGAGGGATTCTCCGCTTTGGACAATCTCTACTTGTTAGAAGGGTCCCTTGACAATAAGCTGATCACAAAGTGTCCCCCTGCCGGGATCCCCAGCGATGTTTAGGGAAATCTGAAAGTTTTCCCTGCAGCGACTTACGTTGTAGTTCTTGCATTAAAGAAAACATATATACACACCTTGAAATAAAGCCACATCATGAAGTGCTTTATGGATTTATTAGGACATAGGGATATCATAGAGGTAGAGTACAGAGTGGCTCCTGTTTTGGAGTATATGGCACGAACATGTAGTAAAATGGGTGATCTGTAATACTGCATTCCCTGCATCAAGCCGGATGCTACTCCTAGCAATAATGGTGGACTAGAAGTTCCAGCAGCCAGACCCCCTAGAGGGAACCCTCCCCTATAATTCCCATATGCCCTAATATGGACAGAGGTTGTCTTAATGATGCAGCCCCTTTCAGATATTACTTGCCTCTTATTAGCTCCACATACATATACAGCAGCCCGCTTTACCCTTCTTTTATTTGACTATTACCTTCCTGCTGGAGTAGTGGGCATGTTTTCCCAGCTGCTTGTTTAGTGCATCCAGAAACATGGGGTCCGTCACTTTCCCAACATTCATACAGGCGTCGTCCAGAAGAGATATGATTCCACGATGCTGCTGCTCAACCAAATCCACGATGATCTGGTTGTTAAAATAATCTATCTGTAACAAGTATGAAAGTGAAGATGAATGAGGATCCATTGAGAAGCCACTGGATCATCACTGCTACTGAACATGGAGTTGTAAATGGAAATGGGGCACAGAAACTGCGCAGGTTTAGACGTTTTTCTCTCATCAGCGAATGATGTAGTTACTTACATGCTTCCAGGGGATCCCTTCTCTCTTATATTCCTCTTGCTCTTGGGTCAGGACGAGCTGAATAAACAGCTGCTGTAGTTTCTCATTACAATAATTAATGCAGAACTGCTCAAAGCTGAAAGACATGGACAAGTCACAAGGTCTGCCATCAGCATGTAATATAGCACAGATCACCAAATCAAACCTAAGGTCTGCTGCACACGACCGTTGTGCCACTCGGGTCGTTTGTGACGGCATCCGAGTGGCACCCGATAGTCTTCACGGACCCATTCCCTTTAGCGGGTGAATCGGGTCCGTGAAAAATGGTCCGAGTCTCCGATGATATCACAAAGGGCTCATTCACAGGAGTGCGAATCTCATCCGTGTGCTGTGCGTTGAAACAAGGCACAGCATACGGCCCTATTGATTTCAATGGGGCCATTCACAGATGCGTGAGTTTTCACAGCGAGTGTCCGTTGAGTGAAACTCACTAGATGTTCTATATTGGTGCGTTTTCATCATTTCAGTATTAATAAAATCTCCCCCATTGATCCCTGGCTCCTGGGACTCGTCCAGTTGTAAGATAAAGCCTCCACAAAGAATATTTTGCATGTTATGGAAATTAACATTAGAAACTACCGATACCTCACGGACTAAATCATTATGACGAGAGTGGCCAATGGCGAGAGAAGAATGGAGATTTTACTATTAAGGGCAAAAGTTCTCTTGATGGTGCACGGTCATTACGTTCTGTCAATAACAAAGTGACTGTTTTGCCATCAGTCTCTTAAGTTAAACCAATATGGCTGAACTTCCTGTTAATGTCACATTTGCAAAAATGGCTGCCGCAACAAATCACAAAAGATGCTAAAATCTCTGTAAATAATTAAAACATAATTACCAAATATTGGCAACTGCTCTTATTTCTGATTTACTAATCTATAAGCAATTTTACACTGTGGGCGGAAATCCTCTTTAGGGATCAATCATACCTGTTATTGTCGAAGATCTCAAATCCGTAGATATCCAGCACACCGATGACTGTGTTTTTTCCATGGAGAGCTGCATCTTGTTGTTTTACATCGATGACATCATTAATACGATTCACAATCCAGCAGAATAGGCGTTCGTAGATGGCCTGTACATGTATATAGCGATCAACCATCCCCGCATCATAAGTGACATATTAAATAAAGCATTGCATCACCCCATCAGTCAGTCTGTTTGTACCTTGGCGAAGGCATCCCTGCCATAGCTGGCTTCTTTCTCAGTGTGCTGCTTATCGATAATATCTCTGCCAGTGGCCACAGTCCTGTACAGAAGAGCCTTCTCCAGAAATTCAAACTTGGAGCCAAGCAAGTCTGCCACGACGGACACAACCTTGCTATTCTCAATCATGGGGGTATCTCCATCCAAAATAAACTTGAGGTTCCCCTAATAAAGAAATAAAAAACAAATATTAACCATTGGGTTTTACCATCACTGGGTAGGTAATGGTTTTAGTAGTTTAAAGGCAATTATTATTATTTTTTTATTAAAATAAAAATGTCAGCCAGTGTGATTGGTACGACTTTTCTAAATAAGTTTTTATAAAAAATTAGTTTTACTTTTTGAGATACAGCTGCTCTGTATTCTCTATACAGAGCAGCTGTATCTTTCGCTAAATCCTGCTCTAGTCAGGTCCGCGTGACTGACGGGTTCAATGACAGCGGGTCCTTAGTGTCTCAGATTACAGGTAGATCCTGCGTGTCAATCACATCTAAATTCATAACTTGCAGGACCTGCTGTCACTGAACCCATCAGGTCCGCGGGACTTACGGATTCAGGTCATAGCAAACTATACAGAGCAGCTGTATCTCAAAAAGTAAAAAATTTTTTCGTTAAAAAAAAAAGTATTTATAAAGTTGTGCTAATCACACTGACTGACCTGTTTATTATAAAAAATAATAATTGCCTTTCAAAAGGTTTACATAGCCTTTAAAACTGCTGATGACAGATACAGAGTGCTTTTAAAATCATTGGTGGGGTTTTTGCACTTCTATAGGAGTTCAAAAACCCCTTTGGCACTGCTCAGAGATTTCGGACACATGATTTATGGGGTCATATTTTCAGCAACAAAAATCTCCAAGCAACGCAAAGGGAGGGGCTCTTTAAATACTTTGCATTCAGGAAAACAGGGGTGGTCCAACGTCACAGACTTCACCACTCTTCCCATAAATCTATAACATAGCCAGGGCCGGCTCCAGGTTTATGTGAGCCCTTGGGCGACAGAGACTTAGTAGGCCCCTTTCCGGGGGAACTCACGGTGGCAGTAAAATGGCAGAAACGTCACTTTGTGCACCCATATAGACGTTAGGCCTTGTTTAAGCCCCCACATAGAAGTTAGGCCCCCAGTTTGTACCCCCATAAATTTAGTGCCCTTTGTAGATAGTGCCACACAGCCACCCCCAGGTAGTGCCACACAGCCCCCACCTAGCAGGTAGCGCCACACAGCCCCCACCTACCAGGTTGCACCACGCCGCCCCCGCCTCCCAGGTAGCGCCACGCCGCCCCCACCTCCCAGGTAGCGCCACGCCGCCCCCACCTCCCAGGTAGCGCCACGCCGCCCCCACCTCCCAGGTAGCGCCACGCCGCCCCTATCCCTGGTAGTGCCACACAGACCCCTCCCTGGTAGTACCACATAGCCACCCTCCATGTAGGAGTGGAATCCCCAGCCAGAGCTGTGCCAATGCTCTCAGTGGGGATTCCGCTTCAGGGGAAACCCCTGACTTTGAACAGTATTGTCAGGGGCAACCCCAGTGCCATAGTCCCAGGCAGAGCGCTACAAGCACTCTGCCAAGGACACTGCTCTGCTCCTGACAACACTGTCCATATATGGACATTGATGTCAGGAGCTTCCCCAGAGACAGAGTCCCGGAACAGAGGTGCTAGCAGTCTGCCTGGGACTCCTTCTATCCTCCTGACATCACTGTCCATAGTGATGTCAGGGGCTTCCCCAGAGACGGAGTCCCGAAGCAGAGCCGCTTGTTGCGCTTTGCCTGGGACTCCTTTTCTCTCTCTCTCTGACATCACTGTCCATATATGGACAGTGATGTCAGGGGCTTCCGGGAGAAGAACCGCTGGCGCTCTGCCTGAGACTCCTCTCCTCCCGAAATCACTGTCCATATATGGAAAGTAATGCCGTGACGACTGCAGCGACAGCACCTGGAAGCCGAGTGGGCCCCCGCCCTGGCACTTGCCCGGGTTTGCCGGGTGCTGACGCCGGCCCTGGACATAGCCAAAAATCATTCCGACTGAATTTCTCCTTTAAGATGCGACTCAGAGACCAATATGATGTTCTGAATTTTTCCTGTGAACAAAGGAATGTAATATAGTACTGTAGAGTACTTGTTGGGTCTTGTAAACAAGTGTGTGTATATGTTTTGGCACTAGTATGGTAGACTCATGTTATTTCTGCACTAGATATGTATATTTACACAGCTGTAGACGAGTTCTGCCAATTCTTATACACTTCTTCTTCTGAAAGGTCATCAGTAGCAAATGGTTCCCCACACCGTAACCGAAGCACTGACACTTCTTTCCCCGTTTCTCCACCACATACTCGCACCTACTCACCAGATGTAGAATAGCAGCCAAGACTTTGTAGACAGTCTGGATTTCCTCTGGTTTAAACCCAATGACTTTCATGGCCTCTGAGACTTCTTTGAATTCTCCAGCGTCATTAACGGAAGACTGGATGGGACGGACGGATAAACATAAAAAGAAGTGTATAACATTAACCATGTATTGTATGTAATCCACAACATGATGTGTTCAGTGTGTACATAACCTGTTCTCACCTTCATCTGCACCATGGATCGAGTGTATGTGTAAGAGGAGATATCCTTCTGGAGGTGAAGGGAACGCAGGATCTGCTCAGGAGCTCCCAAGATCAGCTAGAAAAAAAAATGACAAATCAGATCTTAACATATAGAGTTAAAAATGCAAAAAAGTATTATTTTCAAGGGCCAGTATTAGAGCTGGTTGTGACTCTGCTACTCAATCCTAAATGTGGTAAACTACAGTATGTGCAGTCTATCCCTTGTAAGCGCGGCCATTGGTGCACTTGGTTTCTCCTCCCTGTAGCTTCTTATAAAAAATAGTTGACTGCCAGCTACCATTGTCGGCCATATTATATCTCACAGTATTGCTTTTTCTGTCACCTGGTCACACTAAATATCCTCACCCTCCCTCTCACTACAGCAAGGGATAGCAACCGTCGGCACTCCAGCAGTCGTGAAACTACAAGCCCATCATGGCTTTGGATGGAATAATAAAGCCTTTGACTGTCAGCGCATGCTGGGAGTTGTAGTTTCACAACAGCTGGAATGCCGAAGGTTGCTGACCCCTACAGTACAGAGACGTTGGATTGATTCTAAGTCTGCAGAGTGTAACACATGATGTGGTGTCAGTGAATTTGTGCATCATTTGTCAGGAATTTACTGTGAGGAAGACAAATGTAGAGAGATAATGGAGTTTTTAAGGAATGTTGAGGTTTATTTTCAATAAACAAAAACCAACCTGATAAAAGGAGTGAAAATTCCTCTCTCCCAGCTGCTGGACAATCACCCGAGACTGAAAGAAAACACAAGTGAATATCAATTACAAATAAATTTGTTCTCATTAACAACAGAGTTCTGAGGGGTTCAAATATCCCCTCTGTCACCTACGATGACACCAGTATTATAAATGGCACATGGTTAGTGGGGGTTCGGTTTCAGACTTTACATCAGGACCTACACGTTACGCCGGATTATTTACGACTATTGTTACTTTATGTAAGTTGGGTATGATTTGTTTGAGACATGAACTCTACCCATCAGCTAGGCCAGGGGTCAGCAACCTTCGGCACTCCAGCTGTTGGTGAAACTACAACTCCCTGCATGCCCTGACAGCCAATGGCTTTGTTATTCCAGTCAAAGGCTGTCAGGGCATGCTGGGAATTATAGTTTAACAACAGTTGCAGTACCGAAAGTTGCTGACCCCTGAGCTAGACAATACAGCAGACCTGAAGACGGTAGAACTTGTTTACATATACAATACTATAGCTTTCATACAAGCTTGCATTACTAGAAAACTGCATGTAAATGGATAATAGTATTTTGAGTAAAAAAAATAAAAAAAGTCTTCAAAAGAGTTCACAGAATTCGGTAGTTGTTACATACTTTCTCTAATAGGTAGTTACTTATGTGCCCCCCAATAGGATCTCCTTTGAAATCAAAGTTAATGTCCATGTATTTTCCAAATCGGCTGGAGTTGTCGTTGCGGGTAGTTTTAGCATTTCCAAATGCTTCCAGGACACAATTAGACTTAAGCAGCATATTCTTCACCCTGTGGAATTGTATAGGAGACAGTGGATCCATATGGCATCAATAGAACAATAAAACAACAAGAGGAGTTTAAGAAAATTGGGGGGTTAATATTAAAGGGGTTTCCCAGTCCATAAAATTTGATAGCCTATCCTCAGCATAGGACATCAATAGCTGATCGATTGGGGGCCGACCACCGGGACCACCACCGATCAGCTCTTTTGAAGGGGGTGCAGCGCTCGTATGAGAGCTACGTCCTCTTCAATTCTACTTGCTCACCGTGAATCATCGACACAGATGTAGCGATTTAAAGTATTGCAGCCTTCTGCTATTGAAGTGAATGGGAGAAGAAGGCTGTAATATGTCAATCGCTGCTACATCTGTGTCGACGATTTACAGCATGCAATTAGAAATTAAGGGGAAGCAGCGATCGTACGAGCGCTGCACCCCCTACAAAACAGCTGATCGACGGGGGTCCGACCCCGAGCGATCAGCTATTGATGGCCTATCCGGAGTATAGGCCATCAATTTTTATGGAGTGGGAACCCCCTTTAAATTTTCTTTTTGGGAATTTTGTATCTGCACATTAATTTTTGTTGCCAAGACAATAATAGAGTGATACCTGAGGTCTTAGCGCAGACGTGTTTTAGCAGGGCCCTCTAGTGTTGATCGTGTAAAACAAAAAAAAACAAAACATAACATTTACCTCTCCACCTCAGCTCGCTGGCTTGGATTAGTAATGGCGGCTATGTACTGCATTATATATTTACTGGCTTCCGTCTTCCCGGCACCACTTTCTCCTGCAAGACAATGAATAAACCATTATATTGCTCTATAGCATTGAATATATACACACAAGGATAACGACTGCAGGCTAAACCAGGAAAAATAAGTCAAAAGCGCAGGCTTATAGTGTTCCTCTACTGGTCATCTCTCGTCTGACCTTGGGCATGGAGAGACACTCCTGCAAGCAGGGTGGTTCATAGTTAATTAGAATTGGACCCGTGCACAATACGTTCTGTGCGCGGTACGGTTGCCATGGCAATTGTACCCCTCAGAGTGCAGGAGCGTCTCTCTACGTCCAATGTCAGGTCGGGAGATCAGAAGTGGAGGTACACTTTTAAGTCCAATATCCTGTGCGGATTTTATAACATACTTTACGATAAGATGCAGAGTTCTAATTCCTATGTCTCTCAGAGCGAGAGTTAATGATGTGTTCAGGATTGGAAAAAAAGGGTCTACCTTAAGTTCATTAAGAGAATGGGGCTGAGCTGCAATACTGGACACAGCCAAGTGTGGCGCTGTTGTTGTTTTTTTTTTTTTTAAATCCTGGATAATTCCTTTAAATTTTACAATTCTAGCTGCCTGCAGCCACCACTAGGGGCAGTTAAGGAGCTTACCGCATACTGCTGAATTATTCAGTACAATGTATGTATAGCATGCAGTGAGCTCCTAAACTTGCAGGAGATTAATTTCTTACCCCACAATTTACCAAGTCTTGATCGCATTTATTATTCAAGGTTGCAAAACAAAGACGAAGAAAGACTATGGCAATAATACCTGATATTACTATACACGTGTCTTTGCAGCGTCTCTTCATGGCCTTGTAAGCTGCATCTGCGATGGAGAAGAGATGTGGGGGTCTTTCATACAGCTCTCTCCCCTTATACTGCTCGATTGTATCCTTCCCATAGATTGGGAGATTCTTGTAGGGGTTCACGGACACCACCACTTCACCGATAAATGTATAGATGCGTCCCTTATCAAACCTGAATAAAAAGGCAAAATTGAAAGAGAAAATAAGAATTTTTCAAATATTACAATAATATGACAAACGCTGAACGGCATTTAACTAGTCAAAGAGGTTCTCCATTTATAAGACATTTACCTGTCGCACAATACAGTCAGCCGTTGTTCTATACGCAATCATGACACTGCAGCCCGTCCAATTAAAGGGGTTCTCCAGGTCTATTTCAATTCAGTTTGTCTAACTTTACCTGGTATGTATCTGAACTAAAATCTGAGTTTCAACGCTGATAACCGTGGCTTCAGGGGCAGCCGTACTTGCTTCATTGGAGTGTGTAGACATTTTATAAAGCGGAAATGCAAATGCAGAAAAAGAAGTGGCAGTCACAACTGGGGCCCTTCTGCCACATAAGAAGACACCAGTGTTCTACTTGGAACATAATAGTTGGTGGGCCCCATTGCAGATTTTCTATTGGGGCCTCTGGTCACTGCTTTGTTTTTATGCAGCTGCAGTGTCCAGGGCCTAGAAATATATACAGTGAAGGAAATAAGTATTTGATCCCTTGCTGATTTTGTAAGTTTGCCCACTGTCAAAGACATGAACAGTCTAGAATTTTTAGGCTAGGTTAATTTTACCAGTGAGAGATAGATTATATATAAAAAAATATAAGAAAATCACATTGTCAAAATGATATATATTTATTTGCATTTTCCACAGAGAAATAAGTATTTGATCCCCTACCAACCATTAAGAGCTCAGCCTCCTCCAGACCAGTTACACGCTCCAAATCAACTTGGTGCCTGCATTATAGACAGCTGTCTTACATGGTCACCTGTATAAAAGACTCCTGTCCACAGACTCAATGAATCAGTCTGACTCTAACCTCTACAACATGGGCAAGACCAAAGAGCTTTCTAAGGATGTCAGGGACAAGATCATAGACCTGCACAAGGCTGGAATGGGCTACAAAACCATAAGTAAGACGCTGGGTGAGAAGGAGACAACTGTTGGTGCAATAGTAAGAAAATGGAAGACATACAAAATGACTGTCAATCGACATCGATCTGGGGCTCCATGCAAAATCTCACATCGTGGGGTATCCTTGATCCTGAGGAGGGTGAGAGCTCAGCCGAAAACTACACGGGGGGAACTTGTTAATGATCTCAAGGCAGCTGGGACCACAGTCACCAAGAAAACCATTGGTGAGGCCCCATGCACACGACCGTGCCAGCAATCACGGCCCGCGATTGCGGGCACGGCCGGCCGCTGACTGACAGCCGCATTTTCGGGCCGTGCTCCCATACAAAGTATGGGAGCACGGCCCGCAAAATGCGAAAGAACGGACATGTTCCATAATTCCCGGAACATTTCCACGGCACTGACACCCTTCCGTAGTGCTACGGAAAGGTGTCAGTGTTCAATGAAAGTGAATGGCTCAGTTTTTTGCTGTTGTGTGCATGGGGCCTAACACATTACGCCGTAATGGATTAAAATCCTGCAGTGCACGCAAGGTCCCCCTGCTCAAGAAGGCACATGTACAGGCCCGTCTGAAGTTTGCAAATGAACATCTGGATGATTCTGAGAGTGATTGGGAGAAGGTGCTGTGGTCAGATGAGACTAAAATTGAGCTATTTGGCATTAACTCAACTCGCCGTGTTTGGAGGAAGAGAAATGCTGCCTATGACCCAAAGAACACCGTCCCCACTGTCAAGCATGGAGGTAGAAACATTATGTTTTGGGAGTGTTTCTCTGCTAAGGGCACAGGACTACTTCACCGCATCAATGGGAGAATGGATGGAGCCATGTACCGTCAAATCCTGAGTGACAACCTCCTTCCCTCCACCAGGACATTAAAAATGGCTCGTGGCTGGGTCTTCCAGCACGACAATGACCCGAAACATACAGCCAAGGCAACAAAGGAGTGGCTCAAAAAGAAGCACATTAAGGTCATGGAGTGGCCTAGCCAGTCTCCAGACCTTAATCCCATCAAAAACTTATGGAGGGAGCTGAAGATCCGAGTTGCCAAGCGACCTCGAAATCTTAATGATTTACAGATGATCTGCAAAGAGGAGTGGGCCAAAATGCCATCTAACGTGTACAAACCTCATCATCAACTACAAAAAACGTCTGACTGCTGTGCTTGCCAACAAGGGTTTTGCCACCAAGTATTAAGTCTTGTTTGGCAAAGGGATCAAATACTTATTTCTCTGTGCACAATGCAAATAAGTATATATAATTTTGACAATGTGATTGTCTGTTTTTTTTTAAATATAATCTATCTCTCACTGGTAAAATTAACCTAGCCTAAAAATTCTAGACTGTTCATGTCTTTGACAGTGGACAAACTTACAAAATCAGCAAGGGATCAAATACTTATTTCCTTCACTGTATGTAGAGGGACCAAATGTTGATGCATAGCACACAGGTTGAACATTTCCTATGCTCACGTCAATAAACAGACCACCCTCAAAAGGAAAGAGAATCAACGGACAGGCAATAGCACGAAGATTTCAGGAGTAAATAAGTGGTCATGTTTGCTATACCACCACAAGAGGGAGCTCTTCTACTATATAGTATAAAAAAATGCAGGTTAAACATCATAAAATTTGCAAAGCTTCAACATTGTAGTCTATATCTACAAAGGAACAAAGATGAACCGGCACTCCAGGGGAATCCACAAAAAAAATCTATTTTGTACAATTGAATGGGATTGGAGTCAGCTCTTGGATGCAGAGCAGCTGATTTGGCTGTATAACTGTAGTTTTGATCCCGGCGCCGCCTTACGGCTTGCTTGTTTGCTGGTAGTCTGTATGTAGATACTAGTCAATATCCATCGTCTGTATGTATCGCGCTACAGGACACTACAACATCCTGCTTCTTCAGAAAACGCCAACCTTGTTAACCCATATGGAAACCGTAATCGCCGTTTTTACATACTGTTCTCCTGAAGACGTCAGACACAATGTGAGGAAAGGGCAAGAGTGAAAGACTGAGCGTGGAGAAAAAAGAAGAAGAGGTAGAGCTAAAAGGTATATAGTATAATAATACACAAATGATCTCTCCACTATGAAGAACATTTATCTGCCGGCGACAATCGTAAAGGGTCACAGCTGCGTCTACCGGCATCCACAGGGAGTCATCAGGTGGCCCTCGCTCACCATGTACTATGTATAGGTCATTTTCCATAGCACGAATCTTCACAACAAAATAGACAGTGCAATGCTGATGTTATAATATCGACCGCCGAATTGACCCAATAAGACGCAATCCTCCACAAATGACCAGAAAGTATTTCAAGATACAAGGATTAAAGAACAAAAATGAAGAAGATGACAAAACAACAAATCATCGAGAATCCTGGAGACCAAACAGAAGAGCGGACATAAACACTTTACGTATAATCCCCTAAACTGAGAGTCAAACACAACATGATGGCACAAAACAACACCCCCAACGATTGAGTCAATTATATTCTGGCTACTACCCCTTTAACCATAAGAGTATGTTCACACGCAGTGAGCAAAAACGTCTGAAAATACGGAGCGGTTTTCAAGGGAAGACAGCTCCTGATTTTCAGACGTTTTTTAAGCCACTCGGGATTTTCGCTGCGTTTTTTACGGCCGTTTTTGGAGCTGTTTTCCATAGAGCCAATGAAAAACGCCTCCAAAAACGTCCCAAGAAGTGTCCTGCACTTCTTTTGACGAACCGTCTTTTTACGCGCCGTATTTTGACAGCGACGCGTAAAAGAAAGGCTTGTGGGAACAGAACATCGTAATTCCCATTGAAAGCAATGGGCAGATGTTTGTAGGCGTATTAGGGGCAAATTACGTCTGAAAACACTTGGGGTATGTTCACACGGCAGCGTCCGTAATGGCCGAAATTACGTGGCTGTTTCCAGGAAAAAACAGCCCCGTAACGGCATGTGCAGGCGCTTGAACGCCGCGTCCATTACGGACGTAACTGGAGCTGGTTTTCCATGGAGTCAATGAATAACGGCTCCATTTACGTCTGAAGAAGTGACATGACACTTCTTTGGCGCGGGCGTCTATTTACGCGCCATCTTTTGACAGCGACGCATAAATATACACCTCGTGTGAACAGACAAACGTCAGCCCATTGCTTTCAATGGGCAGATGTTTGTCAACGCTTTCAAGCCGTAATTTCGGACGTAATTCCAGGCGTAAAACGCCCGAATTACGTCCGTAAATAAGCCGTGTGAACATACCCTTAGACTTTACCCGGCTTGACTAATAACATCCAGTCACAGACATCATATCTTATGCACCAGTCACAAACCTCAATTTATACAAGCGACCATTGCTATTTCTTGCAGACAGTGAACAATAAGGCGGCTCTGGGGTTAAGCAGGGAAAAGCTGTAAATGGATTCAGAATACAGGCTATAAATAGGTTGAGTTTCCTTTCCCAAATTTTATATAATGCCTCTTTATACCTCAAAGTCAGCAGGAGCACATTGGGAAAGAGGGAGGCCCGGAGTCAGCGGGAAGGGTGGAAGGCGGCAGCGGAGTAAGGACAGTGTTACACCAGAACTGGAACCCACAAAGCTCTGACTAGACACGTGTATATCTAAAAACATGATCTAAAAGTTATATAGACTGAAAAAAAAAAATACAGACTTGACTGCAGTTTATAGTCAGATTCCCAATGTCATAGGATGCGGACAGTGACACAGAGCGGGCAGTCATTTTCCTTCCCCAATCAAAGCTGTGGTACGACCCCTTAACCCAGCTTGGTTGTAACCCTAAAAAACAAACAACAAAACACCCCTTAACTTTGAAGAGCCTTACTGTGAAATCCCTCTATATATCTCAACCTCATGGACCCCTATACAGTGTAAAGTGGGGGTTTTGGGGTTAACTGCAGTCACACCTGCATGTTCAGATTTTCAGGAGTTAAGTTGTAATGTTAGACTAAGTTCACACCACGCTTGGGGAATCCACAAAAACTGTGTCTAACTGTTCCCAGTTGGACACGGCCAAGCGAATGTTTGCCCCAAGCGTATGTAACTGCATGCCCGTACGTTGCATACATCGATATCGACCTATTCTGGCTAGGGATGCACGGTGCATCGAAACTTCGATACTGTTTCGATACTTTGCATCCCTAAACGGTTCGATACCGCTATTTCCTGTATTTCGATACTTCGCTGCGCAGCCGCACAGCTCAGTATAGTAATACATGAATGTATGGGAGCGCGGCTGCGGCTGTGTAATTCAGCCACAGCCCCGCTCCTGAGTCCTGATAACATGTGCGCACGGTCAGGATGATGCGATGCGGCCGGCGCTGTACTTATGAGCGGCGGCACTGGAGACAGAACATGGCGGGCGCTCTGCAAAACACCCCCATGTTCTGTCCTCCGTGCCTGAACCGCCGCTCATTAGTGCAGCGCCGGCCGCTTCTCCTCATGCTGACCGCGCGCGCACTTTCTGTCAGGAGCGGGGCAATGGCTGTATTACACAGCCCCGCTCTATAACGGCGGAGATCAGAGAAACCTCTCATCTCCGCCGTTATTCCCCTGAATGCTGCGATCACAGCTGACTGCAGCATTCAGGAGAAAATGAGAAGGGGGGATGCCCCTGGATCGCGTCACAGGGAATTCCTGTGACGCGATCGAGGGCCATACCATATATGGGCAGACAGCCCAGGGTCTATTGACGGACACCAGGGCTATCTTACCATATTTCTTGTTGTTAGGACATACCCAAGTATGTCCTAACAACTGCCTGTGTGCTATCCGTCCACAGGCTAATGTACTGGGATATATCTGATATATGTCAGTACATTAAAGTTTAAAAATAAAGTAAAAACAAAGTATTGTTAAATGTAAAAAAAAGACACATTCACCTTTTTTACAATAAACATTAAAATAAGTCTCAATACATAAAATATTCACACATTCAGTAATGGCGCGCACAACAATTTTTTTGCATCCTTTATGATGTGTACGCTGTAAAAAAATGAAATAAACACGGCTTTCTATCACTTATTAATGTGAGGCGCGAGGTGTGATGAATTTACCCTCCATGTTCCTCACATTAATAGTAATTAACCCCATCATGTACCTCGCACATTAACCCATTATGACTGAGAAACATGATGGGATTAATTACTATTAATGTGAGGCGCGTTCAAAATTCATCATCACACCTCGCGCCTCACATCAGAAAACGGAAGATTTTTTTTTTTATTACTGTTGGCAAAAGTATCGAAATTGGTATCGAAATCGCAATACTAAACGAAGTATCGGTATCGAAGTCCAAATTCTGGTATCGTGACATCCCTAATTCTGGCCCGACGGAGGACAAGGGCGCCATATGGATACCATTAGCGCATGCGCCGGGAGCTTTTCACGCCTGATGTGAACAGGGCCTTACTGGTATGGGGGTTATTTGTTGTGGTTTATACACAAAATATATGAAGACCTATACAACAGCTAAGCGGACATAACATACAATCATTTTGATAACAATTGCACATGATAGGCCCATCACCATATATTTATGTGAACGATGGCGGCATAAGACAAGTAGTAATGATTCCCGTCATTCTCTAAACCAGAGTGAGAAGAAATATTATGTTACCAGTCAACCTGGCCCATAACATTGGTCAAAACCCAGTGATACAAGGATAAAATGAACAGGTTAAAGAAGAAATGTTATGTTGTGTAATAAATGTGACAGCGCAATGTTTGGAGACGCTCCCATCCGGTTCTGGGGTGCGGCAGCAGGAGAAGTTGTTCCCTCTAGATTACAAAATACTTCTTGATCACCTACTCCTACCTAGACAAGGAATGAATGAGCAGCGTGGGCTCCGGCTGTGCCAGTGTGTGATCTAATAGGATGGGTATCCACATAGTGGAGCATGAGGAGAATGGTGGTGGCATCAGGTAAAAGAAATACACCACTGCAGCACTACCCTCATCAGACTGGGGAATGATAGGAATGTATCTGTCGACAAGCTTGTTGACAGTCTCCAATAGCAACCAGCTAAATGTATCATGTAGCTGTGGACTCGATCACAGTTTGTAACTCAGGATCTTTACAGGGCAAGTACTGTAATATACTTACAAATTTATTAAACTTTTTAATTATCAGTAGATTATGTCTGGAAAATGTTGTGAACATAAAAATAAATGCTTTTCACTCTTGCGAACCGCCATGCTATAACGGCGCAGTAATGGCGCAGGCACAGGAGCTGTGTTCGCACCATCACTTGCTGGTTGTGGTTTATATAGCCGACCTCCTGCGTGAACAATTATATTGGTTATTACGCAGCTTTCTCAGAAATAAATGTAACTAACGAATAGCTGTAAAGAAAATGTCCCAATTTCCACCGCAGCGGAATTTTCGTGGTGCGATTTTTCAGACAGAATGTCCCGCGGGTTCCAGGTCTGACTCGCTGCGTGATTTTTACGCAGTGTATCCGTCCCGTGGGAACCCAGCCTTATACTCCAGAGCGGAAATCACAATTCTGCTCATTGTTATTGGAAGCCATCGACCAGCTCATGGACAGAAACATCACTAAAGGCCCTTTTACACAGGTCAATTGTCGAGATAAAGAGCATTTACAGAACCCTCATTCCCTACCAATGCGCTCATTCATCGGCTGATCGTTTAGTTTCTGCAGCAGAAAATATTCTCGTTGTCGGCAGCACTTCTCCCTGTGTAAACAGGGAGAAGTGCTGCCGACATCATAAATAAGTATAGGGATGAGCGATCATAGTAACGAGCGATCATATCGAAACATTACCGATCAATAGCTCGTCGTTATGGACAAAATGGTACCGGTGTAAAAGGACCATAACAGTGATGCTGAGCACCTAAGAGAAGTAAATAATTAGTTTAGCCGATATCTGATTACACTGCAGCATAAACTAGCAAATTCCCAGCAAAACATGAAAGTTTTACATGCAGATTTTGCTGCGGATTGGCCACAGATTTCAAATCCGCTGCATTTCCACGACAGAATGGGCATGCTGCGGTTTTGAAAATTTTGCAGCACGGCCCGCTTTCAGCGCAGATTTTGTTTGGTACATTTTTGAAAACCCCATTCACATTTATTGCACTGAAAACTGCCGTGGATTTGCCACGTCTGAACATACCCTTATGGTAAATCTTATCAACATGCCATAAAAGTTTGTATTTATGGTGCGAAAACCCCTTGAATTTAACCTGTAATCTAGATGTGGTAAACCAACAGATAGACCAGTTGAGCAGATAAATCATAAAGATGATTCCAGCAAGCTACCGCCTTATCTTTTATTCCAAGACATCAGCCTATGCCGCACCCCCCTCTATTGATGGAGCCATTGACGTGTTCTATATCAGTGTGGCAGGGTATGGGACAGATGCCATAATTTACCATATAATTACCTTTCGTAACCAGCAAGTACAGGGTGAAATGTACTCGACTCAGTGACCACCATTATTATGATGTTTATTCATTCATAAACTCACCTAAGGTGTAGGATTCCTGGACCCTACAGTTAAGGGCTCTAGATGTCTGGTGCACTTTAAGAGGACAGGATCGTTCCCTTTTGTGCTATTTATACACCCTTTTTGTTGCCTTTCAGGTAATTTGTACATGACAAACACTTGCTCGCCTCGGGTTCTGTCTAATCTAACCACTCCCTGGTCGTTCGTACTGCTCTGCTGAAACTTCTCAAATTGTTCTGTTAAAAGACCATAATAAACCTATATAAAACCCCATCCCAGAAATTACACTACTTAACCCATAACCTGCTCTTGATTTCCTAAGGCTTTGAGAAGTGTAAAATGACGGGGACACTAAAATAAGCAAAAATACATTATACCAACCTCCTCAAAGCTAATCATCTTGTTCTATTCTATATGGCAAATCAGAAAAAAAAAAAAAAAGTTTGTGTGTCACAGGAGGCATTCATTTGGACCCCCCCCCCCCATATCTCCATATTCCACATGCTAAATTATATATTTAGGAAAAGGGACAGAGTTTTGGCTGATTTGCCTTTTGCTGGGAGGCAGCATGCAGCTGCAGAAACCTTCCCCACTGTTCTCAGAGACTAGATAAATGTAGCCCTGCCCCATTTTTCTAAGCTCCACCCCTTTCTGACATTACAGCCTAAGGTGAAGAGCAAAATGAGGCAAAAGACCCCTGCTTTTCTGCCCAATCCCTACAAGGAGCTTGAAATGAAAGAAATAATCACTGCTGTCTCCTCTGCATATTCTCGTCGATTACATGCCGTCTTTAGAAATAGCCTTACAGGTCCACTTTAAAAAATACTATATACAGGCAAGATGCATGCAGGGAATTGTAGTTCTTGCAGAAGTAATCAACTGGAGGAGTGAAATCCCAATGATGGATACAATAGTCACAAACAATTCTCCCAGAATATAAATACACAATATGTTGCATTATGAATGATGCCTATGATGTCCGCACCACAACAGACTGCGGATACTGGACAATCATGACATACCAGATGACATGTTCTATTTCTCTAGTCTGTAATTCTTCAAAGACTTTAATGTGAACAGGTTCAGATAATAAGTGCACGGTTCTCTTATGTAGATGTGTAAATCTATAAACATGAATCCACGTGCACAGCTCCAACCGGCCTCTCTGATCCTGCAATGTGTTTTTAGTTAGAAGGGACATTTTTGTGGTGCAGTTGGCTTATTCCTCAGGGGAAAAACATAAGAGACTTGGATTCCTGCACAGGCCTTTGGCAGCACGTTTTTAACTCATTCTGGGAAGCGGCTGTGGGGGTTAATGGTTAGGCCAAATTAAAGAGACAGTTTCCTTGGAGTCATAATTGGACAGGATTGGTCTCATTACAGTCAATATGCTTGAATAAAGGGGTTATCCAGCGAACAAAAAAATAATTTTAAAAATGTTCACAATGGTGTACAAACATTAAAAAAAGCCACACGCACCACACCAATCCCCCAACTGGGAGCAGCGGGGAATCCAGGAGGGGACTATGACTTTGTTACATTTGTACAGCATCACAAACATGCTTAAAAGGATATTCCCATCCCCAAAGGATATGGGATAAATGTCTGATCAGTGGAGGCCCACAACTTATTGGAGTCCCTTGACCCCGGGTGAGTCTCATGGTATAGGCTGCACCCAGCCATAGATTCAACAGAAAGGTGTGCGGGCCTCTCTATTCAAATCTATATGTAAAAGATAGTCACTGTCTGCAGAAGGGGGGGGGGGGGGGGTTATATGCTATAAATGTCTATGATGATAATACCCCTATAACTTACTACATAAAATAAAAATCCTGACCACACAAAACAAAATTCAGCTATTATGACACATTTTTAACTGGTGATTATACTGGGCAAGGCTTCAGTGGGCGGAAGTAGAAAAGTGCCCAAAAACAATGCCAGCCATTTGATGGACCAGCACTGGAAGAGAAAGAGGTGCACCACTCGTAAGGTGGGTCAGTATTAATACACCTCCTACGATGAAGAACTTTTAAAATCAATTTAGCTAGTTCTACAGACTTCTACTGCCTCAGTTTCTGGGACAGGAAGTAGCTATCTGGTAGCTACCACTGTCAACCATTCTCACGTTGATGGAGCTGCTTTCGGTCACATGGTCACCCAGAAGGCTGTGCCTCTCCAAGAACTTCCTAACAGTTAATCACAATTGCATACAATCCCACAAACTGGACCTCAAAAGGGACATGGTCCATACAAGTCTGCATGAACACTGGGCACAGTTATGGGGGCATTCCCGGCTGCATTGGGGCGTGGCTTAATGTACCAATTTTGAGAATTTTAATGTTGGCAAAAACGCAACTGCTGTGCAGAGACATGCAGTTTGTAAAAGATTTGGAATCAGTGACAAAATTATTATTAGCCTATCGTGCAATTTGTCAGACAAACCAGAGCTTTCATCCTCATTTATAGCCCGAGTTTATTTATTGATTGATTTTAGTAAGGAATTCTGGGAAGTGTAGTTCTTGAAAGGTACTGATTCAACTTGTGGAGATAACGGCTGGTAGGGTGTCTTAAGGGCAATGCACCCTGGGAAAAAAGTATACAAAATAGCTCACCCACCGAAGTAAGAAAAAACCGCCTCTCTTGTGTCACCAATAGGTTATTGACTCACAGCAAAAATAGCGACAAATAACTTGGAACACAATGACAGAGGAGGAATTGGGAACTGTGCCATTTGTGCCAGTCTCCCTCTTGATGTGCTACCCGATAGTAATTGCTGAACCATCTGTTCTTTGATGGAGACTTGCTTTATGCTTTTTCCCAGTCTGTAACAGAAACAGTTATTCAGGCACACCCATCCTGGAGCAGTCACTCCTGTCTATTTTAAGATTTGGCTAATTGTAGACTAAAAGTGTGCGGTCAAGACTCCAGACACTGCTTTAAGCAATTACTGCACATGACGATGGAGAAGGCACTGCCACTTGTCTTTAAAGTAGGAGATGCCAGTGCAAAATCTTAGTGCTATTCTGTAAGTTCTCACCCTCTGCCTTCATTGTAGGACTAGCAATGGGAAGAGCTGGATGATTCTGTGCTGTAAACATAATTCCGTGACATCATTTTACTACATTATAGGCACAATTCCCCAGTTAGTCCTATTGGCACTATATGGTCGTATTTCAAACCTCCCCCCAAAAAATGGGAAATCCACCATACCCTAGGCCCCATGCACACGAACGTGCTTTTGCGGTCGCTGTTCCCCCGAAAATCCACGGGAGAATTGTGACCCCTTTCGTTCCGATGGGGCCTTTGCACACGACTGCGGTTTCCACGGTCCGTGCATGGCCCAGGAGCCCGGACTGCAGAAAGAACGGACATGTCTTATTACGGCCGTGTTCTGCGGTCCAGGCTCACAGCAAATAATGGCCGCGGCCATGTGCAAGGCCCGCGATTTGCAAGCGGCTCGCGGGGGACACTCCGCCCCGGGCCGAATCGAAAATCACGGCCGTGCACATGGCTACGGTCGCGTGCATGAGGCCGAAGGCCAGAAACCACCACAGACCCTGCTCCAGCCCTGTCTATTATTGTGCAATTATCACACCACCGCAATGGCCACCCTTCATTAATTCATCTATTTGAGGTCACAGTGCTCTGGCTCTTAAAGTACCAATATTGCACAACTAATAAAATGAAAATATGCAGTACCATATGTAAAATCTCTACTAGTGTTTTTTCTTACTGCAGTTTCATCCCATCTTTAGTGGTTTGCAGGTAAATTACCTAGTGGAGGCAGATCAGGTTAGCCCCACAATGACTGAGTATAATGGGTCTAATGTGATACTGTTCCTTTAAAAGGGAAAACTGGGACAGGGCCACTACTGGAACAATGATACAGAGCGGGAAGTGTAAAACATCACAAAAGCTTTGTATCATGTACTGAGTGCTCTGTACAGAAACATAAAGCTATGTACACAGTACACACAATCAGGGAACACGCCTGTGAGAATCGTATGATGGCGGATGGATGAAAGGACATCATCCCGATAATACACAGTACTGGAGCCTCGGCCCGAATACTCACTCAAGGGTTAACTCTGTAAAGGAATAATGCTGCAAACCTTTTATTGCAGCAATAAACAAGTACAGCAGAGAAGGTGTATACTGGATGACTTCTGAGGAGTCTGGACTTTGTCTCTAATTTATTCTGTACAAATCTCTATTGACCAGATATCATAATCCGTGAACTATAGCTTATAAGAAGATACACACATTTTCCTTTACATAATATGACCGGCTAAAGAGCTTGTAAACAGATGTAGTAGAGCCGAGTTTGTCAGTACCGCTAAAATGTGTTATCTGGCACAATGTGCAAGGCTGGGTTCACATGTCGCCGTCAAAATTTGACGGAAATTGCGGCATTTTTTTTTCTAGTAGGTTGGTTTTGTTGCGAGCAATGATTACAGTAACAACTAAAATGCAAAAATCATTACAGATTATCGTTACATGTAATACACCGTCATTCAAACACAAATGACTCGCTAAATCGTTGCTCGTTTGTGAAAGAAAATTAGGTCATTTCACTAGTAATTGAAGAGGGGGGTGCTGTAGTGTTGCGATCACCTGGCACAAGAGGGCACGTGCCCTGGGTCTTTTGGTCAAGCTATCACCATAAAAGGGTTATTTCCACCTTCGCAACTAATGGCATATTCACAAGAGAATGAATGGAGAGGTGGGCGCACATGTACGTTCTATGGGAGCGTGCTCAGCTGTTCCGTAACTTCTTAAGATGTGACCGGAGAGAGCCACGTACATGCACAGCCACCTCTTCATTCATTCTCTGCTTGGATGTGGCGGCCGTTGCCTGACTCACCAGGTGGGACGGTGGTTGGTTGATCCTGTTGTGGACCCACATCGATCAGACATTTATGGCACCGTAGATATGCCATAAATATCTAAGGTGGGAATACCCCTTTAATTGTATCTGCGCCCTCCACCAGTGCCCCAAGTATCTTCAAAGTCTACCAACACCCATGGAGAGGTGTGTAGGTAGAGCCTTTTCTCCTTCAGGCTCTAAACATCTGCAGCATGGTGGTTAGTATTGATGCCTTGCAGCATTGGGGGTCCTGGATTCTAATCCGACCAATGACAACATCTGCATGGAGTTTGTAAGGAACAAACAAGATATAGGAGCTGCACTGCAGCATATGGTGGGTGCTATCCTCAGAGAAATCTTGACAAAAGACCTCAAACCGAAAAAAAGAACCACAATCCAAAAGAAGAGGCAGAACTCCAATGGTATAAAAAAATCCATAATTTATTCAACCAACATACAGGCAACGTTTCACCTTCCCATTGAAGGCGTTTTCAAATGGCTTCAATGGGAAGGTGAAACGTTGCCTGTAATGTTGGGTGAATATATTTTGGATTTTTCTATACCATTGGAGTGCTGCCTCTTCTTTTGGATTGTGGTCTAATGCATGGAGTTTGTATGTTCTCCCCGTGTTTCCTCCAGGTACTGCGTTTTCCACCCACACTCCAAAGACAAACTGATGGGTTAATTTGGAATTTAGAGATAGAGGGACCGATTTGAGTGATGACAATCTCTGTACAGCGATGCAGAATATTTTGGCGCTATATATAAATGAACACAAATAATAATAAACATCTGCATTAAATATAAGACTAGAAACACCAGTCTGCAAATCTTCTTTTCTTGGAAAAGAAAAGTCAGGACAGGTGTTTGGCAACACTTCCATCGCTCTTCTCAAAAACTCACCCACCGCATTAGAACTTATGATAATGATCAACCAGGGGACAAATATCTTCTGGCAATAAACCTGCAAAGTGACAGCTTTAGAAGATAAAAAGATCTTTTTACAATGCAATCAATGGTAATAAACCAGTTATTAAAGATTAGTATGTAGTTATTTATTGAAAATGTTTGACAAGATAGAAATATCTCAGTTTTCATTAGTCAGGAGAATTTTGGTTATAAGCAGTGGCGTAACTACTGCTGTAGCAGCTGTTACGGGCCCCACGGCTTGAGGGGGCCTGTGCACACTCTCCCCCCCCCCCAAATGCCCGATGGCGCAGCTAGCAGCCGTCATGGCTGCTACAGCGGTAGCGATGCTACTACGGGGCACGTGCCGCCAAGCCTCTTACATGTATGGGCCCTCTCATGCTCGGGGGGGGTCGCTAGCACCAGAGGGGGCCCCGGCGGTAGCGACAGCAACCCCCTTTTGCAGTAATTGTACCTGCGTCTATAGCACGCAGGTACACATACATGCATTAGCGCTGGATAGCCTGGCACAGAACTGTGCCCGACCATTCAGAGCCTTACAATGACACCGATTGCTGGGGCAAAATGACTTGCCCTGCCAATCATAGTCTTTCAACGACGCTAGAGGCACGATTACATCATCGCGCCGCTTCCGTGCTTGAAAGGCGCTGATTAACGGGCAAGTCATTCTGCCCTGCCACTCAGCGCCTTTGAACGACACGCCGCTTGCGTCATTCAGTCCAGCAGGCCTGCTCAGAAGAGAGCAGATCTGCATTGCCACCGGACAGCGCGAGAACGGGATCAGGGCGAATATGTAATTGTTTTTCTACTAAAACTGAGTGGCGTTCATCTATATGTGGGGATGTGGGCCACTATATACAGGGGGGTCTATATGTGGGGCATTATCTACAGGGGCGTCTATATGTGGGGCACTATCTACAGGGGGGGTCTACATGCTCTACATGTGGGAATGTGGGCCACTATATACAGTGGGAGCTATATGTGGGCCACTATGTACAGGGGTGGGCTATATGTAGAGCCCTATCTATAGGGGAGCTATTTGTAGGGCACTATCTATAGAGGTGGGCTATATATGGGACACTATATAGAGGCGGGTTACCTGTGGGGCACTAGCTACAGGGGGGCTATATGTAGGGCACGGTCTACAGGGGGAGCTATATGTCAGGTACTATCTACAGACACAGTGTATGGTACTTTTATAATCAGGGACAGTGTATGGCGCTATTATAGTTAGTGGTGCATTGTATGGCGCTTTATTATACTTAGAGGTGTTCAGAATTTTACCTTCGTTTATAGGTGCAGAAATGTATTAAAAGTGAGAAACTGAAGACATCTGAGCGGAAAACTGCAGAAATGAGTCATGGCCGGGAGAAATCCATCATAGAGGTCTGGACAGGAGAGAGAAGAAAAGAACTAGAATCTGAAACGATACCGGTGAGTCACTTAATGTAAATGTTTAATCTGCCTCTTATCAGCACTGTAGTCACTGTATGATCTGCAGCGAGATGATGGGTGGCGTGATTTTTTTTTTTGTGAAACAGCATCTCCCAGCATATCCTTACCATTGTTCGGACCATGCTGGGAGCTGTAGTTTTACACCGTACAAACCTATACGGCAGGGGTTGCACTAAATTGAGCTGTGTTTGTTCTGGTGTTGTATATATGTACTGAACTTGGTTCTGGGGCTGTACATATGTACTGATCTTGGTTCTGGTGCTGTATTTATGTACCGAGCTTGGTTCTTTGGGATGTATATATGTACTGCGCTTGGTTCTGGTGCTGTATTTATGTACCGAGCTTGGCTGTTTGGGATGTATATATGTACTGCGCTTCGTTCTGGTTCTGTATTTATGTACTGAGGTTTGTTCAGGTGCTGTATATAAGTAGGAGCTTGGTTCTGGTCCTGTATATATGTACGAGCACGGTTCTGGATCCGTAATTATATAGGATATATGTATAATAACTAAATTGCAGGGCAGATGGAATTCTTCTCAATTCATTGTATATTTCATGGGAACCTGTCTGGTAGTTTTAATCCCTTGAACCGCCACCATGCGGTAATACATGACCTGACAATATTTCCAAATGTATGTTTTTATCCGATGCAGCAAAATCTTTAAAATCCACTTTTAAAACGGCGCACACTATATGCTAATTACTCATTAAAGGGTCATGAGGCGGTGCCGCTATCCTGAAGCGTCACATAGTCCTGCCTCCAAACCCACCTTTCCATGTTTGATTGACATCCCCCTGGCTGATACAACTTTCTTGGATGCGACATTGGCTTGTGGCACTAAACACAAGGGGGGGGGCTGTGTGGCACTATACACAAGGGAGGCTGTGTGGCACTATACACAAGGGGGGGCTGTGTGGCACTATACACAAGGGGAGCTGTGTGGTACTATTTACAAGGGGAGGGCTGTGGCTCTATCTACAGGGGGCTGTGTGTGGCGCAATCTACAGGGGACTGTGTGTGGCACTATACTAAGGGGGGCTGTGCGGCACATTATACAGTGGGAGCTGTATAGCGCTATAAACAGGGACGGCTTTATGGCGATATCTACAGGGGGGCTGTATGGCACTATCTACAATGGGGGGGGCGCTATCTACAAGTGGGGTGTGACACTGTCTATAGGCGGGGCTGTATAGCACTGCCTACAGTACGGCTGTATGGCAAATTCTACAAGTGGTACTATCTATAACGGGGGCTGCTTGTGGCACCTGGGGGGGGGGCAGTCAATAGTTTGCTATGGGGCCCAGTCTTTCCTAGTTACGCCCCTTGTTAGAAGACAAGATTTTATGTTAGGTTACAAGCAAGTAATGCTACATCCATGATAGATATATAAGTCTAGCCACAGCTAGAAGATCATCAACAAGAATTAAAATGGTTGTCTCATGAAGACAACCCTTGTCCATATGTCCTATTATGGCATATGGATGTCATAGACTGGACCATCCGTGCGGGGCCCCCCTGTATGAGCGGCTCCTGTTCTAGCGGACTCGAGCCATTCATATATTACATGGAAGCCATTCTTTAAAATAACCACCAGTGGTACTACATTTCCTGGCTGGCCGGATCATGGACATTCATTACTTGAGAATTTAGATCTACATTGTCACGTTGACTCTCCCGTATAGGATCTGGCGACAGTCATCTAATGTGTGGGGCCAGCTTGAAGGGGTTTTCCTGGTTGGGGGCTGTTTTTTTATACTGATGACCTATCTACAGGATAGGTCATCAGTATATGATCGGTGGGGGTCCGACACTCTGACCCTGCACCGATCAGCTGTTCCAGCTGCCTCCGGGCACCGGAAACTATGCAGAGTCAGTGCTGGCAGCAGAAGGCACCGACCCCTGTACAGCAGCCATGCTGCAGTACTGCAGCTCTGCTCCTATTCAAGCAGATGGCTCCATACACTGTACAGCGGCCGTGCTGGAGTACTGTTCCTATTCAAGTGAATAAGAGCAGAGTTGCAGTAACCCAGCACAGCCGCTATACAGTGTACGGAGTCAACTGCTTCTGGCACCGACCACTGAATAACATCCGGTGACTGGAGGGAGCCGGAGCAGTTGACCGGTGCAAGGTCCTGGTGTCGGACCCCCACCGATCATATACTGATGACCTATCCTGTGGAAAGGTCATCAGTATAAAGAACAGCCCCCAACCTGGACAACCCCTTTAAGTTTCAGTCTCAGACATTAAATTAAGATAAAACTTTGCCTTTTTGCATTAAAGATAGTTTGCTCCCTATGCACTTTGCATCAGTCGCATAATAGGCCTTTGAACAAACGCCACTCGACTTGATTATATCAGTGATCTGCGCTCATTATGGTGGTGCCACCTTTTGTAGTGATAACAAAACGGATACGAGTCAACAACCAAACGACCGTCTAAGGTTTTCCATTGCATGCCTTCAAACATGTTTTTAACTTCTAAATTTTAATAATACTGTAAGCACGTTTTCATATCCCCTTAGGGATAGTCTGGGTTCACAACAGCACTTCCTGTGGTTTCGGTCCTCGCAAAATTTTTATTTTATTTTTTAAAGCAAACGTTATAAAATAAATTTTTGTAATCGCTGTAGACTCAGAAAATGGACAAACGAGAAGATCATTTATGTGTATGTGCATTTCGGTTGACCAACAATTAGCTGCGTATGTGTCAAAGGTAGTAGTGTAAACCGTTGCGAAGGTCTCACCTTGTCGGTCAATAGATACTAGACGATGTTGCATTATAGCGAATAGAGAAGTTAGAATATGATTCATTTCTATGCCCAGAAACCACTAATGTGAACATATCCATGTTATACTGCAGTTTCTGAAAATAAATATGCAAAACTGACAGTCATATAAGAACAGAATACAATAATGTTAGCGACAAAGTACGAAGCTTGGAGCGGTTTCGTTTGCAATACAAATATCTATCTCATGATAATAAGGGTAACATACTCTTATGATGGAGCGAGGAGGACATATTGCAAGCAACTGAGGCTAAGGATGCCAATAGACATAAAATTATTATCATCCTAATATCCTCCAATACTAATCTTAATCAGGTTCGCCAGTATAGCATGTTTATTCAATGGAGGTGGCGAAGATAAGGGGCTGCCAGAGCCTTCTACTGTAAATTATTTATTCCTTACAATGTAAGCCATTAGGTGATGGTCCAGCGCTCTCCATAGACAGATGTCTGTGAATCCAACCTAAAGCAATCTGCAATTGAAACCTATGACTGCAACTAGAAAGAACATCTATGGGTTGTCCTATCATGACACCGCAACTCTATGACATTTAATTAACGTCTGGAAAGGGTGGTCCCATCTATTTAGATTCATGTTCAATGGAGTTCCCCCAAGTCATGTACATTTCCAATAGTTTCCAAGCCAATTATGGATGCAGCAAATACAAGCACAACAAATCTTTCGGCCCGCGATGGATACAATTATCTTTCCCTTCGTTCACATCTGTGTCGGGACTCCGTTCAAGGGTTCCATCTGACTTTTCCATCAGGGGAACCCATGAACGCAAACCAAACAAACTATAGGTTTCCGTTTGCATCACCATTGATTTCAATGGTGACGGATCCGGTGAAAATGGTTTCCGTTTGTGTAAGGGTTCGGTTGATTTGGTGATGCAAACGGAAACCTATGGTTTCCGTTTGTATTCCGTTCATGGGTTCCCCTGACGGAAAGGTCCGACGGAACCCATGAACGGAGTCCTGACGCAGATGTGGACGAACACTCGGTAACAGCAGCCATTAACCAACTCTATACAAATGTGAACAGTCACAAAGGGTGGGGGCTTAGCTCACCTGAAGAGTCCAGGCACATACATAACTAATCTAACAACCTCCATGAAATCTCAAAGAGAATGCTACCAAACAGGCTCTGTCGGGTGCCCTACAAACGGAGATATTCGCCCTTAGGCCTCAGGCACAAGGCCGTATCACGGTGCCATACATGGCTGCAAGGCACCAAAACACTGCACCTATAGAAGTCTATTGATCCATACTGATCCTCGGATGTCAAGTGGAAGCATATGGAGGTTTTTCTACATCTGTCGCTATACAGGCTCAGTCCACATGGCTATGCGTGTACACGAATGCTAAGGTTGTTGAGTAAAAGAACAAATACACTTTCATCTGGTTCCTCTGTAGCTTCACCCTGTTGCCATGTGTTGTAGTGTGGGCTTGAATTGTTAGAAGAGACCCCCACAGAGAATAGTCTGTCCCTTATATTACCATATGGAAAAACTTGACTGAAAAGGTTTGTCGGTGCACATAAAGAAGCAACTATAACCTGCAATACTAGTTATATATATATAATAGACTGGTACACACGTGGGGTATCCCTGTTGGTGTCAAAATAAACAATGGCGGGAACAGAATAAATGACACAACCGCATATGCGTTTGTATTGTTTCTCTGGGCGTTAGGTATTTAAGGAAGATTAGACAACACATACGGATCCCAACAGGATTTTACATAAACTTTTACAAGGCTTATACAATGCTTGAGGTTCAGCATCTCCAGTGTTTGCAAGAGATAAAAGAAGCAATAAATAAAACCTTTGGATCTTTTTGTAGGATTTGTTTAAGTGACAAAAATGTAATAAAATTGTTGTTCATATTAGGTGGCCATGATCCGGGGTATACCGAATATATGTCATCTGTTCAATCCCATTCCAGTTAACGCTATGTTTGTTCAATGTAACCGAAAATCTGGCCGATCAGATATTTATGATATTAGTATGTAGCGCAAAAAAGACGGTCTTCCCCATGATCAGTAGAACAAAGTGGTTACTTGAATGGGGCTGTACTGCAGTAACAAACACAGCCAAAAAGTATGGACGCGGCCTTCTACCTGGACAAACATTGAAGGGGTTGTAGTGCCCGATTACCGCGGGGGATCTCGGGGATCGGACTCCCGTAGATCACATAAGGATAGGCCATCAATGTGTTTACCTGGAAAACCCCATTAAACCCAGGTCACACATTCTGGATTTGGTGAGGAATTCCATGCGGATTCCAGGCAGAAATCCTAATCAAATCTGTTAACATTTCCGCTCCAATGTGAATTAACTTTTTGTAACCTTGTTCACATGCTTTGGGAAAGAACTTTGAGTGGATATTTTTAGTCTATGAGAGGAATAAGCATATTCATTCTTCTTGCGGATTACACACAGAAAAGGCTGCGGGTGGTTAGCTCCAGCAACTGCACATCCGTAACAGAAATCAGCCTCAGCTTTCTGTATCGGATCCTCTTGTAAGTACACGTTTGATTTTCCATAAGGCCATGTTCATATATGATGTCCATTTAGCGTGTACGTTGAGAAAACTCCCAGTGTACAAGCCAAATGTGTCAACTGCTCTCCATTAGCTGGACGGAGGCCAAAATAGTGTTCCTTTGGCCTCCATCGGGTTGGTATACCTATTTTCTTAATGATCGAATGGCAAAGAAGACTGCGCATTTCCATCCTGCCGGATCTCGCAGAAACTTTTATACGGGGAGGTATCCGTTGTTTTTTTTTTTATCATGGGAGCCTATGAGTCATGGGCTTTTCAAAATCCTTTCATGACGTATATGTTAAATGGATACCATTAGAGTCTATTGGTGACTGATACGTTAAACTAACGCCTAATAGTGGCATCCGTCACCCATAGACTATAACAGTAATAGTGTAACGGACACGTCATGAACTCACATGACCAAAATTACGACGTATCAGTTTAACAGATACCATTAAAATCTTTGGTGACAGATGACACGGTTAGGTATCGGTCACAGCCTACGTTAAACATAAACATCTGGAACCTTTTTTTATAACATAGACGTTAAACGTAGGCCAAAAACATGATGTGGAGATAGCTTTAGGCTGGTTTAAAATGCGCAGATTTTGGGGCAGCTTTTTTGAGCCACACATAGAAGTGGATCCAAAAGGGAAAGGAAGGGAAGGAAAGGTATAAAGTTCTACTTCTCTCTTTTGTATCCACTCCTGTGTTTGATTCAAATACTGTATGTGTGAATTCAGCTTAATGGGGTTTTCCCACCATACATTTTCATGGCATATCAAGAAAAATTGTTTTCACTACTGTTCATTAAAGGGGTTGTCCAGTCCCTAAAAATTGATGGCCTATTCTCAGGATAGGCCATCCATAGCTGATGGGTCTGGGTTAGACTCCCGGGACCCCCGTCGGTCAGCTGCTTTGAAGGGGGTGCAGCGCTCGTATGAGTGCTGCTTCCCCTTCATTTCTACTTGCTCACTGTGAATCTTCAAAACACATTTAGCGTCGATTCACAGGTATTGCAGCCTTCTTCTCCCATTCACTTCAATGGAAGAAAGCTGCAATACCTGTGAGTCGACGATTCACAGTGCGCAAGTAGAAATTAAGGGGAAGTGGCACTCGCACGAGCGCTGCACCCCTTCAAAACAGCTGATGGGCGAAGGTCCCAGGAGTTGAACCCCGACCCATCAGCTATTTATAGGGACTGGACAAGCCCTTTAAAGGGGAATATGCTACAAGATATCTGCAATGATGTGGAAAGGGAACGCAGAGCTGAAAACATTACACGACATGCTTCTTTGTAGCCCTGACTCCTCAGAAACAGGGATCTTGAGGGTTAGATACTTTGTGGGGTCTTTCAGTGGAGGATAGGCTGGTAACTAATGAAGTTTTGAAAGGACATTGTACAGATTTGCAAAGGAAACCTATCCTGGGGAGACAGGTTTCCTATAAGAGGTTGTCAAGGATTAGGAAATAGTCTCAAAGACGGCCATAAACTTTAGACTGACATCATCCAAATCCAAATTCGGCGGGACTGGACGACCATTTAATGTGTACTAGATGTTCGGCCAACTTTCACTCGGCAGATGCGGAGGTAAAAAAGGATCAGGCATGTTGAATTTCACCACATTCCGGATCCTTTGTTCTCAAGGGAGTTAAGTCGCCACCAGAGGTGTCTGGCAGCGGCTTATTCCCTTCTCGCACTTGAGGACACATGTACATCCCGCCAAACCGAGCATGCATATGGAGGTCGGGAAGAGTTGCTGTTGGCTGAATGCTATTCAAGGTGTAGGACCTTCTTAATCATTATTTATTACCTATCAACAGAGCTCGGCAGCCCCATAGAAATGAATAGAGCAGTGGTGCACATTACAGCTCTCTTCATATGGGGCTGCCAGGAACGGCAAGGTAATCCTGTTCTTGTGATCGGTGGGGGTCCAAGCGGTGGGACCCCCACCGATCAGATATTTCTCACCTATCCTGTGAATAGGTGATAAATAATGATTATGGGAAAACCCCTTCAAGTCGAAGGGTAAAAGGTCTGTATTTTTTCCAGAAACAGCACGATTTGTCAATGGAGATTGAATGGAGATGAGCTGCAATACCAGACGCAGCCCATGACCAAAGGTGGCGCTACATCTGGAAAAAAGCAGTCCCCTTTTCTAATCCCGAACAACCACTTTAGGTGCTTACACTGTCCAACACAATTATAAAGAAAAGTGTATTATGTCTTTAGAAAAAGCAGACAAAATGATTTTATTTTTTTATGATTTGTAAATACTGTCTATAGATTGTGCATTGATTTAACAGTGACCCCCTTGTTCTCTGACTGCATGCAATGAGTGTGTCGCTGGCGTTCATACACTTTGGACTTCATAGGTTGTTTAAACATGTCACTGACTTTAGTCAACTTTGTATTTAAAGAAAGAAAAAAAGTTTCTTACATAAACATTACAGTTTCTATTGCTTTAAAAAGGTTTCTTTTTGAAAAATGAAGGTTTTGCTGTGACAATATAAGGTTTGTGTTCTGGCATCGTCATTTCCTATCCGGTTCCTGAGCTCTCAGACATAAAATCACAAGAAAATGCCACTTGGCGTACACCTACGACTCAATGCCAAGAGGGAGTAGGGGTAGAACAGGGTGGACTGGCTGAATGAGTAGGAGGACAAAGTCCTGTAAAAAATTACTTAAAACAAGACCAAGACATAGAATATATTAAAATCTGCTGTGGAAATTTCCTTACAAGTGTGCTGAATATTGACTGCAGGATTATAATGGGGTTGAGTTAAGAAGAGGTATGAGACACTGTTAGTGCAGTGCGTTGGCTAATGAGAGGTAGAAAAATGCAGCTCCTGGACCAGTCGTATCTTCAGGGCATCTGGTTTTACATATTGGAACCTATTATATGATCACATCATCTGCGTTTAGTCCTCCAGTGGTGGATAAAACCACTATGTGATGACACTTCATAGGGCAGACCGTTATCAGCCCCGATTGCCGCATTCATCTTCAGCTATGCCAAATACATATGTACGAGCAGAGTGATGAGCGGGGAATATGTATGAGCCATTTATCGCCGGAGGAACAAAAACAGGTTCGTGAACCCCATTGTCAGATTATATCACTCCCAAAAAACACAATTTATTGCATATCGACAACATACGCTATAAATGTCCAATAGGTAAGGGTTCCATTTCTATCAGGAGAATAGGGGTCTCCTGCCCGCCAGAGATGAGTGATGGGCATTACAGAAACAGCTGAGCACATAACAGCTCCCATAAACTATAATGGAAAGAGCCGCACAAACGCACGGCCACCTCCTCTCTTGAGTGCCGAACCTATTAGACATTTATGGTATATTTTGGTAGGCCATAAATGTCTCAAATGGGAATACAAGGAGCAATCTGGGTAAAACGGATGGTCAAGGCACAATGCATAAACACAGTAACAGGCTTGCTTGGATCGCTCCTTTAAAGAGTAACTACACTTTCAAACTTTTGATATGTCAGAGAGACATCTCAGCACTGGGACCACCACCGTTGCTAAAACGAAGGTGCAGAAGCTCTTAGCTGAGTGACCTGCACATGTGATCAGCGCTCCCTATCAGGCCGTAGACGACTCTCATAGAACGCCCATGTAATCCGTCTTCGGACTGACGATGAGCGCTAATCACAGACGAAGGAGCCAGGCACACAGATGAGCGCTTCTGCACCTCCGTTTCAGCAACGGCGGGGGTCTCAGCACCCGGACACCCACCGATCCAAACTTTTGATAGGTCTCCATGACTTATCAAAAGTTTGATGCAAGTGTAGTTACTCTTTAGGTTGTCTAAAATAGTATTCATACAGTCCCAGAGTTCCCCCATAACAGTGCCAGCCACGCAGTACCTCCTATCAGTAGGATGCGGCTGTCAAAAGATAAGCCAGTCACCCCTAAACTAAAAGGATTGCACATACATCCTGTTAGAACCCCGTTTCACCTGAGGACTGTCGGGCTCCACAGACATTGAAATAACATGATGGATGCTCCCTCATGAAAATCTGCTATAGATTTAGGAAAGGTCAGGTCCCCCAAAGGCAGAAACCAGTCCTTTTATCATTGGTGTGTGTAAACTTTAGGGCATTTCTTCATTGCTAGGATTTGTCAGCGCTAGATGGATCGGTAAATAATGACGCTAGCACTTCCTGAACTGGAAAAATGGTATCATGATGAGCACCTATGTGACACCGCCCGGTAATACCTGGGGAGGTGCCTGATGACAACACTTCTAGTACAGAAGCAATGAGAATGTGGATAGAATGCAAGCCCATGCCCTTCTACCATACGGCCTGATAGAAGATTCATAATAGGTGTGTAGGTCATAATAATTCACAACTATGTTGGACAGAACGGGACATACGCAACCATTTACTCTCCGTTATCAACCATTTGAACACGAGCTACATCCAATGTTTGTACGTGGAGGATATGAAGTCTGCTGGAAAAAAGTCTTCTACATAACAACAACTGTATAACATCTGTCACATCTGTAGCACAGACCGTCAGTAGGAGCCCCTGTGTACAGTGACAAACCATATATACATAATTCTCACATTTTGAACACACTGATCTTGTAATAAAATGGTAAATGTGGATTTATTCTCCTGGTTTTCAGCATAATTTGATTATGAGTAACGATCTTGAGGTTGGGGCTACACAGCTTCCAGGATCATAGTCACGTTGCGAAAGGCGGCGAACTTTGATTTGGGTTGTACTGCGTTAAATTTTGCACTGTAATATTTGCTACAACTCTGATGAGCAGATAATTAGCAGAATATCATGACGTATACCACTTTTTGTACCATAAGGGCTTGTTCACACGTAGTGGAATTGCGGCATTTTTTTCGTCCGGAATAGCGTACGGAAAAACCGTAGCAGAATACAGTAGCAGCATAGTGGATGAGATTTAACAAATCTCATCCGCACGCTGCGTAAAAGATCCGACCAGAAATTCACCTGCGGTGCGTAATTTTCGGACCGCAGCATGTCAATTCCCGCTGCGGAAAGTGAACTGAATTGCTTCACAGGAGATTCACCATCTACCAGCAGTGAAACACAGCAAAATCTGCACCATTTTCTGCAGTGAAAACTGCAGGAAGTGGTGTGTTTTTTCCGCAGCTGAAAGTCTGCTACTTTCAAAGGAATTGGTGCAGAAATTTTCTGCAGCAATTCCGTTGTGTGTGAACAAGCCCTAAAAGTACTGTGGTAGTGGTTTATTGTGTAAAAAAAAATAAAAATAAAAAATTGGCAACTTTATGTTCCCATATAGAAGGAGCAGCAGTCTAAATGTCATATCTTCTGCTGTAACGGTGTAAACAGACATTGTGCTTAAAACCGCATCGAAAAACGGCATAGGTTTTTACAACAATTTGGTTCGTCTTTCAATGTGGCTGCAGTATAAGCCGCAACTGCATTGAAAAACGCACCACCGTACAATCATTGGATGAAGTCACAGTTTGCAGCATCCATACGCAAAATATGCATCCGTGACAAACCAAGGATAAGTTGTTCAATCTCTGCAAAATTCTCAAGAGCCCCCAGACATATTACCGCCACTGGATCTACAAAATAAAAAAAAGGTCACATGCAGGTGTACTTACCGGAGTTTCAGATTATCCATAAATTCTGGTAATGTGACAGAGTCCATAAGAACAAAGTCTGCTTTGCCATATTGCAATCCTTCCTGTTCTGCCATGATTGTAACTCTCAGGCCGTTGGGCCACCGCAACCGCTCCCGTCTGACACAAGCGCAAGATATAAAAGTGTATCCACGACCTACGCACAACTACGCAAATGTAACACAATTACACAATATAGGACACTGTTGCACCCTGCCTGCAGGAGTACAGAAGGTCTCTGTCACACACAGAATGTATGTGGCTTCTGGTCATCCCAGGTGTGTGATTTGCAAGGGCACAATACCTGTGGGATGCAGATGTCTCTTAGCAGGTGATGTCTCTTTCAAGAGAATTAAACACTTCTTGGAAGACTGCTGAAACGTCCTCTAGTAAAAAGACTCTCAAAGGAATTTCTGGAGGAGTTTTCAGAGGATCACACCGAGTGCAAGAAGGGATGTCTCCTTCACAAAATCTTCTCAGTGCAAGTTGGGTGTCTCCTTCATTAAGAGTCTCAGTGCAAATGTCTAAGGCAGGATAGTGATTGGCTCAGTGCAGGTAGGGTCTCTCACTCTTGAACAGTTGCTGTCAATTCAGTAAGGGGTAAGCAGTCTCCTGTGCCTCCCCTGGGTAAATTGCTGATCAAACTCCTGTCCATCCATAGAGAGACCAGGAAGAGAGTGTGAGAGGAGGAGAGAGGGGAAGAGGGAGGTTGAGAGGTAAAGGATGAGGGAGGGGAAAGGGAAGGAGCGGCAGACTGAGTAAGTGGAAAGGTGAGGTAAAGGGGAGGGCAGAGATGTGAGAGGAGGGGATGGGGGTGGGATAATATGACAGAGGCTATTGAGATAGAAAGGGGGAGGTAGTGCTGGAAAGCAGAGTAGGTTGGAAAGGAAGGGGCAAAGCTTGGAGGTGAGGAGTAGCATGTTGGAGTAGGGCGTGGATGAGAAGAACCTTTGCATAGATGTAAAGATAGTAACAGGTGAGCACAAGTCCTCCCGAGGAGGGAACTATAGGGCTGGGTTCACACACCCTATTTACGGACGTAATTCGGGCGTTTTAGCCTCGAATTACGTCCGAAAAATACAGCTCCAATGCGCCGGCAAACATCTGCCCATTCATTTGAATGGGCTTTACGATGTTCTGTGCCGACGGTAAAAAAGACGCCCGCGTCAAAGAAATGCCTGTCACTTATTGAGATGTAATTGGAGTCGTTTTCCATTGACACCATGGAAAAACAGCTCCAATTACGTCCGTAATGGACGCAGCGAAAAGCGCCTGCACATACCATTACGTCTGAAATGCCGGAGCTGTTTTCTCATGAAAACAGCTCCGTAATTTCAGCCGTAACGGAGGCTGCCGTGTGAACATACCCTGAGTGTCAAAGGCAATGAAGTGAGTGCGCTGTACATGTGACTGAGCTGTGTGTTTTTTTCAGTCCTGCTCAGGAAAAAAAAAGCTCTTAACATGGTGTACTTATTTCTTCCTATCAGTGGTAAAACTTGAATCACCTCTCTATAAGGCCAGGATCACACATAGCATTTTGGTGAAGCTTTTGGCTCCATTATTTTTTTTATTTTTTTAACCAAACAGTAGTGGATGCAAAAGAAAGGAGATGCATCTGTCTTTATTTTTTATCCCATTCTGACTTTAGCTCCTGGCCTAAAGGTATATTCACACAGTGCAGTTTTGGAAGTCATTAGGAGAAGTACAAGCTCTTTATACTTTCTCTCCCTTTTATGATCCACACTTTGGTTGTGGATTAAAAAACTGCACTGTGTTAATAAGGACTAACAGATACAATTATCATTTATAGCTTGCATGCAGAAAAAAACACTTAATATTGCTAACTAGGCGATCAATGGTGATCGATCTGCGTAATCAGAACTTAAATGTAGAGGTACGGCCCCATGGAACGGCATTGACCCGACTACGATGCGGCCTAAATCGTGCTGGCACAGTTCTCGTATTGCTTGTTAATGGCCGCGCGGCGTGGCAGGTAAAACTGCTGGTTACCTTCAAAATCGAACGGCCACAAGTCTCTATTCGATATTGTTCACGTGATTTTGCAGGTAACCAGCAGTTTTATCCGCAACGCCATGCAGCCATCACCAGCAATTTTACAAATGCATGCAGACGTGGTTTTTGCAGATTGCGGCCAGGTCAATGCTGCTCCGTGTGGCCTTACCCTACACATCAAGGGAGTATTGCTGTAGGACTACGAGTCCCAGCATAGAACTGATCTATTAAAGTTTTAGGGTAAGGCCATGGAACGGCACTGACCCGGCTGCATTGCTTACAAAAATAGCGCTGGCGTGTTGTTTAATGCGTTTGTGAAATTGCTTGTGATGGCGGCGTGGTGTTGCAGGTAGAACTGCTGGTTACCTGCAAAATCATGCGAATGTTAATGAATAGACCCTTATGGCAAGTACTTTGCTGGTAACCGCCATGTTCGGCGCAGATGTCATATTGCCTGTTAATGGCCATGCATTTTTGTGGGTAAAACAACCCTTTATGTTCAAAATCACGCAGCAATTAATGATTACGCCCTATATCGCGGCACAATTTTGCAGGTAAAAAGTTGTTTTACCTGCAACAACGCGTGGCCATTAACAGGCAGTTTGACAGCTGCGCTGAACATGGTGCCGGCGCGGCTGTTAGATGCATTGCGGCCAGGGCTCCGTGTGGCCGTACCCTTACCGACAAGTCAGTTCTATGACACTAATACGGCTCATTAAAAATATTTAGCACATCTGACTTGTTCCATTACAGATTTGCTTGAGATGTTCATGGAAAACACAATAATTGAAAGGAAAGGTGGAGGGGCATCTCTGAAAAATGACAGCAAAGTCGCATTGGTTGCTATAGGTAACTGCTCCTTTTTTGCTTTGCATTGCTTTTTATAAATCTCCTCCAAATAGAAAAAAAAATCTGATGCATTAAATATTACAAAAAAAAAAGTGAAAATCTGTAATAGAAATTAACTCCATCTTTTCCTATACTCCATTTTGTTTTCAGTATAATTTTTCCGCTTAAATAAATATATTTTTCTGTGTTCTAACACATTTTTTGCTGTGTACACAAACTACGATTCAGGACCCACCCAACCATGCGATCCTCACACATCTGTAGAAAGAAGATAAGGAGACAACTTAGGCTTCGTTCACGTCTGCGCCAGTGCACCGTTCTGTTGGAGCTTTCCGTCAGAACGGAACCCTCATAAACAAACGGAAACCATAGGTTTCCGTTTGCAACACCATTGATTGCAATGGTGACGGATCCGGTGCCAATGGTTTCAATTTGTCTCCGTTGTGTAAGGGTTCCGTCGTTTTGACGGAATGAATAGTGCAGATGGAATCCATTTACACCGGATCAGTTACCATTCAAATAAATGGTGATGCAAACAGAAACCTTTCATGGGTTCCCCTGATGGAAAACTTAGTCGGAACCCCTCAATAGAGCCCTGACGCAGATGTGAACAACGCCTTATAACAATGTGAATGCCTGCTCCTGGATTTGCAGCCTAAGGGGTCTCATGCACACGACCGTAAGGGTTTTAACGGTCTGCAAATACAGATTTGTAAATATAGATGCATATCCGTAGCTGTCCGCAATTGCGGAAGTGCCCATAGACCTTCTATGGGTGAGTCTGTGCTGCAATTGTGGACAAGAATAGGACATGTTCTATATTTTGAGGATCATTTCTACGGCCCGGACACCTCCGTAAACATATGGAAAGGCGTCTGTGGCCTATAGAAATGAATGGGTCTCCAATTTCATCCATAATTACGCAAGAAAACTACAGTCATGTGTATGGCACCTTCAGGCGTGGCAGAATTTACCGCTGTGGAATCTGGAATTGTGACGAATCTGCAGCAAAATGTGCATATTTGACAGTTTATTCAGACGTTGCAGATTTTGCTGCGGACTTGCCGCAGATTTCAGCCTCTGCATATGTGGTATTGCCGAAATCCTACTGACCCAAAGAATACAGTCAACATGTTATTTACACCGCATAGTGAACGGCGTAAATTTGAAATGCGAAAAACAATGCTGGAATAGCTGGTTGATTTTTTTCAATTCCTACCCTAAATTTTGTTTATAAAAGATAAGCAATATAATATATATACACCCAAAAATTATTAAATTGAAAAATACAACTTGTCCCGCAAAAAACAAGCCCTCATATGGCTATGTCAACATAAAAACAAAAAAGTTATGACTCTTGGAACGCGGGAAGGAAAAGGGAAGGTCATTGAGGGGTTAAGGGGGGAGATCCGCTTTGGGAAACATCTTTCTGTAAGAAGGGTGCCCGATGATAAACTGATCACAGAATGTCCCACTACGGGGACCTCCTATCGATACTGTTATCTGTGGGTCAATCCAGAAGCACCACCATAGGAGAAACGAAGAATTACACAATATTTGGGTTGTTCCTGTAAGGCCTTATACACACACGAGCGTATTGCACATCCGTGTACTGTCCATTTAAATTACTGACAGTACACGGACCAATGCGATTCAATGTGGCTATTCACACATCCGTGTTTTATCTCTGAGCCTGTGTCCGTTGTGTGAAACTCACCACGTGTCCTATTCTGGTCCGTTTTTTTGGGGGATCAGACTCGCCTACTCAAATCTATGGGTTCTTAAAAAACACAGACCACACATAGACGACATTCATGTGCTGTCCAATTTTTTACGCATCAGTTGCTAAAGAAATGCACTGACAGTCATCGTGTGAATAAGGCCTAATGCACGGACGTGCTGGGTCCTTCAGAGTGAGACAGTCGTTGTAGCAACTGTATGCTGGTTAATAGACGAGTGTCCTGAACAGACCACCCCATCAATATAATGGCGTTTCTTAACAATATACCCCTTAAAGGAGTTTCCTAGGATTAGAAAAACATGGCTGCTTTCTTCCAGAAACAGCGCCACACGGTCCAAGATTTGTTTCTGGTATTGCGGCTTTGCTCCTTTTCAAGTGAATGGAGCGGAGATGCAATACCACACACAACCTGTGGACGAGTGTGGCACTATGTTATGAAGAAAGCAGCCATGTTTTTTTTAATCCAATCCTGGACTACCCTTGCCTTCCCCTTCCCCCACTCTCGTCCTGTAGTTAGATGCTTTTAGTCATCTGTTGCAGTTCTATTGAGTTTGTCATTAACATTGTGTATTTTGTATTATTATTTTCTAGTTTGTGAATTGAGGCAATCAGAAGTACGAAGCTGCCAACAATGAAAACCACACGTTCCATGCCAAGGTGACAACAATGAAGAACGTTTACAAACATTGCAAACACAACGCTCAGAAATCGGCTGGATAGAAATTTCTATACAGGGCCACAAACCCAGACAATTGTAAATGAATCACCGCATTTGGTTTGCCCACCATGGAGGTAAACTAGAGCTCATACGTCTGCATCAGGGTGGACTCGCATGCGGAAGATTTAGTTACAGAAATGTCTGCGACTGAAAATACGTTCCATTCATCTGATTGGAACTTGCAGGAATCCCTGCACCTGCTGCAGAAACCACCTCATTCAGATGAATGGAAAGGATTTTCAGTTGCAGAAATTTCTACGACAAAATCTGCCACGTGTGAAAGCTTTTCCAGCAATATTCTTGACAGGTGTGTAGTTTGAAGCTCCTGGACCCCAGTGTTGATGACGTGTCAGGCTCCTGTAGCCCCCATTCCGGAAGTCCCAGCTATTACCTGCTGCATCCAGGCGAAGAATGAAAGGAGAGGTCTCCATTCACTTCTATGGGAGTTGTGGAAACAGCTGAGCACGCTTGCTCAGCTGTTTCTGTAATTCCCATAGAACAGTATGGACAGAGCCGGTAACCACCTCTCCATTCATTCACCAGCGGGAAGCAACAACCACTTCACCATGTGGGACGGGGGCAAAATGACCTCCGTTCTGAAGATAGGTGCAGGTATCAGAGCTGGGACCCGCATCTATCAGATATTTATGGCATATCCTAGAGATTTAAGGCCCTTTTACACTGGACGACTATAGGGCACACGAGCGTTCATAGAACGGTAGTTGCCGATAATTGCCCTGTATAAACAGGGCCGCGATCAGCAGATGCAAACGCTCGTTCATCTGCTGATCGTATCATTTTAAAAAAGTTAAATATTATCGTTAGCATATCTCCCTGTGTAAACAGGGAGAAGTGCTGCCGACATGATAACAACGTATGGGGACGAGCGATCAGAGTAACAGCCACTCGTGCCCATACTAGCTGCTTGTGAAAGGGGCCAACGAGCGCCGACCAACGAGTGTCTCGCTGATGAGCGCTCGTTTACATGGCCCAGAACGGGCCGTGTAAGAGGACCTATACCATACATTTCCAAGATAGGAATAACCTTTTAAGGCCAGGATCACACACAGTTTTGATGCAGTTTTTGTCCTAACACAGGAGTGGATCCAAATGGTATAAAGAATATACGATCGGTGGGGGTTCGACACTCAGACCTGCACCGATCAGCTGCTCTGGCTGCCTCCGAACACTGGATGTCCATGACAGAAGCAGATGGTTCCGGTCACTGAATAGCGGCCGAGTGGCAGTTCTGCAGCACGGCCGCCATACAGTAGTCGGAGCCATCTGCTTCATGCTCAGACTACTGCACACCCTTCATAACATCTGGCAGCCGGAGCTGCTGATCGGTGCGGGGTCCAGGTGTCAGACCCCCCCCCCCAGATCACATACTGATGACCTATCCTGTGGATAGGTCATCAGTTGTCCGTACATAGACAACCCCTTTAAGAAGACATCACTTAGGAAAGTCACTCTGCATGTAAATGTTTGTCCAGTAGAGGGTGCTAGTTTACTATTGAACAAATCTACAACACCCTCCACTGAGAGCGCAGAGTAAAATGTTGTAGTTACTATTTTCATCAGCGTTTAAGCTTCATTTCTGTGCATTCATTTCTGGTATGTAAACTCTATGGTCAAGCCTACTCCATACGTTTATATTATACTCTCTGGACACATCTCTACTGCTGCAAAGACTTCAAAGTCCCTGCATCCTCTCTGGAATCTGAACTTCCTACGGTATATTTTGCGACGGTGCAGAGTACACTCAGTAGACTGTATACTTCTTCAGCCCCACTAAGACTCACTCTTTCCTTGCTCTACTCAATTCTGTAGGGCATGGAAAGAGTGAGTATTAGAGGAGCTGCCAGACTGCCCATATTGCCTTACCTAGAGAAGAATGAAATAGAGAGAGGAGACCGAGATCTGGTTAAATCACGCAGGGAAACCAAAGGGGTAAATAATGATGTCAGAGCTCGCTTAGGAGGGTTGAACTGAAAAAGACACAACTCTGACATATGCCGTGTAACCATTGACTGCTGCTCTACCTGGATGAGTATGAGGTGAACACTTGATGGCAAGGCAGCAGAAATAAATGCCAGGTACCATGGGCCCTGCCAGGCTGCAGAGGAATTGTACAAGGAAATAATTTATTAAAGTATTTTTCCCATAATCAATATCCACAGCATAGGTGATAAATATCTGATCGGTGGGGGTCTGACAACTGGGACCCTCACCGTTCACGGGAACGGGCTTACCTTGCCGTTCCTGGGAGCTTCATAGGAATGGAACGGTAGTGTGCACGCTGGGCCACCGCTCCATTCATTTCTATGGGGCTATTGAGCGCTATCTTCAGCAGCCCCATAGAATTGAATGGAGCGGTGGCCAAACATGCACACTACCGCTCCATTCCTATGGTGCTCCAAAATAATCGATTGGCTGCGGTCTATTTGTCCACAAAAAAATTTGTTGTGCATCCATGTCATCAAGATTAACGGATCTGAAACAAAAATATTTGATGTCGCTAGTTGGTGAAGCCGCAAATCCAGACTGTAAAATGACTTGTCAAGTTTTTGCACAAGGATTCGCAGCCCCCACATGGATCCATGAACATCAGTCTTGTGCATGGGGCCATAAAAATGAATGGGTGAAATTGTGGATGGCACACAGACAACTACTGTCGTGTGCATGAGTATTTACCTGTGGTAGAAAGGTGGTAGTTTTCCCCCTGAGTAACACGTTTTTACGGGCCCATGGACTTCTATTGGCCATGGGTACCTCCCCGTATGCTTACGGGAAGGTGCCCGGGCCGTTGAAAAATATAGAATGTCCTATTTCAGTAATTACGGCACGGGCAGGCCCATAGAAGTCTATGGGGCTCCCGTAATTACGGGTGACTATGTGTGTGCACCCGTAACTACGGGAGCGTTGCTAGGCGACGTCAGTAAATAGTCACTGTCCAGGGTGCTGAAAGAGTTAAACGATCGGCAGTAACTCTTTCAGCACCCTGGACAGAAACTACCGATCACAATATAGATCAACCTGTAAAAAAAAAAAAAAGACGTTCATACTTAACCAGAACTCCCTGCTTCTTCCTCCAGTCCGGCCTCCTGGGATGACGTTTCAGCCCATGTGACTGCTGCAGCCAATCACAGGCTGCAGCGGTCTCATGGACTGCCGCGTCATCCAGGGAGGTCGGGCTGGATGTCGAAAGAGGGACGCGTCACCAAGACAACGGCCGGGTAAGTATGAATTTCTTTTACTTTTACTGTGGAAAGTGCTGTCCCTTCTCTCTATCCTGCACTGATAGAGAGAGGGGGCTGCCGATTAGTGCAGTGCAATTTTGCAGCGAAAACGTGCCCGTAAATACGGGTGGAATACAGGTGACACCGGATCCGTATTTACGGGCACGGGTCCGTAAATACTGGTGCAATACGGGTCGAATACATGTGACCAAGGACCCGTATTTACGGGGGGAAAAAAATAAGTTAGTGTGAATGAGGCCTAACAGTGTTTTGAAAAAAAAACGCCACTGACCTAATTTAACAGTACAAAACCGCAACAAATCAAAAGCATTGTGTATGTAGTCTCTCCCGTATTATACTGTAGACTTTAAAGTAACATCTGGCCATAGTATAGTGGTTTGGATCTTCTCCCTGTGCAGTGAGACGGCGCATGCACAGTTTTACCGTTATTACTGCACATTATTACTGCGGAGTTTATGCATATATATGGGACTGAAAAATACATGGATTATTGGAACAACCTCTTTAACTCCAAATTGTGTTTGTCATTGCTTTATAATAAATGACTCAACTTTACGGATGACGGGTGTCGCGAAAAAATTATTTTTTATATCAATTTGCTTTGTGTTTTATTAAAATTAATTTTATTTACTTGTGTTTTACTTTTTTTTTTCTAACTTTTTCTTCACTATGCCATTTTTTTTTTCATCTCTGTATGTGTCGATTAATGACACATACAGAGATGGAATACGGCACATACAACCCCATAGAGAATGCGAACGGGAGCCGTTCCATTCACTATGGTGTACACAGTCCAAATGGAAGGTCATTTTCTTGTAGACCGGAAGCCGCGGCCGGACAGTAAGAGACTACTTCCGGTCGCGGCTTCCAGACATGTGTTCAGAAGAGAGCGGACGGACCGGAGGGAGCGGCGGCGGCAGGAGCAGGTAAGTTATTTCTGTGTATGTACGTGTTTTAGTGTGTGATTACCATTGTGTGTAAGCCTACTACACTGTGTATTCGCGAAAAAAAATGGTGGCACACCGTGTAGGAGGTTTGAACATGCAATCCCCTCCTTTCTCCTGGCACTAGCCAGGATAAAGGAGGGGGGATTGTTTGAGCACACTAGAGCGAGTGTGTCTTCTCAAATTTTGAAGCATAAAGCAATGTGGTTGCTTTACCACATGCCAATGCTGCAATTTTGGGAATTGCTCCCTCTAGTGACCAGCACAGGGAAATGTTATAAATTAGAATCTAATTTATAATATTTCCTGACCTATTAAAAAAAATTAGAACAATGTCTAATCATGTATTTACTAACTGTTTAAAAAAAAAATTCTACCGACACATTCCCTTGCTGTGGTAATAATAAAAGAATGTCCGACCTTTCAAGTGTCCTCCAAGATGTTTTGAGGTGATGTGGACTTACTATATGGTCAGTGATGGGTTCAGGATTCCCTGAGGTACAGAGTTTTATTGTATGACCAGTCTTCAACAGAGTCCCGTGAAAGAATAGAGCGACCTGGCTGTGTTGCCACCCTCCAACTTTGTGCTAATTCACAGATGTGAACTTCAGGCTGGGGACCATTCATAGGATGCAAACCTCAGGTTTTGCCCACTGACGACAGATGGTAGAGAAGAGACGTACCAAACAGTGTTGTCCCAAGGGGGCACGATGCCAGTGAAATAGGAGTAGTACTCAAACCTGTACCTGCATAGAACAGGTGAGCCACTTGTGACGGTAAGTTGAGACACTTTTGCTCATCTCAGTCTTCATCTCCTCTTAGGCATCTCCAGATAGATCATCTTCTTCTGACACTTCTGCGTCTGGGTCCTGGTGGTGTTAGTTGTGGTTGATGTTTATAGACCAGAATCCTCTCCTTATGGCTTTTAGAAGAAAGATGAGTCTAGACCAAGACCATATTGGGTGTTGGTGTCTCTCATGTCCTGAGGAGCAGGAGCCATTGACAGTCTAAGACGTTCCTCGCTGGGCAGGACTGGCTTTCTCCTGGACTCTTGTCCCCGAATTTTAGGACTCTCAACAAGCTGTTTGCTCTTTTGGAACATTTCTATTCACAGAAATGTTGATTCCTTGGCGTCAACTGTACTGGCCAGCATTGATGTTGGGTCTGGTTTTTCCTCAGAATTATAGGGTTCTTCGTCCTCCTCCCTCTCGCTTAGGACAGGCAGTATAGCCTAGGTCAATATGTGAACGAGTCATGACATAAAAATCAGTACAGTACAGGGGATCGGGGACACGCATTATCCTCCTGATATATGGTGATCATCCATGCCTAATAGACATTTATGGTGTAGCCTATGGATATGCCAAATGTTTCAGATGGGAATACCCCAGTAAAACATGGGCAAGCATAAGAATCTGAGCGACTTTGACAAGGACCTAATTGTGATGGATAGATGACTGGGTCAGAGCATCCCTGTTTAAAAAAAAAAAAAGATTTAATGAGAGCCATACACATGCTGAATCTTGCTGTTAGGCTGTATTCTCACGCTGCGATAAAAATGCATTATTTTGCTGCAAACCTAAACGTAACTGCACCATTTTGCCGCAATTTGACAAAAATCGTGGCAAAATTATTTTGACTGTGACATGGGAACCCAGCTTTAGGCTAGGATCACACACACACACACACGCAGCTTTGGTGTAGTTTTTGGCTCCGTTTTTATAGCCAAAATCAGAAGTGGATCCAAAAGGAAGGAAATGTATAAAGAACAGGCTGATGTATTTCTTTTATGTCCACTCCTGTATTTGGCTCAAAAACGGAGCCAAAAACTGCGTGTGTGAACCTGGCTTATCTTGTCACTTAGGTCATATTCAGACGTGGCAGATTTGGTCTATTTTTAACGTTGCAGACAAACCATGAACAATGCAACTAAATGTTTTTTTTTAAAAATTCTGCAGCATGCCCTTTTTTCCACGGATGTCTACCGTGGATTTTACCCTGAGATCTAAAGGCCCTTTTATACAGACCAATGATTGGGTGATCGATGTTCATACGAACGCTCATTCCCGATTATTGCCCTGTGTAAAGAGGGCAACGATCAGCCGAAGAACGAGCAAACACTTGTTCATTGGCCTATCACATCTTTTATGCAGCTAAAAAAAAATGGTTGCTAGTTCGCAGCTCATCTCCTTGTGCTGCCGGCATTATATAAATGCATGGGGACAAGCGACGGCAAAAAAGATTGTTCGTCCCCATACTAAACGATCGATTGTATTGTCGATTGGCGCTCTATTTAAAAGTGGTAAACATGGGCGATATCTGCCCGTGTAAGTGACTGCTCTAAATCTTCTTACTTTTTAGGTGATGGAAGCTGCACAGCCATCTAATGCCTATGAACAGCTTTTGCCATATTATCTTTTTTTGGTTAGTGTATTTAGATTTCAATCTGAACCGCAGTTACAGCTATGTGCATTAGATCCAGGGGGACGGAGTGTCAGTAGGTTTTGCTATGCTGTAGTTCCGCAGTCTAGAGCACGGTGTCAGCACTGGTATATGTATGATCATGTATCTGATGAGTATCCACAACAAGCAGCTCTGCTCAGCCATGTATGTTAGACAAGAGCAGGAAGTGTGGGTGGATAAAATGTAGTTATACGATACAGAAGAATTTACTGTCACACCCAGACGAACACTATTTTGAATTACTGTATTTTTCCGTCCAGATCAAAAAACTTTATCTTGAAGAAGAAACTATTGAGTGAAAACTTAAATTGAAGATACATTGTTACATACGTTCATGACACCGTCTACAGAGAATCTTCTTCACATAACAATAAAATTAGTATGTGAAATCTATATGTATTAACCTGTTGATGACACAGAAGTCTTTATTTTTGCCTCACCATTGTGCAGAACGAGTTGTATTTTTTTTGCGGGACAAATTAAGATTCATTCGAAGATACAGGGGTGGGGAGTGGAATGCTAAAAAACATTTTTAGAAATTTTTTATTAGCACTGTTCACCATGCAATATAAATAATGTCTTAACCTTATTCAGGGTGTTCTTACAGTTACGGCGCTACTAAATATATATAGATATACATATATAGTTTCTTCATGTTTTAAAAATGTTGCACAATTAAAGTACTTTTCATGGAAAAATAACTTTATTTTCCTTTTTAGGACATAAAAAAATGTTATAAAGGGCAGTGCCTCACTAAGTAGCCACAACAAAAATGATATACAGTGTGTATATATATATATATGACATGGCTCATCCAGACCATTAATTTATATGGGTTCCAAGTACTGCTTCAATGAGGAATTGATGGCCCCTTTTCCTGGGGCTGATGGTGGGGTTCTGCTATTCATTGTATGCATAGGGATATATGTAGCATATACATTGCTTTACATTAGAAATCACATTTAGAACTTGCCTTTCTTAAAGAGGTTATCCGGTCATAAACAATTGATGGCCTATCTGATCGGTGGGGGTCTCCCGACACCCCTGCCAATCACCTGTTTTGCTTCCCCTTCATTACTGCCACTGCCCGTACTATGAATCGCTGACATACTTGTAGCGACGGTTCATAATAGTAAAGCCTTCTCCCATTGAAGTGAATACTGTGATCCGCGGCTACAAGTGTGTCGGCGATTCACGGCACATGTAGATAAGGAATTAAAGGGAAGCAGCGCTCATACGAATGCTGGAGCCCCTTCAAAACAGCTGATCGGTGGGGGTGCCAGGAACCAGACCCCCACCGATTAGATACTGATAGTCTATCCTGAGGATAGGCCATCAATTTTTTTGGACTGGACAACCGCTTTAAGTTACAGGACTGTCATGTATACACTGTGCTGTAAACTTAGTATATTCAGTGGTGTAATATTCCAGCAGTTCCTCATTCATTGCATTTCCGCCTGGACAAACATCAGCCCACACAATGACCTTCACGTGACTGTGGTATACAGCATGATACCATTCACAATGAATACTGGCACTGGTCAGACCCTCGCATAGTTTAGCACCTATGATTATTAAAAAATCTGATAAAACTTGTCATCTCAGCTATACCTCAATGTTATATACTCCTATAGGTATTTTTGGTGGTATACGAATGGAGCTAAGTTGCAGTTTCTTGCACAGTGGGAGGCCGAGAGTATCGCTGTGCTGGAAAACCCTGGGCACGAGCCAGAGCGCTAGACTAGAGCTATAGCCCCTTCATACTCAGGATCATTTGTAGTCCCAGCAGTCAGACCTACATTGATCAGAAAGGGATGTTCTATCCTAGCAATATACCGTCACTTAATATCTGACAATACTAGAGTAACATGTGGATTGAAGGGTTATTTCAGTGATAAATAATGATGGCCTCTCGTTCGAAACGCGTAAGCGGCAACACATCTAAGCTGTGCTCAGTGCCATGTCTTTTTAAAAAGTTGCCACATCAATTTATACTTTTTAAGTATGTGCTGGAAAAACTTTTTCTATATCCTCAGGATCGGCCATCAATATCTGATCGGTGGGGGCCTGACTCTCAATTCACTTGAAAGGGAGAAGGCTGTAATACTGTGAACCCCAAGTGTTTCACAGTACGGATCAGTCACAGGAATGAAGGTGAAGCAGTGCTTTCAAGAACCCCCTTCGAAACAGCTGATTGACGGGGGTGCTGAGAGTCAGACCCCCATGCCGATCAGATCTTTATGGCCTATCCTGAGGATAAGCCATACATTTTATTTCATTGAAAAACCCCCCTAATTGTGGATTGCTAATTTGTTTTCTTTACCCTAAAGTTTGAGGGTACAATAAGGTGTCCTGCTGCTAGGACCCCCAGCAATTAGCTATAATCAGCGGGGGAATGGCAACAAGTGATTCCTTTTTCTGCGGTCCCACCAAAAGTAGTTTACAGACATGCCAGGTCCTCCAGAAAGGGAGACGTCCAATGTAATCCTACTCTTGCTAGATGGGGTCCAGAACGTGGACCTCCCTCTCATAGAATTTCCTAATGGGATATTTGAAAATACCGAAACCAGACAATTCCTTTTACAGTTAGACAACTCTGCAAGTTCAGTAGCCAGTCCCAATTTTTATAGAGTACCTATGACTGGAGATACTACAAATGATGACTGATCGGGCCTTACATGTAGGAGGCTTCAATCTCTTACAGGACTTGTCTCATCTTAAAGGCTATGTACACCTTCGCAAGGCAAATTTTTATTATTATATGTATTTATTATATTATTTTATTGCAAATACTTTTTTATTAAAAATGAATTATTTTTACTTTTTTAGGTACAGCTGCTCTGTATTCTTGAACTTAGATGTGATGGTTTACAGGTGATACTGCAGGACCTGCTGTCGTTGAACCAGTCAGGTCCGCGGGACTGACTGATTTAGGTCTCAGCGCTAGATACAGCTTCTCTGGATAGAGAATACAGAGCAGCTGTATCTAAAAATGCAAAAATAATTTTTAATAAAAAGTAATTGTAAAGATGCACCAAACACACTGATGCACCTTTTTATTAAAGAAAAATAAAACATTATTATTAGGGCATATGGACTTCATAGAGCAAGGTCCCTTTAAATAGGACCTCCCTATACGAGCCAAGAGGCTCACATACTGGCAATCCCAGTCCATCCTTCAATATATGAACAGCCATTTCATTAAAAGACAACATTGTACAAAGAAGAAACACATTATGGAGATGCACACACACAATATTGTAGAAACTTTTACTAGATACAAATATATAAAAACAAAACGAGAAAACCAAGTCAATGCAAAACAAATATATAAAAACAAACAAGAAAACCAAGTCAATGCAATATGAGACTGGAGCTGCTGCAGTCTCTAGCCATAATACGGTGTCAAAAATAGATGTGGCTCAATAATATATGTATACAATATGCACAGCAATAATAGTGCTGGAGAAAGACTACACTGAAATAAGTATAGTAATATCACAGACTAGAGTACTAATGCAAAGAAGTACTAGCAGTATATGAGGCTATAATGAAAAATATATAAAACTACCAAAAATAAATACAGAAAAAAATAGTTTTTGTATAAGCCTGAACTACACCTACAACAAATAAAGTGTCTAAAGTGCAAAAATGGTGCAAGCAAAAAGGATTTTTTTGCACACTTTACAAAGCGTGTATGAACAAAGCGACATTGTGAATAGCAAAGGAATTCACAGAGGAGAGAAAAAAAATGAACGTATATAAAAGGAAATAAATGTAATATACATGACCCCGAAAAATATCCCCACGTGTATCGCTGCCTCCTAGTGCAGCTTCATCAGGGGGGCTGTAAACTGAAGTACCCATAGGAAACCCCACGCCAACATGAGGAGAACATACAAATTCCAAGCAGATGTACCCCCTGGCCGGATTCATACCCAGAAACCCAATGCTGCACTGTTGCTAACCTCTGAGCCATAGTGTTAAGAAATAAGTCTACACATTGTTTACTATAAAAGTAGATGTCTCCAGCAAGTGAATGAAGTCACCCATGAAGGTGTGTGAGCTGCATGGCTGACATTATGACCAGCCCCCTTACCAACAGATGACTCACGATCCCGGGATCACAGACACATTGTGCAATACCTTGGCAATCAAGTAATCAATAAAAACAGATCTATAAACTAGTCACGTAATCTGAGGGAGCAATGTGGCCTCCTTATAATAGATCACAGCAGAAAACACATGGATTGGAGCAGAGGTAGGAAACCTTTTTTGTGTGGTGTGACGATAAAAAAACAAAAAACAATGATCAACTACTTAGTGTGCCATGCAATCATGAAACTCATATAACACAAACCGTTACCATGTATGTGACATGAACCAATAATTCAGTTAATCAAACTTACATTTCAGTGTGACCTTTGTCCTTGACTTTCTTTGCAAAGGTGATCCATCTGTGGTGTATACGAGGCTACTGAACAACAGCTGGAGGGTGGGTGCACATAGGAGAGACCACGGCTACTGAACACCAGATTTTAAGGGGGCACATAGGAGAGACCACGGCTACTGAACACCAGATTTTAAGGGTGCACATAGGAGAGACCATGGCTACTGAACACCAGATTTGAAGCGCACACATAGGGAAGACTGCGGCTACTGAACACCAGATTTGAAGGGTGCACATAGGAGAGACTGCGGCTACTGTACACTAGCTTGAGGGAGGTGCACATAGGAGATACTGCGGCTACTGAACACCCACTTGGAGAAGGGTGCACATAGGAGAGCGAGATGCCAACTTTGACTAACTTTATCTTTTACAAAGCGGCTACTGAACATAAGTTTGGGGGGTGCAGATAAGTGAGACCGCGGCTACTGAACACCAGTTTTGAGGAACTACACACAGGAGAGAGTCACTACTCAACACTAACTTCGGGTGGCTGCACATATGAGAGACGGCGACTACTGAACACCAGATTTGAAGGGTGCACATAGGAGCGACTGCGGCTACTGAACACTAGCCCTGGGGGTTGGTGCACATGGGAGACCGCGGCTACTGAACACCAGCTGGGAGGGTGCAGATAGGAAACACTGCGGCTACTGAACACCCGCTTGGGAAAGGGTGCACATAGGAGAGAGAGGGGCCAAACTTTACTAACTTTTTCTTTTACAGAGCAGCTACTGAACTGTTTTTGCATCGCTGATCATCAGGAGAAAAAGCACTGCTGCATTGTGTACTTGCTAAGTCTTCAGCGCCGATAAAGCCAATATAGCCGCCAATCATACAACGGTGCTGGACACCAGGAGAAGGTAGCGTGCCGGCAAACCATGCACCACGTGCCAACTGGTGCCACAGGATGCCGACCCCTGGACTAGAGCAAACATCAGTGATTATAACACTCCCCTACATGACAAAAAATTATATTGTGAATGTGACCTATATTCAAGGTCGTAAATACGATTGTAATTTAACGTCTATGTCATGTGCATAAGCATTTTTGGCCTGAGGGTAACATCGCTGGGTTGCATTACTTCGTGTTAATAAATCTTTTTCATTGTATCATGAGTTTTACAATTTGGAAATAGTGCTTATTATTTTACAGCTGTCATTTAATGCGATCCAGGGGACCTCCCTTTTGGTGAAAAGCAATGCAGAAACTGAACATATTTATACAATAGGGAACCACTTCTGCAATATTACTTTAAAGCATATGCCCTGCAAGATCCAGCTATGGACAATGAAGCCTTCTAGATCCTTCAGACCCTGTACACGAGAAACATGGAGAGACCTGACCACTCCATTTCTGCTGAGGGAAGAAGGATTCTGCTGAAGTCTACAGGGTTCCCAGATGAAAAATACATGCCTCTGCCAATTATATTCTACCTTCCAGTATGATGAAAGTTTTTGGTAGCGTTAGGTATTTGACATTTTGATTTGAGTAAACGGCCCGGGCCAACCATGTGATGGATGTAGGAGTTACATTATTCCATCTTGCCCTTTGCAGATACACCAATAATCCCGCAAAAAGAAGAAGTTGGCTGACTTTACATGGCTAGTTCCTAAAAATGAAATGCGAGTTACACTGTATGTCAGCACTTTTACATTTTATAGTGACCTTTCTGTAGAATCTGCTTAGCAGAATAAAGAAACCTAAAAGCACAAATCAGACATGATATGATCGATATAATATACAACAGAACCTTTTATTTGGCAGTAATACCTAAGCCGCGATAGCCTATATTATAACATGCATTTGCAAAACGGATTTTGGAATTGAGACATCCTTATGTTCACCCTCTGATGAAAATGTCATACTAAAGATGAAATTGATGAGATTTACATTAAAGGGGTTGTCCTATCAGGACACGTTTTACAGACTTAAGGGGGTGTAGACCCCACTGATGTACGACTCATTGGGAGTTGTCAAAAGATATCTAAAAGGTGAATCTTTAACTATTTATGGAAAAACTGCTAAAAGTTTCTAAAAACTTTGTGGAAATCAGAAGATATCACTATTCAGGAGCTCTCGGTTAACTTCAATAACTCCTACGTTACTCTTTACAAGCGGTTTTACCCGAAAACTGGATGCCATGTGGGGTATGAGGGTTGACTGGTCTGCTACGATGTCAAGTCCTCGGTAACCTTCTTTAGAGTATCTGTAATGATCCTTAAACTGGAGGTCTGGGAATACTCTATGGCCTCGTAAAGGGATGAGTAGGAATGGGTGTTTGGGAAGGACAATTATTCTCTTTTTGTGTTTGCTCTGGTTTCATATTAGTAGAGGAATGTTCTTCTTTATGTTTGTTCTTTCTTTATACAAAATGCATGAATAAAATTCTATTAAAGAAAAATATTCATAGAGGATTTCATTTTTCTTAATTGTAACACTCATCCTTCTTGGTGGTTGGAGGTTTTATGTATGCTATGGGTGATAGTTTTCCTGTTGAGTGTGTGATGTGTACGGGGCCTGGAAACTGGCAGGTGATGGCCGTGTTGGTTTCCTAGTTCATTGTAGTCGGACGCTCCTTGCCTCGATTATACTGATGGAAATGTCTATCAGATCATCGGCCACAGGATCATTCATTGGTGGTTTGAAAACCGTTCATATCGTCTGTGCAGAAGAAGAGTATATGCCATATGGCTTTTCCCATTACGAGGTTATCATTGGAGATGCCATGCATTGCTTTGGCTACAAGCAAACGGGTCCAGAGCCAGCATGACAAATATATAACCTTGATTTCAGTTATGATACTCAGTGTGAGAATCAGGGTATGTTCACACGGAGTGTTTTCAGGCGTATTTCGGGGCGTTCACACCCCGAAAAATGCCTGAAAAACGGAAACAGAAGGCCTACAAACATCTGCCCATTGATTTCAATGGGAAATACGGCGTTCTGTTCCGACGGGGTGTTTTTTTACGCCTCATTTTCCAAAAACGGCACATAAAAAGACGCCCGCGAAAAAGAAGTGCTTGTCACTTCTTGGGACGTTTTTGGGCCATAAAAAAGTGAGTTTGATTAAAAAACGTCTGAAAATCAGGAGCTGTTTTTTCTTGAAAACAGCTCCGTATTTTCAGACGTTTTTGATTTTGTGTGTGCACGTACCCTCACCGGCAACACACATAGATCAATAATACAATGTCTGTCTACTCATACCAGATGGATGGGATAATCCTGACTAAAATAAAACTGGTCATTATTGGGCATCACACGAGTTTCAGTCCTGACAATGAACTGCAGAATAGGACTAGTGGCTAATGTCACTAATATGACAACGTACACAGTCGAGTCACATTATTATGACCACCAGCTAATATCCAGAGTAACCGCCGTGTGCAGCACGGACAGCAGCTAGATGGCTGGAAGTGATCAATAAGGTGCTGGTCGGTTGTCTCAGGTATCGGTCTCACCTCTCATATCAATGGCACGTGGTGCTCCGCAGTTTCCACGACAGTTATTCCTAATGGTGCCAATTGTCCACTCACGATACACTGTCACTACAGCAGCACGCGAACAGTTCGCAAACTGCGCTGTGTGAGAAATACCGCCACCCTTGGCCCCAAAGCCAATAATCATCCCTTTTTGCAACTCTGATAAATCGCCCCTTTTACCCATGCCAACAACGAGTGATATGTGATCAGACAGCCTATCGAACACCTTATATACCCACCAAGCCCACGACACATCACTTCCTCCACTGTGTTTAAAGCCAGCATGGTGATGTACAGTATATCAATGGTAGGAAAAATTATATCTGTTATTTTAACACAGCAAAACATTGAACTTCCTCCACGATTAAAAAAATAGAAGTTACCAACGTAATAAAAATCATACAGAACATCAAGCAAACACTTATCATCTGGTCACATAGCAGGTATATTTACGGGGTAGTCAATGGGTTTTCTTGTACACATAAGTATCTGATGAGGATGAACATGTACTCATTCATTTCTTAGAATGATATAATGTTTCCCAAATGGAAGGTTTCCAGTTCATTTATCTTCTGGTTCTCCACGGGCATCAAAAACTGTTTGGGAATACTTTAAAGAGGACCTGCCAATAGGTCATATAAGTTGAACTGGTTTACTGACCTGAATAGCAATGTCTCCCTGATTCCAGTGCTGTTTCTCCTGGATCCCCCTGTTCTGGAGATATGGCCCACTGTTGTGTTGGTTCCCTCTATGCTAATTTGCTGTAGTTAGCCAACAGGGTGTGAACTAACCTCAAGCTGCCTTGCACTGATTGGTCAGCATCAGAGGCAGGAAAGCTAGCTCCACGCCATTGGCTATCTACAGCAGATTAGTCTATAGGGAGCCAACACAACAGTGGGCCATATATCTGGAATGGGAGAGTTCAGGAGAAAAAGAATAACAGCGCTGGAATCAGGGAGGCATCGCTATCCAGGTCAGTTAACCAGTTCAACTTATATGATCTAGTGACAGGTCCTCTTTAAGGTTCTGTTCTCATCTTCGTCGCGGTTTTTGTTTATAAAGGAAACAATAACAGTGCCGTATTCATCATACTTTGGACCCCAGTGACTAATAATAAGGTTCGTTGTTGTAGTGTCTGTCGTTTTGACACTAAGAACAGCAATGCATCCAGTGTTATTTTTCTTGTCAAATTTTAAAACGACGGGGCACCACCATAGATGTGACCAGACTCCCAGAGCCTAAAATGTATAATAATAGTGACATTCTTATAATTCTGTACCTACAGTATGGGAGAAGCAATAGCAAAATAAATACTGTTAAAGTTTTTTTTTAACAATCTAATATATATTGGGAGTGTCAGACATCCTCATTACCTTTTTTTCCTGGCATTCATGGAACTTGCCAACCCTAAGGACAAGTTTTTTTTGCAGGCAGATTTTGACCTGCACTTTCTTGGCGCGGTTTTTTTCAGCGTTGTTTTGCCCGCGGCCATTGGGCGTCGTGGGCAAAAAACGCAGCCAAAAACGCTTTCTGTACCTTTGATTGATTTCAATGGGAGGTCAATTTGAACAGCGGTAAGAAAGAGCCTGGGAAGTCAATGGGAGACGGTTTCGGACGTTTTTTGGCACTTGTTCCGACGCGGTTTCCGCGTAAAAAAAACTCTGTGTGAACTGGGTCCAAAGATGGTCATATACCTTAGATAGCTGTTGGCCAAATGCTCGATTCCTCCGGCAGCTATTCCCTCCAACCCCACCATACACGCTCAGCTTGGTCGAACGTGCATGTGTACTCAATAGGAAGAGGGGAATAAGCTGCTGCCAGACACCTCTGGTAGAGGCTTATCTCATGTGAGGACAAAGAATTGGACATGTTGAAATCCAACAAGTCTGATCCTTCTTTATCCCCAAAATCTGCAGTTGTGGTAGTCGGGATACCCCATACACGTACTTTACAATGTTATTACAGTACTAATAGGTGTAGTAGGAGACATGTGGATGTAGAGGGGATAGGTAATATTTTATAATGTTATTATTGTAATAATGGGGGTAGTAGGAGACATTTGGTTGTAGAGGGGATAGGTAATATTTTATAATGTTATTATTGTAATAATGGGGGTAGTAGGAGACATTTGGTTGTAGAGGGGATAGGTAATATTTTATAATGTTATTATTGTAATAATGGGGGTAGTAGGAGACATTTGGTTGTAGAGGGGATAGGTAATATTTTATAATGTTATTATTGTAATAATGGGGGTAGTAGGAGACATTTGGTTGTAGAGGGGATAGATAATACTTTAGAATGTTATTATAGTAATAATGGGGGTAGTAGGAGATGTGTGGATGTAATGGGGTTAGGTAATACCTTATAATGTTATTATAGTAATAATGTGGGGTAGTAGGAGACATTTGGATGTAGAGGGGATAGGTAATACTAGATGGGATATATCAGGGGTCAGCAAACTTCGGCATAACCTTGTGAAACCACAACTCCCAGCATGCTCTGAAAGCCAAAGGTTTTATTTTTCCAGCCAAAGGCTGTCAGGGCATGCCGGAAGTTGTAGTTTCACAATAGCTGGAGTGCTGAAGTTTGCTGACCCCTGGAATAGATTATACCTAATAAGTTAGCAAAATAAGAACAATTAACGTAAGAACAATTCTGTCTTTTAATTGGTTAACAGGAAATGCCGTGAAATTAAATCTCTCCCCTGCATGTCACAGAAATGATGTTCCTCTTCTTGGTTTCTGTATATCTCTGCTCCTCCCTCATTCAGCTGTCTTTTTTGCTCCAACCTCTTGCCATCTCTTTATCTTTTCTTTCCAGATATCCAGTTTCTCATCTAATCATCCACCCACATCATTTTTTGCCTCTAGGACAGATAATCACTGTACACTTTTACTGCTCATAGTCCAACACCACTTCCCTTTGTATTTATCTCCGGTATCTAACCCCCCCCCCCCCCACCCCATCTCAAAAAGGAGAAGAGACAGCTGTTAAGTGGAAGTTCTGTCTATGGGCATGTCTGTAACTGAACGCCCACGACTTTTGACAACCAGCCAAAGCAAATGAACTGTTTCAGTCTACATTCTTTGCTGGTTTCTTCTTAAAGTATCCACCAGTAGCTTAGAGGACAGATATTCTCCATCTGTCTATATGGTGCTAGTGTTTAGTTTACTATTTGAATGGTATATGATAAATCTGTGCATCCAGGAGTCGCCAGATGATTATATACGTATTGGACTGTCAGATTTCTTGAATAGCCAAATTTATATCAATTAACCAAATAAATGATGGGCAGGAGTAATAACTTCTGCCATATGCACTGTAATGACAACAGGCAATTCGTTTTCTGAATCTGTTTTTGTGGTTGATCCAGTAAAATATGCCGTGCACGCTATTAGGATCCAGTTCTTATTGCATCACAGAAAGTAGCGCATATATTATTTTTTTGTCTACAGAAAAAAAAAAATCTTAAAAAAGTTTATCGCTCCTGTTATAAAGGACTTTAAACTGTTCTAAAAAGTATGAAAGTGTTAACCACTAGGGGTGCAGCGGGCCTATAGACCCATTGGTTACTGTCTTCTTGGAAGCTTAGCCTTTGCCGGGAAATTCCATGAGGCTGTGGGCCAATCAGTGAGCAGAAAAGGGTCAGAGTATTGAGCGGGGAGGGGGGGGGGAGTGAGATCATCACATATGAGAGGAGGAGGGAACAGGACTGTGAAGCTATAGATGTGACTTAGGGAGGAAAAGAAAGAAAGAAAAAAAAAATACTCTGGCAGCAACCAGACCACTAAGGGGGTGGGAGGGAGAAGAGTATAGACTGGAGGCATGTACAGAGTGTAAAGAGTCTCAGAAAGAAGCAAGTGTCAAGTTCAAGGAGAGAAAAGGCAAAAAAGCAAGAACAGAAGCTGGTAAGTGCGGGGTAGTGCTTCTGTATTAAGGGGTGTGACTGTAGGACTAGAGCCCGGGCATGAGAATAAGGGCATGCCGGGTACAAGACAACTTTGTACAGCCTAGTTATGCGTGACCGAATGATCAGCAGCAAGCGTTTTCTTGTATGCACTTACATGCGAGTGCGAAAGTAGTCTATTTACTACCTTGCCCAAGGTCTGATACCGAAACAGTCAGAACTCCATAAGGTGAGTGAGGGGATACATATATGCACCCTCTAAGGAGTGTCATATCCCCTCTGCCTGTGCATGCCTATAACTTGCTTGTTTATACCGGCTCTATACATACCGATCATGTCTTCCGTGTACGCATACAAGCTCGATGGTATACGTGACCATTGACGTGGGGGCCTTCTCTTTTTATTACTATGTTTTCTTGCTTGCAGAGATTGCATGACACACATTCATTTTTGTATATTTACAACATTGGAATTGCAGCAGAAATAATATTTGAGAACAAAGGTTACAGTAATAGATATTTATGGCTGTGAATAACTTATCAGGGATGAATTTATCATGACAGGAGATATTTATTATGTATCGTGATAATCCGCTTTCATCACTGTGTACCGTCAGCAACTTTGATGTCTCTTACGGACTATATTTGATGCATGCCGTGGATCTGTAGGATAAAGACGTGCATCAATCATTAAAAACCCCAAGAAAGTATAAGTCCCTGCATTGCCCCCTCCTATTAAGTCATGAAAAATTATTTTGAGTCATTTATTAGTAATCGCTGCTCCTGGGAAAGCTGAATGACAACCAATAAAGCTCCCTTAGGGGTTGTCACCCGGCTCTTGGAGACCCTTTAACAAAAAAAAAAACTGTATTGTTTTCTTGTTTTAGATTAAACAAATGTAATAAAACTTGTCTGAATTCAACATAATAATAATAAAAAAATAAATAGTCTAGGTATGTAGTGATTTTAAAGGTAAGGGGCGTATTTCTGCATAACTAGGCAAATTTGCCATTGAGGAATCTGGGAAAGCTGGATGACTATGTGTGCCTATGTGGAGCTGTAATGCTGGTCTTATTGGTTGCCATCTAGTTTTTCCAGAAACAGATTTAATTATAAGTGATTGAAATGGAATTGTCAATGGCTGGAGAAAACTGAAGAAAATGTCTGACCCAGGCCTGCTTCACACAGCCATGTTTGGTCCGTGAGATATGGACCGTATGTCGGCCATATTTCCCAGACTGAACACAGTTCAGGTAGCCGGACTCCTAGCACCATAGTTATGTATGATGATAGGAGTCCCTGCCTCCCCGCAGGAATATTGTCCCATACTGAAAACAAGATTACATTACGGGACAGTATTCCTGCGGGGAGGCAGGGACTTCTAGCATTATGCATAACTATGGTGCTAGGAGTCCGGCTACCTGAACCGTGTTCAGTCCGGGAAATATGGCCGACATACGGTCTGCATCTCATGGACCAAACAGGAGCATGTAAAGCAGGCCTTAATATATGTGAAGCTTCACAACGTAACCACCAAAACTGTGTGGTCTCTGTCTTAGTACCCCATGTAATATAAAGAGGCTTTTCCGGTCTGCTATGACATATCTACATATTGTATTGGATACACACCACTTAGGTGGTCACCAATCCAATGAGCTGTTTCATTACTAACATTTGCTTACACTCGCAGGATATCATCTTAGAAAATGCTACTGTTTGATTTGTCTTTAAAGGGGTTAAAAAAATTGAAAAACATGGCTGCTTTCTCTCAAAACCACAGGTTGTGTCTGGTATTTTGACTCCGTGTCTTTGTAGTGAATGGGACTGACCTGCAATACCAGACACAAACTGTGGACAGGTGTGGCACTGTCTTTTGAATAAAACAGCCATGTTTCTCTAATCCTGTACAAACTCTAGGGCAGGGGTGATACTTTTCGGCACTCCAGCTGTTGTGAAACTACTATTCCAAGCATATTCCAAATAATAAAGCCCTTGGCTGTCAGGGCATACTGGGAGTTGTAGTTTCTCAACAGCTGGAGTGTCGAAGGTTGCTGACCCCTGCCCTAGGGAATGTTCAAAAAAATCATTTACATGTATAAGACTGAATAATTTCTGCAACAAATCTGCCGCATGGAAACACACCCCAATTCAGCGGAGCGTTTCTTTATATTGTAAGTTTGGCTGGAGCAGGGAGTTCATTCGCTTTGCTTGTTTAATGAAATACCAATTGACCGTTGTCATAAAATGCACAGTGGCACCTGCTTCCTTCTTTACAAACTTCCACACCAGGCATGCTATCAACAGATATCGTTACAACAATGTCAGCTGTTACAAAACTACAACTCCCAGCATGTCCTGACATTTACAGTCGTATACAATGTGCAATTCTCTACCTGTTGAAAATGTACTCCCAGTATGACCTGTCAGAACATGCTGGGAGTTGCAGCTTTAAATCAGCTGGAGAGCCACATGTGCAGACCACTGCGTATGTCAGCGAATGCTGGAAGTTGTAGTCTTACAACAGCTAGAAAGCCGCACATTGCAAAACACTGCAAAAATATGTCTAAGCGTCCTCTTCCATGGCCCCATATGGGCTGTGAAAACGAGCACCGATTGACGAGATTTATCATCGATCGGCGGCCGTTTACACCTTTCACAGGGAGCGATGATCGGAAATGTATGGGAAAAAATTATCGTTGCTACGATCGTTCGTCCCCATACAATTCCATCATATTTACACAGGGAGAGGTGCTGCCGACTAGCAAAAATGTTATTGGCCGCATAAACGATCAGATCAGCCGATGAACGGGTGTAATCTGCAATAGTCGGACCGACCGCGGTTCTATTCTACTGAACAAAACTTAGATCTCCATAGACTGTTTATTTCTGATCCAGTTTATTTTTTTTTAGCATCAGGATCAATGGGCGACACATTGAAAAACTGGTCAGACTGGTTAATCTATCATCAGTTTTTTAATCCATTTAGATCAGGGGAACTTGTATGTGTAGCAAGAATTCGTGGCACACAATGTAGAACATATTAGCTGTGGGGCATTGCTCTGCTACAGTCATGAAGACCTAGAAAGATTGACACAATTCGGCATCTTTGAATTGGGGACAGCAATGATTTTTGGGCTGAACATTGTCACAAAATGCTGATTGGCTGGAATTCACACTTATGCCGGATTTACACGAGCGTGTGCGTTTTGTGCGCGCAAAAGGTCCATAACAGCTCCGTGTGTCACCCTCGTATGATGCGCGGCTGCATGATATTCGCGCAGCCGCCATCATTATGACACTCTGTAAACAGAAAAGCACGTGGTGCTTTTCTGTTTTCTTTCATACTTTTTACTGCTGCTGCGCGAATCACGCGCGTCACACAGAAGTGCTTCCGTGTGCTGCGCGTGATTTTCACGCACCCATTGACTTCAATGGGTGCGTGATACGCGAACAACGCACAAATAACGGACATGTTGTGAGTTTTACGCAGCGGCCATACGCTGCGTGAAAATCACTGACAGTCTGAACGGCCCCATAGACTAACATAGGTCCGTGCGAGGCGTGTGAAAATCACGCACGTTGCACGGACGTATTACACGTTCGTCTAAATAAGCCCTGAACCAATGAGCATTGGGTTCCTAAAACTTGGGCATCTCACAGATCCTTCTCAGTAAATACAGTAATCTGCTTTGATGTGTGAGTTCAGTAGACTGGAAAGCACATTCTAGATTATTCTTTGAATTACCATCAAAATGGATTGATCCGACTATTGATTCAGATTTTCCCGCGTAAAACGATGCGGTTACGTTGCAGATGAATGCAATATGGCTGGCGTTGTACCTGGCTGTACTGAGCAGCTCAATGTAAACCTATAAATCCATCTGCTGCCAAAGATTCACCTAGTTTGAGATACCACATGTCAGCCTGTATGCGAGGTCACGGTTTAGCCCTAGCCTTATCGATACCACATTTATAACAGGCACATAAAGACGATGCAGTATACAGATGCCACAAGGTTCGATCACTATGATCCTTAAATCTACAAGATCTTATCTACTTTGTAATAATGATTGAGAGCTGGGCATCAATATACTTTATGCTATATAGTACCTGTAGAGCAGTAATCATAAATACTACCGACTGGGGAACATGTAAAAAAATCAAAGGCAAATAAATCCAGTAGTATTGAACAAAGAAGCGACCAATCAGATTACAGCTCTCATTTTTCTATGGCAGGCCGATAGCAGCAATACAATTATATATATATATATATATATATACATACACACACACACAAAATTATAATATGTACAATAAGGAGAGAAATTAATATCTGGTTTCAGTGTAGATAACAATCACCTAAAAAGTCTAGCCAGTCAAACATGGCTGGATTTTATCTTCTGGAGTCCTGTTACCGGGACCTACAGCAAATATTTATTATGAGATAAGAGTCATTCCACAATAGATTAAAAAGCACCCTGTACCACAATACTTTATTGACTATATTTTTAGGTTTTGACAAGAATAATGAATACCAATTCCAGCAGATGTGAAAAAACTCTTACTAGGCAGTATTGCAATATAGTGATCCTGCAGTAACATGTTAAGCTTAGATTGTCCAGGTGAGAGCGGACCGTAGTAATGACGACTTCTTTCCATGCCACCATACACATCCTAGGGCAATCCGGTTGATATCGGTGGGTTTAGACGACTAAGTTGCCTCTGTATCTAATCAAACATTATCAGATTGATCAGAGAAGCAGATAAAAGATTGTCGGAGGCAATGACCTGTGCACTCGGGGGATTATGTGATGCCAGGGTTGCACTGGCCAAGCCGATACCGTAAAATAGTGGTGCCAAAAGACAACTTCCTATGCGTAGCAGTCACCCACCTCATCTCACATGGCACTGAACAGGATCCAAAACCTCATGACTGACAACAACTTCTTGGATGGCAATGACTAATATTCTAGTGTGATGATAGGAATGAAGGCAAGCAAATTAATTTATCCATAATCATATCTCCAATACACCTTTACATCCTCCATCCACTTTTTGTTTTATTTGAATGAGTGTTTTGTGAGATGTAATTATTTTATGCAATACATTGTTTACGTGCAACTTGTAACCCTTGTATTTCCACAAGATGCATTATTAAGTGTAATAGTTATCTTATCAGCTTGTGTTATATATGGTGCAAAAGGTGTGGCAGATTTATTAAGACTGCAGAGCGATGGGTGAATAATTTAAGGGATGTCTGTGACGAAATACATGTCTCTAATACTTAAAGGGCATGTTGAATGAAGACTAGTAAAAATCCAACATGTCCAAGTCCCTACACCTGATGTGGGACAACAGGGCAATAGTCAAGTTGTCTCAATAATCGGTTTCTAAACAAAAAATGTAATATCTATAGCCACCATTGATTGTCTTAAAGAGGACCTGTCACTAGATCATATAAGTTGAACTGGTTTACTGACCTGAATAGCGCTGTCCCCCTGATTCCAGCACTGTTTTTCTTTTTTTCCTGGAACCCCCCCCCCCCCTATTCCGGAGATATGGCCCACTGTTGTGTTGGCTCCCTATAGGCTAATCTTCTGTAGCAAGCCAACAGGGAGTGAACTACCATCAAGCTGCCTCGCGCTGATTGGTCAGCATCAGAGGCAGGAAAGTTAGCTCCACCTCGTTGGCTAACTACAGCAAATTAGCCAATAGGGAGCCAACACAACAGTGGGCCATATTTCTGGAATGGGGGGGGGGGAGGGGTCCAGGAAACAGCGCTGGAATCAGGGAGGCAGCGCTATTCAGGTCAGTAAACAAGCTCAACTTATATTATCTAGTGACAGGTTCTCCTTAAGCAACTTCAAAAATCTTCTCAGCTGTTTGATAAATATGGTGCAAGTCACCAGACACTTTGTAAGACCCTCTTACTTCATATATAAAGCTGTATACTAGAATAACATTATTTCAATATGATTTTTGAACTTATGATATGTAATACTTAGTGCACCACTTCAAAGGACCATAAGGATAAACTGTAGGGAAAACGGGATCTGGTTTTCATTAAGAAGCCTGAATGCAGAAAGAGACGGGTCAGTTCGAGGCCCAGGCATTCTGAGTCACTTACTCATAAGAAACATATCCTGCTGTGCTCGCTGACTAATCTCCATACCTCTGAGCCTAGCAATGAAAGGAGATGGTCTACATTACACTGTGGAGGAGGGACCCTGGATACAGTTAGGAGTATACATGCAGGGATAGAAAACTGGATAAGCTTGTGGAAATTGTATAAAGATGGATTAATACCATAAGTTCACCAAAATATACGCACCATAATGCGTAGCAATAAAAGGTTGTATTCAGCTTTGGTTTTATATGGTTAGCTTGTATCCATTGTTCTTCTACTTCTAAATGTAGCCCCACTAGAGATTAACTGATGGGGAAGGAGGGGGCTGCTGGGGAAGTGGTTAGCGCATGCACAATTTATTAAATGGTGCCCATTTAATTAAATGGGTGACTGTGCAAATACTTGTTTGCGCCAGGTCCACCAGTGCAAGAGCCACTCTATACAATAGCTCTTCATTCTGGCTGATGGGGCACAAGGACCGGGGTTGTACTGACTGGACAATCCCTTTAAGACCAACCTTGAGTGTTGCAATAAATGGACTGGGATATTTCTATAACTTGGTACTCTAAGAAGTCATCACATGGATGTGCCGTTTAGGGTCTAGAAAATCAGGTTTAGGCAATGCCAGTGTGCATAGTGCTTCTCTGCCTCTTGTTTCCTGTTTATTACACACATACACTTTCCAGAATCGCAAAAAACATTTCTCATGAACTGCAGATCTAGACTAGAAGGAGGAGAAAGAGAGAGAGAGCGAGGGAGGGAGGGCCATAGTGTATCGTGCTGTTCAGATCGCTTTAAATCACACTATTAACTTTTTCATGTACCACTTCCAGATGTTAAACTGGTGCTATATCTGACTATATCCATTACATTACTTGATATGGGCATCCTGAATGTGAAGATTTACCTTTGGAGCCACTTTAAAGAATATGTTAGAGAAAAAAACTGTATACACTGTGGATAGAGGGTCCCATGGATATAAATATGAATGTCCCTCTCCTGGTGCATGCCCTTAGCTGTCACCTATAGCATCCTACCCAATGCGGTCCTTGAATAATAAACACACCACCCATTATTGCCAAACTCCTCCAGCATACTGTATAGAGCCCACACAGCGCTGCCAGAGCGTACTGGGGGTGGTCTACCTCTTTGAAAGGGATGCCACTGGTAATTCTCGAATATAAAGTAATCTTTCAGAACTGCACCCTTAGCCTCAGAAGCGCTCTTTTAAATTTTCCACTTTTACCCTGTAAACCTGTCAGCAGGACACAATGGTCTTGAGACACAGGCCATCCTAAAGCAGTCTGTGGCTGCTGCCAGGTTTGAATAATAATAAGCAAAAATAAGGGTAATAAATTATACAAAAAACTGAAACATGATAAGCACAAGTAGCACAAGAAACTATGTATAGAAGTAAACAGGATGAAGGGGCGGGAGCAAAAAAAAAAAAATAGAATACCAGCCAGGAGAGTAAGGTGGGCCAAGGAGTAACGGGAAAAGAAGAGGGGCGCAGCAAAGCGGGGACAGACGAGCATGGAAGAGGGAGGACCTGTTACTGGCAGGCTTCATTGACCTTCCGACAGAAACTGAAAGTAGTTGATATACAGTTCTTTAACGCTGGTTTCAGGCACATGGATTCAGCAGACAGCTGCCTGAGTAAGTGTGACTGTTTACATGTACTGTGAGTAGGCTTAGTGTATGCATGGTTTTTCTTGTTGGCCATGTGTCGGAGGATACATTTATAGGAATCAGAAGGTAACATTATGTGTGTGGTTTATACTGTATAACGTGACATTGATGAATTCCGAAAACCCCAGTATTACAATGAATAGCCTTAGCATCTATGCACATGCAGGTTTCTAACCTCTGCAGCTGAAGTAGGACAAGCGAAGCATTGACGGGAATTTGGTATTGCAACAGGAAAAGAAAAGATGTTCAAGACCGAGCAGGGACAAGACAAGTCTTGAGTATTGTTAGCTTTACCTTACGGCCGATTAAAAATGATCCTATAAAGTAGAAAAAATACCCATAGAAGTGTTGGTGAATGTGGCATGGTTCTTTGTTGTTGCAGCACTGGGGTCATGGGTTTGAGTCTAACCAGGTCTAGGTAGGGAATTTGCGTCTGATTTGTAAAAAAAAAAAAAACACACTTAAATTAAATGGCATCCCATGAAATATGTAAGTTCATCATAAGTAGTGAACTTTCCGAGCCTGATAGGCGATATGGATTGCCCAGAATGATGTCATGGTCTATTGATAAAATATTGGCAGTAACCGATAAATTATATTTTCCAGTGGTTGTCATTCACTGGGCTCCCTGGCACTTACCTTTGGGGGACCAGCAGTGTACCAAGTACACCGCTGGATTGAGTAATTTCTGAAGGTGGTGATACAAGAGATAAAGAATGCTTCTAATTGCTACTGAAGTCCTATTCACACATAGCAAAGAAAAAAAAAAAGGACCCCTTCTAGTGCCGGTTAATAAACACCCCAACACGCCTACTGACATGGGACACGAGGACTTGGTGCTTGCTCTCCCTATCTCTTTTTTATTTCTTTTTTTATATGAATTGTAGATGTTTTAGGGAAGAAGCAGCATTCTTAGATCCAGTCACAGAAATTATTTTTACAAGTTCTTTCAAGGACACAAAAAGTCTATATGGAACCCAAGAAAATAAAACCAGTAAGGCTATGTTCACATCTGTGTCAGGGCTTTTCATTGTTCTGCTCCGTCATAATAGCAGAACAAAGAAAAACAGGACACATTGACTTTAATGGGTTTCGTCGGCTTTCCATTACGTTAGCCATCATTTTGTCCGACAAAAATGATAGACTCTGTTATGGAGGCTCCTGAGAGAGCCTCCGACGCAGATGTGAACACAGCCTATAAAGTGGTAACAAAGACTAAAAACATAAAATGCGGATTAACAAAGAGTTTATGAAAAGTCTGATCACTTAGTGCGTTATTAGCATGGTCTTAGAAGCCCAATCCACACACACACATACATACATACATATATATATATATGTAAATCAATGGAATAGGTAGCACTGCAGAAGTACTTCAAGTGAAAAAATGTGCTTTTATTCACCCATCAATATACGACGCTTCAGCCCCCATCATGGGCCTTTCTCAAGCTATGATGTGTTATTTCCCATCCAGCCCAAGCGATGTCAGACTTCTCTCTAGATTATTGGTAGGTGTTTGGGCCTTTTAGAAAAATTAAAACTACAAATTGGAGAAACCACATATAGAGTCCTCCTTATGAGAATGGAGAAGTGAATATGTCCAGGACCAAGTGCTCCTCATTATAATGTTATAGCAATGACATAAGGAAATGAAAATCATGTTTGTCAAAACCAGTCCAGCCAGCTCTACCAGTCTAATCCTATTATAACTGGGAAGTGCATAAATCAGTAAGAATTATTTGCACTTGTCACAAGAATTGAAATAGAAGTGGTAAACATTGCGTTCAGTGATTCAAACAGATTTGCCTAGAATTTATGTTGCAAAATGTTGAAGTTGGTAGATGGCAATGTAGGCAGATATGGTAGTTCCTTCTATTACCCTAACCCAGGTTGTGATTCCCTACTTGTCTCCCTTTCCCAATATACCCACAGCACTCCAGCAAAAATCCTATAAGAGGGCAGGTTATTGCCTTAAAACGTAATAAAATAATCTTCTACTGTAATATTTTGATTGGCTACAAGTACCTCGACAAATTGTAAAAATGTAAATGGACATTAGATAATCCTGGACTAGTACATAGTCACATGTACAAAAGTATCAATGACTTATTGTCTATAGGAATGCTCATACTATAATTTTTCTTCAGGCTAAAGACAACAAACATGGCCATAGACTGCCACGACGGTCAAGAGGCAGTCTCCCCCAAGACCCCTGTGCACTCACTCAAGCTTATTAAGCCTCCTGAGCCGGGAGAAAAGACAACAGCTGAAGCCGGAATACCCAATGTTCTTCTTCAGAATAGGGACGGACACTGGGCCAAGCTGTTACTGAAGGGAACAGCCACAGAGACTAAAGAGAGCTCTACTTTGGGAATCTCTATCATAGCACAACCTGAATGTAAGATTTTGTCATATTATATATAGTTTCCAAATGTCCTTCATGCCTTGTTACTCGTAACGTTGTAATGTTTCTAAAAACTACCAAAGCCCGCCAAAATCAAGGAGCATGCACATCCAACTATAGAAATGTAACTCACATTTATCAGATCCAAAACATGATTAAAAAGACTGTATACAGAAAGACCAAATAGTGAACCATGATAAGATGTACAATTAAAGTGTCGAAGGAGCCCCCAAAGTACATACTTTGTGTCTGCACGTGCGCTTTATTATACTGGATGTATCTTTTTACTCCGATGTTATTAAATTGTTTCTTGCACAACTAGAGTTACCCCCATAGGATTGTCTATAGTGGATAGTTCTGCAGTCCAACATTATTTGAGGGGCTTCTATTACACCTTAATGTGGATCGCTATTTGGTCTTTTTGTTTAGTATTTTTAAATCATGTTTTGATTCTAATAAAATGTGAATTACACTAAGGCTGGGTTCACACGACCATGTTACGTCCGTAATGTACGGAACGTATTTCGGCCGGAAGACCCGGACCGAACACAGTGCAGGGAGCCGGGCTCCTAGTATCATAGTGATGTACGATGCTAGGAGTCCCTGCCTCGCTGCAGGACAACTGTCCCGTACTGTAATCATGATTACAGTACGGGACAGTAGTTCCACACAGAGGCAGGGACTCCTAGCATCGTACATCACTATGATGCTAGGAGCCCGGCTCCCTGCAGTGTGTTCGGTCCGGGTCTTCTAGTTGGATGTGCATGCTGCTGTATTTTTCCCTAGTATTTTTTTGTGTATTGTGTTTTATGGCAAAGACTTTGCACTTCTAACCTCCTTGGTGTCCCCGCTAATTCTTGGGATATATCTTCTAATGTTTTAGCTTCCAATTTCGTCTAGATCCCAATATAACCTCTCCTATATCTCCTCCTATTACTCCATATAACCTCTCCCTATATCTCCTCCTATTACTCCATATAACCTCTCCCTATATCTCCTGCTATTACTCCATATATCCTCTCCCTATACCTCCTCTTAATACTCCATATAACCTCCCCTATATCTCCTCCTACTACTCCATATAACCTCTTCCTATATCTCCTCCTATTACTCCATATAAAACTTCTCCATATATCTCCTCCTATTACTCCATATAACTTCTCCATATATCTCCTCCATATATCCTCTCCCTATACCTCCTCTTTATACTCCATATAACCTCCCCTATATCTCCTCCTATTACTCCATATAACCTCCCCCTATATCTCCTCCTATTACTCCATATAACCTCTTCCTATATCTCCTCCTATTACTCCATATAACCTCTCCCTATATCTCCTCCTATTACTCCATATAACCTCTCCCTATATCTCCTCCTATTACTCCATATAACCCCTCCTATATCTCCTCCTATTACTCCATATAACATCTCCCTAGATCTCCTCCTATTACTCCATATAACCTCTCCTATATCTCCTCCTATTACTCCATATAACCTCTCCCTATATCTCCTATTACTCCATATAACATCTCCCTATATCCCCTCCTATTACTCCATATAACCTCCCCTATATCTCCTCCTATTACTCCATATAACCTCTCCCTATATATCCTCCTATTACTCCATATAACCTCTCGCTATATATCCTCCTATTACTCCATATAACCTCTCGCTATATCTCCTCCTATTACTCCATATAACCTCTCGCTATATCTCCTCTTATTACTCCATATAACCTCTCCTATATCTCCTCCTATTACTCCATATAACCTCTCCTATATCTCCTCCTATTACTCCATATAACCTCTCCCTATATCTCCTCCTATTACTCCATATATCCTCTCCTTATATATCATCCTATTACTCTATATAACCTCTCCCTATATCTCCTCCTATTACACCATATAACCTCTCCCTATATCTCCTCCTATTACTCCATATAACATCTCCCTATATCTCCTCCTATTACTCCATATAATCTCTCCCTATATCTCCTCCTATTACTCCATATAACATCTCCCTATATCTCCTCCTATTACTGCATATAACCTCTCCCTATATCTCCTCCCATTACTCCATATAACCTCTCCCTATTACTCCATATAACCTCTTCCTATATCTCCTCCTATTACTCCATATAACCTCTCCCTATATCTCCTCCAATTACTCCATATAACCTTCCCTATATCTCCTCCTATTACTCCATATAACCTCTCCCTATATCTCCTCCTATTACTCCATATAACCTCTCCTATATCTCCTCCTATTACTCCATAACCTCTCCCTATATCTCCTCATATTACTCCATATAACATCTCCCTATATCTTCTCCTATTACTGCATATAACCTCTCCCTATATCTCCTCCCCTATATCTCCTCCTATTACTCCATATAACCTCTCCCTATATCTCCTCCTATTACTCCATATAACCCCTCCCTATATCTCCTCCTATTACTCCATATAACCTCCCCTATATCTCCTCCTATTACTCCATATAACCTCTCCCTATATCTCCTCCTATTACTCCATATAACCTCTCCCTATATCTCCTCCTATTACTCCATATAACCTCTCCCTATATCTCCTCCTATTACTCCATATAACCTCCCCTATATCTCCTCCTATTACTCCATATAACCTCTCCCTATATCTCCTCCTATTACTCCATATAACCTCTCCCTATATCTCCTCCTACTACTCCATATAACCTCTTCCTATATCTCCTCCTATTACTCCATATAAAACTTCTCCATATATCTCCTCCTATTACTCCATATAACTTCTCCATATATCTCCTCCATATATCCTCTCCCTATACCTCCTCTTTATACTCCATATAACCTCCCCTATATCTCCTCCTATTACTCCATATAACCTCCCCCTATATCTCCTCCTATTACTCCATATAACCTCTTCCTATATCTCCTCCTATTACTCCATATAACCTCTCCCTATATCTCCTCCTATTACTCCATATAACCTCTCCCTATATCTCCTCCTATTACTCCATATAACCCCTCCTATATCTCCTCCTATTACTCCATATAACATCTCCCTAGATCTCCTCCTATTACTCCATATAACCTCTCCTATATCTCCTCCTATTACTCCATATAACCTCTCCCTATATCTCCTCCTATTACTCCATATAACATCTCCCTATATCCCCTCCTATTACTCCATATAACCTCCCCTATATCTCCTCCTATTACTCCATATAACCTCTCCCTATATATCCTCCTATTACTCCATATAACCTCTCGCTATATATCCTCCTATTACTCCATATAACCTCTCGCTATATCTCCTCCTATTACTCCATATAACCTCTCGCTATATCTCCTCTTATTACTCCATATAACCTCTCCTATATCTCCTCCTATTACTCCATATAACCTCTCCTATATCTCCTCCTATTACTCCATATAACCTCTCCCTATATCTCCTCCTATTACTCCATATATCCTCTCCTTATATATCATCCTATTACTCTATATAACCTCTCCCTATATCTCCTCCTATTACACCATATAACCTCTCCCTATATCTCCTCCTATTACTCCATATAACATCTCCCTATATCTCCTCTTATTACTCCATATAATCTCTCCCTATATCTCCTCCTATTACTGCATATAACCTCTCCCTATATCTCCTCCCATTACTCCATATAACCTCTCCCTATTACTCCATATAACCTCTTCCTATATCTCCTCCTATTACTCCATATAACCTCTCCCTATATCTCCTCCAATTACTCCATATAACCTTCCCTATATCTCCTCCTATTACTCCATATAACCTCTCCCTATATCTCCTCCTATTACTCCATATAACCTCTCCTATATCTCCTCCTATTACTCCATATAACCTCTCCCTATATCTCCTCATATTACTCCATATAACATCTCCCTATATCTTCTCCTATTACTGCATATAACCTCTCCCTATATCTCCTCCCCTATATCTCCTCCTATTACTCCATATAACCTCTCCCTATATCTCCTCCTATTACTCCATATAACCCCTCCCTATATCTCCTCCTATTACTCCATATAACCTCCCCTATATCTCCTCCTATTACTCCATATAACCTCTCCCTATATCTCCTCCTATTACTCCATATAACCTCTCCCTATATCTCCTCCTATTACTCCATATAACCTCTCCCTATATCTCCTCCTATTACTCCATATAACCTCCCCTATATCTCCTCCTATTACTCCATATAACCTCTCCCTATATCTCCTCCTATTACTCCATATAACCTCTCCTATATCTCCTCCTATTACTCCCTATATCTCCTCCTATTACGCCATATAACCTCTCCCTATATCTCCTCCTATTACTCCATATAACCTCCCCTATGTCTCCTCCTATTACTCCATATAACCTCTCTCTATATTTTCTCCTAATACTTTATAGAACATCTCCCTAGATCTCCTCCTATTACTCCATATAACCTCTCCTATATCTCCTCCTATTATTCCATATAACCTCTCCCTATATCTCCTCCTATTACTCCATATAACCTCTCCCTATATCTCCTCCTATTACTCCATATAACCTCTCCCTATATCTCCTCCTATTACTCCATATAACCTCTCGTTATATCTCATCCTATTACTACATATAACCTCTTCCTATATATCCTCCTATTACTCCATATAACCTCTCGCTATATCTCCTCCTATTACTCCATATAACCTCTCCTATATCTCCTCCTATTACTCCATATAACCTCTCGCTATATCTCCTCCTATTACTCCATATAACCTCTCGCTATATATCCTCCTATTACTCCATATAACCTCTCGCTATATATCCTCCTATTACTCCATATAACCTCTCGCTATATCTCCTCCTATTACTCCATATAATCTCTCGCTATATCTCCTCCTATTACTCCATATAACCTCTCCTATTACTCCATATAACCTCTCCCTATATATCCTCCTATTACTCCATATAACCTCTCGCTATATATCCTCCTATTACTCCATATAACCTCTCGCTATATATCCTCCTATTACTCCATATAACCTCTCGCTATATCTCCTCCTATTACTCCATATAACCTCTCCCTATATCTCCTCCTATTACTCCATATAACCTCTCGCTATATATCCTCCTATTACTCCATATAACCTCTCTCTATATATCCTCCTATTACTCCATATAACCTCTCGCTATATATCCTCCTATTACTCCATATAACCTCTCGCTATATATCCTCCTATTACTCCATATAACCTCTCGCTATATCTCCTCCTATTACTCCATATAACCTCTCCTATATCTCCTCCTATTACTCCATATAACCTCTCGCTATATCTCCTCCTATTACTCCATATAACCTCTCCCTATGTCTTCTCCTATTACTCCATATAACCTCTCCCTATATCTCCTCCTGTTACTCCATATAACCTCTCCCTATATCTCCTCCTATTACTCCATATAACCTCTCCCTATATCTCCTCCTGTTACTCCATATAACCTCTCGCTATATCTCCTCCTATTACTCCAAATAACCTCTCCCTATATCTCCTCCTATCACTCCATATAACCTCTCCCTATATCTCCTCCTAATACTCCATATAACCTCTCCCTATATCTCCTCCTATTGCTCCATATAACCTCTCGCTATATCTCCTCCTATTACTCCATATAACCTCTCGCTATATCTCCTCCTATTACTCCATATAACCTCTCCCTATATCTCCTCCTAATACTCCATATAACCTCTCCCTATATCTCCTCCTATTGCTCCATATAACCTCTCGCTATATCTCCTCCTATTACTCCATATAACCTCTCCCTATATATCCTCCTATTACTCCATATAACCTCCCCCTATATCTCCTCCTATTACTCCATATAACCTCTCGCTATATCTCCTCCTATTACTCCATATAACCTCTCGCTATATCTCCTCCTATTACTCCATATAACCTCTCCTATATCTCCTTCTATTACTCCATATAACCTCTCGCTATATCTCCTCCTATTACTCCATATAACCTCTCGCTATATATCCTCCTATTACTCCATATAACCTCTCACTATATCTCCTCCTATTACTCCATATAACCTCTCCCTATATCTCCTCATTACTCCATATAACCTCTCCTATATCTCCTCCTATTACTCCATATAACCTCTCGCTATATCTCCTCCTATTACTCCATATAACCTCTCGCTATATATCCTCCTATTACTCCATATAACCTCTCGCTATATCTCCTCCTATTACTCCATATAACATCTCCCTATATCTCCTCCTATTACTCCATATAACCTCTCCCTATATCTCCTCCTATTACTCCATATAACCTCTCCCTATATCTCCTCCTATTACTCCATATAACCTCTCCCTATATCTCCTATTACTCCATATAACCTCTCCCTATATCTCCTCCTATTACTCCATATAACCTCTCCCTATATCTCCTCCTATTACTCCATATAACCTCTCCCTATATCTCCTCCTATTACTCCATATAACCTCTCCCTATATCTCCTCCTAATACTCCATATAAACTCTCCCTATATCTCCTCCTATTACTCCATATAACCTCTCCCTAGATCTCCTCCTATTACTCCATATAACCTCTCCCTATATCTCCTATTACTCCATATAACCTCTCCCTATATCTCCTCCTAATACTCCATATAACCCCTCTATATATCTCCTCCTATCACTCCATATAACCTCTCCTATATCTCCTCCTATTACTCCATATAACCTCTCCCTATATCTCCTCCTATTACTCCATATAACCTCTCCCTATATCTCCTCCTATTACTCCATATAACCTCTCCCTATATCTCCTCCTATTACTCCATATAACCTCTCCCTATATCTCCTCCTAATACTCCATATAACCCCTCTATATATCTCCTCCTATTACTCCATATCACCTCTCCCTATATCTCCTCCTATCACTCCATATAACCTCTCCTATATCTCCTCCTATTACTCCATATAACCTCTCCTATATCTCCTCCTAATACTCCATATCACCTCTCCCTATATCTCCTCCTAATACTCCATATAACATCTCCCTATATCTCCTCCTATTACTCCATATAACCTCTCCTATATCTCCTCCTATTACTCTATATAACCTCTCCCTATATCTCCTCCTATTACTCCATAAACCTCTCCTATATATCCTCCTATTACTCCATATAACCTCTCCCTATATCTCCTATTACTCCATATAACCTCTCCCTATATCTCCTATTACTCCATATAACCTCTCCCTATATCTCCTCCTATTACTCCATAAACCTCTCCTATATATCCTCCTATTACTCTAT